>NC_091472.1:23947142-24280882 GCF_036971445.1 Narcine bancroftii
TGCCTCACAGAGAAGCCTCAGGAACGTTAACAGGAACTTGCTCCACATAACTTGTCCAACATCTTTGCAAATAATTGATTCTGCAGAAACAAACTTACGGCTGCCAAACATCGGGCATGGGAACACTTCACAGTTGTCACCCCAGCCTGCTCCCAGAGTACAGCAACATTCCTGCTTGGTGATATTGGAAGTCAGAACATTGTCACAGAAGTGCGCATCATTCAGGTTGTAGTAGCATTCCTTCTTTTCTTCTGACTGTTGTAATCCTGGAAAAAGAAAATAAAACTTTCATATAACTTTGGAACATCCACAAGTTTCAAAATGTGTTCAGCTCTTAAAAACTCCAATTGTCGGAAAGAGTTCTCTTGGACCTGCATCTATCTTGCTGACCCTCCAATCAATGCACACATCTCAAGGAGACAGAAGGCAAGCAGGAAATTGTTAAGCAGTCAGCCCAATATCAGAAGTACTACTGGATATTTTGAGCCGTAACAGGGCACTTTGGAAGAGGGGAAAAAAATGAATCACCTGCAGTTAACAGAAATCAAGGAAAGCTTTAAATCAAAATCTATAGCAAACTGACAATGGCTTATGACTATAACACCGGAGGACATAGGAGCAGAAATAGGCTATTCAGCCCATCCAGTCTGAGCTGCCATTTAATCATGAGCTGATTCATTTTCCCCACTCAACCTCACTGCCTGGCCTTCTCTCCATTACCTGACAAATCAAAAACCAATCAATCTCTGTCTTCAATAAACCCAATGATCTGGCCCCCATATTCACGTCTGGCAACAAATTCCACACTTTTACCACCCTCTGGCTGAAGAAATTCCCTTGCATCTCTGTTCTAAGCAGACACCCTTCAAACATGAAGTTGTGCATGCTTGTCTTTGGCATTCTCACCTTGGGAAACACCTTTTTATATCTCCTCTGTCCCTGCTTTTCAACATTCAAAATATTTCAATGAGATCCCCTCCCTCATTCTCCTAAATTCCAATAAATACAAGCCAAGTGCTGTCAAACGCTCCTCATATGATAACCCTTTCATTCCCGGAATCACCCAAGTGCAGATGGAAACGGTTCAAAAGAGATTCACTAGGTCAGTGGTTCTCAACCTTTTTCTTTCCACTCACATACCATTTTAAGTATTCCCTATGCCATCTGGACTTTGTGATACTAAGGGATTGCTTAAGGTGGGATGTGAGTGGGGAGGGAAGGTTAAGAATCACTGCTCTAGACCCAATTGTTACTCAAATATTTTGCTGGAGAAAAATTGTCATTGGCCCATTTCCTTTCGAGTTATGAAACCATACACATAATGAGTCAATTAGGTACAATTAAAACAGTGGTTTTCAAACTTTTTCTTTCCACCCACATCCCACCTTATGCAATCCCTTATTAATCACAGAGCACTGATGGCATAGGGAATGCTTAAAGAGGTATGTGAGTGGAAAGAAAACAGTTGAGAACTACTGGCCTAGTGAATCTCCTTCTCCAACTTCTCTGTAGACCAGAGAAAGGGGGAATTTGCAGCATTAGGCAGTGAGATACTCACAGGCTAATAAGAGGGAGAAAGTTGGTCCCTTGGAAGATGACATGGGCAAATTTATATCGAGTCATGCGGAAATAGCTGAGACCTTGAATGACTATTTTGTGTCAGTCTTCAAAGTGGAAGACATGTCTAACCTGCCAAAAAGAGATGTTAAGAACACAATGGGAGGCAAGGACATCAAGACTAATGGGAATAAAGGTACTCAGTCCCCTGGTTCTGGTGGAATGCAGCACAAGGTACTGAAAGAAATGGCGGAAGATATAGCAGAGGCCTTTGTGATAATTTACCAAAATTCTCGAGGGTTCCATCAAATTGGAAGGCAGCATATGTCATGCCATTGTTTTAAAAAGGATGTTGGCAAAGGCAGGTAACCATAGTTATAAAAAATATAGGGGTAGGAGTAGGCCATTTGGCCCTTCAAACCTACACCACCATTCAATGTGATCATGGCCGATCAGTACCCAGTTCCTGCCTTCTCCCATACCCCTTGATCCCCTTAGCCACAAAGGCCAAATCTAACCTACTCTTAACTATTGACAAGGAACCGGCCTCAACTACTTCCTGTGACAAAGAATTCCACAGATCCACCACCTTCTGAGAGAATAAATTTTTCCTCATCTCAATCCTAAAAAAACTTTCCCCTTATTCTTTATCTGTGACCCCTGATTCTGTTTTTTCCCAGCATTTGAAACAACCTACCTGCATCTAGTCTGCCTAATCCCTTAAGAGTTTTATATGTTTCTATAAGGTCCCCCCTCAATCTTCTAAATTTCAGAGAATACAAGCCTAGTCTCTTCATATGCAAGTCCTTCGATCCCAGGTATCAATCTAGTGAATCTTTTCTGCACCCCCTCTATGGTGAGGAAGTCCTTCCTCAGATAAGGAGACCAAAACTGCACACAATACTCCAGGTGTGGTTTCACCAAGGCCCTGTAAAGCTGTAGCTGTACTCAAATTCTCTCGCTATGAATGCCAATATAGCACCTGCAAGCCCACTTTCAATGACTGATGCACAGCAGCACCCAAGTCTCTCTGCATCTCCCCTTTTTCTAAACAGATCTTCTTTCTTTCTTTGGCTTGGCTTCGCGGACGAAGATTTATGGAGGGGGTAAAAGTCCACATCAGCTGCAGGCTCGTTTGTGGCTGACAAGTCCGATGCGGGACAGGCAGACACGGTTGCAGCGGCTGCAGGGGAAAATTGGTTGGTTGGGGTTGGGTGTTGGGTTTTTCCTCCTTTGCCTTTTGTCAGTGAGATACCATTTAAATAATAGTCCTTTTTCCTGTTCTTACCTCTAAAGTGGATAACCTCACATTTATCCACATTATATTGCATCTGCCATGTCTTGGCCCACTTGCCTAACTTGTCCAAATCACTCTGTACCCTCCTAGTATCCTCAACACAGCCAACCCCACTACCCAACTTCTTGTCATCTGCAAATTTTGAGATATTGTTATCTAAGTCATTGATATATATTGTAAACAACCGCATGGAGCCCTGTGGTACCCCACTAGTCACTGGCTGCCATTCCAAAAAGAACCCATTTATACCTACTCTTTGCTTCCATCAACCAATTTTCTATCCACTTTAATACCATACCTTCTATACCATGCTTTTTAAGTTTGTACGCTAGTAACATCTGTAGTCAGGAAAATTATTTGAGCTATCGTGAAGGAAGAAATAGTGAAACATCTGGATAGAAATGGTTCCATCAGGCAGTCTTTTAAGTGGCACCTTATTGAATGTCTTCTGTAAATCCAAGTAGACAACATCCACCTGTTCCCCTCAATCCACTGCATCTATAACATCCTCAAAAAACAATTCAGGAAATTTGTCGACATGACCTATCCTTTCCAATCCATACTGTATCTGCCTGATGGAACTATTTCTATCCAGTTGTCTCATTACTTCTCCCTTAATCTATGGTAGAGAGTGCAGGCCATTACGGCATACAAAGCGATGCCTGTGATGCTCACTACCCGATGAGCTGAACACCTTCTATGACCGCTTTTAGAACAAGAACCAAACAATGCCTAGTAGAATACCTGAAAAGCCTGAGGGCCCTGTGATATCTCTGTCTGAAGTGACATCAGAACATCATTCAAGAGGATGAACCCTTGCAAGGCCTTAGGCCCTGACAGCGTACCTGACAGGGGACTGACAATCTGCACTAACCAACTAGCTGGAGTGTTCATGGACATTTTCAACCTCTCATTGCTGCAGTCAGAGGTTCCCACCTGCTTCAAAAGGACATCAATCATTCCGGTAACCAAGAGAAGTAGTGTGAGCTGCCTCTACAACTACTGCCATATAGCACTAATGTGTGCTGTGATTAAATGGTTTGAGAGGCTGGTCATGGCCAGAATTAACATGTACCTAAGCAAAGATCTGGACCCACTGCAGTTCACCCGTCATCACATTCACTCCACAGCAAATGTAATAACGCTGGTTCTCCACTCAGCTCTGGATCACCTTGAAAACAGCAATTCATCTCTTCATCGATTATGGTTCGACCTTCAACACCATTATTCCCTCAGTGCTGGTCAAGAAGCTACAAACTCTTGGCCTCTGCACCCCCCCCCCCCCCACCACCACACTCCCTGCAACTGGATCCTTGACTTTCTCATCAGAAGACCACAGTCAGTACAAATTGGAAACAACATCTCCTCCTCATTGATTATCTACGCAGGTGCACCACAGGATGTGTGCTTAGCCCACTGCTCTACTCATTATACACCCATGACTGTGTGGCCAGACACAATTCCAATGCCATCTACAAGTTTGCCGATGACACCACAGTTGTCGGCAGAATCACAAACAGCAAGGAGGAAGGGTACAGGAGGGAGATAAATCAGTTTGTTGAATGGTGTAACAACAGCAACTTTGCACTCAACGTCAGCAAAATAAGGAGATGATTGTGGACTTCAGGAGGAAGTCAGGGGAACATGACCCAGTTCCTATCGAGGGCTCAGTAGTGGAGAGAGTCAAGAACTTCAAATTTCTAGTGTCAACATCTCCGAGGTTATGACCTGCAGCCTCCATGTTGATGCAATCACAAAGAAGGCTCGCCAGTGGCTATACTTTGTGAGGTGCCTGAGGAGATTCAGTTTGTCACCGAAGACTCTTGTAAACTTCTACAGGTGTAACATGAAGAACATTCTGGCTAGCTCCATCACTCCCTGGTATGGAGATGTCAACTCTCAGGACAAGAATAAACTCCAGAGGCTTGTTAACTCGGCCTGCGACATCACAGGCACCAGACTTCACTCCGTTGAGGACATATAAATGAGGTGATGTTTTAAAAAAGCAGCCTCTATCCGCAAACCTGCCCCCCTCCCCCACCCAGGACATGGCCTCCACTCTGCTACCGTTGGGATAAAAGTACAGGACCCTAAAGACACGCACTCAGGGGCACAAGGAGAGCTTCTTCCCTGCTGCCATCAGATTCCTGAATAATTAATGAACCAAAGACACTGCCCTACTTTTCGTGGACTATTATTTTAATTATTTTTTATAGTACTGTGGTAAGGTGATTATAATATGTTTGCTCTATGACGCTGTTACAAAACACTTGTTCTTGACAATAAATTCTGATTCCAATTAATAAACCTGCAAGCATTTTCCTGAGTACAGTAATTAAGCTAACTACCTACAGTTATTTGATTTTTTTTGCCTACATCTGTTTTAATTAGTGATGTGATATTTGATGTCTTCAAATCTGTTGGAACGTGCCCAGAGATCACAAATTTTTTTGTTAATTGCCACAAATGCAACTATAACTTCCACCATTCATTTCAGAACCAATAAATGCATTCCACCATGAGCAGGGGACTTAACTACCTTTACTTGGCTTTTAGTGATAGCAAATTGTACTGGCCCTCACCTCCCATCACATTGCTTACACGGCTTCAGTTTCCTCCCACCATTTGAAATGGTGTAGGTTAATTGGGCGTAAATTGGGCACCACGGATGTGGGTTGAAATGGCCTGTCTAAATTTAAATTTAACTGCATGAGCCTTTAAAAGCAGGACAGGAGAGGCCTAGGAAGGGTGGGTAAAAGATGAAGCTTCAACAGTTGGTCGAGCTTGCAGTGAGAGTTCTTAACTGACCAATGTTATCAGAGTGTGTTTCCTCCATCAACTTCCAACATGAACTGATCTTTCAAGGTTGTTTGGAAGTCTCCTGCTGTTTGTTAAAAGCCAGTGGCATAACTGGATTCCCAGCAATTGATCTCCTTCCCAAGAAAGTTATGTGAAAAGCTAAGTCTGGGACGGAAGCAAAATATAAATGTTCCTTTAAAAATTTGCTTAGCATGAAGAAATTGGACACCTCTCTATTTCAATGAGAAATAACAGTAGAAGAGGAGCAGCCAGTCATCCCTCAGATACACAATGCTCTTATCAGAAACTAACAAGAATTATTCAGACCATAAAATAAATTAAAATTAGGTTATAAAAATGAAAGATCATAAACATAAGAAATAGGAGCAGCAGTTGGGCCGTCTGGCACCTCGAGCCTGCTCTGCCATTCATTAAGAGGGCGGCTGAGCCGGCCATGGACTTATTTCCACTTACCTGCCTTTTCTCCATAACTGTTCATTCTCCAACTATGCACATATTAATCTAACATTCAATGAGGCAGCGACTACTGTTTCCTTGGCCAGAAAATGCCACAGATTCACTACTCTCCAGGAAAAGCAATTCCTCCTCATCTCTACCCTAAATTGACTCCCCAAATCTTGAATGCCCTCGAAAATATTTAGACATTTCTGATTAATCAGATCAAACGCTTTAAGTACTTATTTCAATTAATTTTTCAAAATGTGAATGACCTGAAATTTGCTTCTCCCTCTCAGATCCAGTGAACAGAATGGAGTCATGGAAACAGCTTCTGGTTTAACCTGACCCACATTTGACTTTGATATCGAAAGCAAAGGCATCCCAGTGGCTAATCACTTCGTTTCCACACTCCAAAGCCACACTGACATGCCCGTCCATGGGCTTGCATACTGCCAAGTTGAGACCACCAGAAAAATGGAAAAAGAACATTTTATATTCTGTCTCACAGGCTCCAATCAGATGGAATCAATTTCATATTCTCCCATTTCTGTTAGCCCCCTCCCACAGTCTCTCTTTTTTTCTCATCTTCTCTCCATTCCTCCAGTTCTGCCCCCCCCCCCTTTGCTTCCTTCTCCTATCAGAAAGCGACCCATCACTTCTCATCATCTTTCTCTTCCATCTATCACGTCTTACCTGTTAGCTTCTGCTCCACCATCTCTTTCCCCACCCTCCCTCGGTTTTTATTCAGGTGTCTGCCTGATTTTTCAGCCCTCCTGAAGAAGGACTCAGTCCCGAAACGTCCATTGTCTTTTACAACCTGCATGACTTGCTCCATTTCTCCTGCACTCTTCTGTACTGCACTCGACCCCAGCATCTGCAGATTTTCTTGTTTACCAACATCTACATTTCCCTATTTTAACTGCAAGAAGTTGCTGCTCCACCACTGGACTCCCTCAGGAATCCAACACTGGAGCGCAGTGGGAATGGCAGTGGTGAGTCCGCTCAGGAGGTTCCTCTTCACTGAATGACACTTAACACAATAACATTGGAATTCTCTCACACCCGCTCCGCCATTCAATCGCTGATATGTCTGATACACCTAGGCTCATCTCATCGACATGGCCACTTCCTGATCATTCAAAATTCCTCGATCTTTCAAAAATGTATCTCCTTCCTCTTTAAATACCTCCTGTGGTCCAACCTCCACAACTCCCTGCAGTTGAGAAATTGACAGGTTTACACAGCTCTGTTTTAAATACCCACCCGCTTGAAAGTTGTTAGCCTGTCTCTCCTGACAAAAACGTGCTCTGCTTTTCTAATGTGAAACACAGAGGCATTTTTTTAAATTTGATTTTAATTTACGATGCAACTCGTTAATAGGCCCTTCTGACCCATGAACTCATGCTGACCATATTCACCAATTATCCTACAAACCCCCTAGGTTTTGAAGGGTGGGAGGAAACCAGAGCACCTGGAGGAAACCCAAGCAGATACAGGCAGAACATACAAACTCCTTATAGACAGCACCGAATTCAAACCCGTGTCACTGGTGGTGTAACTGCGTTCTGCTAACCACTACGCTAACCGTAATGCCTATTTTTTCCTGAAGCTGTCTTGAGTGAAGAGCCTGGTTGGGAAAATGAACTGATGTAAAGAAGTGAAGAACTACTGTCGAAAAAATATAAAAATCGGAATCTTTCAGCCAAAGAATGAACGGCAAATATATGGAAGGCACTAACCAAGAGTCGCTGAAGGAGGCTCACTGCCAAAATTTAAGAGGACTCACGATGAGCACTTGAACCACAGGCATAGAAGGGTCTTAGACATAGAAGGGTCTAAATTAAAATGAAGAAGGTGAAGAACTTTTACTGGGTGGCAAAATCCTCTGTGAGTCACAATAACTTCCAAAGATCCTCTACGTTTTTAGTGGGATCATGAGTAAAAAAAAAATGAGAGAGAGAGTGAAAACAAATTTACTGGGATGAACCAAGAAAATGTAACTCTATCCTTGGTAAAAATATGAAAGTCTGCAGATGCTGTGATTGTAGTTAAAACAGAGAGAAATGCCGGAGGAACTCAGCCAGACTTTCAGCGTCCATACAAGACAAATATATATTGCCGATGTTTCGGGCCTGAGCCCTTCTTCAAGGAATTCTTGCTGAACATCGCTGCTGTAATTTGTTTTGAAGCTATACCACAAAAAAAATGCCAAGCTACAGATATTTTGGCCACCACCTTGGAATCGTGTGCAGGAAGTAACTTGTATTTCATCAAGGTTTTACAGTTCTCAATAGGAAAACGAGTATTTTGGGCCTAGTTGCCACTTTCCTCATAACAGTCCCTTGTCCCACTGCACTCACATCAAAGCAATTTATTTTTGTAGGTCACATGCAAGACTGCTTTAAGATTTCATAAAATTACAAACTGAATTGCAGAGCATGATTTCAACATATTAATAAAAAGGAATTTTGATGTATTCAGCTGCTTTAAGTAGTAGTTTTGGAGTGGAGTCTTTGAACAGGGCATTTTTTTTACAGTTGCATGGTGTTTCTCAAGCTGTCAGCTTTCCTTGGGCCAGAGTCAGCCATTCTGAATTTAGCTGCTGGCATACAAGTGCTTTGAAGGAGATTCAACAAAATATAAACTAACGTCAGCAAAACTCATCAGAAAAATGTCTGGCAACATCATATTTCACACCAGCATTTAGTTACAAACAATGAATGATTTCCAGCCAAAGTGCTGTCTCTATACTTGCAAATACTTCAATAGTTTCTAGGCTGTTACTAGAAAGACAAGGATTTTTTTGTCCATCTCAATTGCCAATGACACCCCAAGAGTATAGAGGGATGAACAGCTCCTGACAGAACTACAGCAGATCAAGACATGGAACATTGGAAAGTGCGAGCTGTACCACTGTGTGGTTAAAAAAAAACCTATTGTTAACCTGAGCACTGGATGAGACTCTTGGAGCTAAAGAAGAGCTGGAGAGGGACAACAAGCAACTCTGTGCTGAAATGGAAGACCGAGTGAGTTCCAAGGATAACATGGGGAAGAATAAGCATAAATTTGAGAAACTTGAGATATCCAAGTGAGCTTTGGAGCAACAGGTGGAGAAGATAAGGACTCAGCTTGAGGAAATGGGGGATGTTATGGACTGGAACGGTCGACTATGAAGGGGAGGTGAATGATGAGACTCTTGGAGCTAAAGGTGCCCCCTTCAACAATCCCTGGTGAAGTTACTCTCACGGTGTTCCTGAAACAGGTGTTCAAGGATTTAGACGCAGAGGTCATTTTTTTTTAAACTCAGTAAGTGGTAGGTGCCTGGGTGCATTGCTGAGGGTGGTAGTGGAGGCTGGTACAACAGGGACATTTAAAGACTCTTAGATAGGTGCATGGATGCAAGACAAATAGACAGTTATGGGAGTGAGATAGGGAAGGATTAGATTATTGTGGTGTAGGTTTATATGGGTCGGCAAGCATTGTGAGCTGGAGGGCCCATACAGTGATGTAAAGTTCTGTGTTCTATTTAGACCCAGTGACGACAGTAAAACCCCTGTTATCTGGAATTCAATCGACTGGTTTTAAAAAAAATGAGGAAAATGAATAAATTTAAATAAATAAGGATAAATTCAAATTTATGTAAAAGTTTAAAACTGTAAAAGTAAATATTCTCTGATATAACACATAAACCTTTGGTGAAGGTGGGATCAGATATTCAGCAGGTGGAGGGCCTCGGTCGTGCTTTGCTCATAGCAGCTGCTTGAATAAAGTTGTGTGAAACACCAATGGCGTCGCCCAGGATAAAGAGCTGGTTGATGTCGCTTGCCGTTGGGGGTGGGGAAGACTCTCTTAAAGTGTCTCCTTATCACTCAAGAGTGGTCCCACTTAGAGACTTTATTTGTGAACTTGAGGGAGGGAGGGGGTTAATTACCTATGTCATTGTTTCTCTTTCAGGTGGCTCCATGGAGGGGGAGGATGCAGCGAAGGTTAAATATTTTCAAAGGATTTGAATGAAAATAAAGTAAAATGCTTTAAGGTTTATATATTCATCCAAGCGAAGTTTGTTCAGGGTAAGTATAGTATATTTTTTTTGTCTTTTAAACTGTTTATTCTTAATGCAGGTGTAAGAATGAGCCTCCAAGCAACCAGAAAACTCTCTTATCCAGCAGCTACTAATCCGTATAAGTTTTACTTCAGAGTCATGATGAAATGTGATGTGGTGTAAGGCCTACAGGCATTAATGTTTCAATGGTGCACTTATCCTTCTTGATGGTGATTCACAAGTTTGCGTCATGCAGCTGGAGATCAATTAGGCCCGGTGCATCCTGCAGCCATTGGTGTGAATGTCCAGGGAAGTGGACATGGTACCTATCAAGAGGGGTGCTCGGTCCTGAATGGTGTCGAGCTTCAAGTAAGGATTTGGAGTTGTTGTCCTCAATGCAAGTGGAGGGTATCCACTCATAATCTGACAGACCCGCGATTGATTCGGTTGAGAAGCTACTTCCTGTAATTAGAGAAACAAGAACCAAAGGAAATGAAGCTGGAGATATAAGGCTAGGATAAAAAGAAACTTCATCAGTCAAAGGGGTAATGTTCACTGGAATTCTTCAACCCAAAGAGGCTTCTGGATGTTTCACTGCCAAGTATATTGAGATTAAAGATTCTTAACATAAAACTTCAGCCAAAAAAAATGCTAAAAGATTACCCATAATAGCAAAGGTTGAGAGGGAATAAAATACAAAAGTCTGCAGATGCCATAATTGAAGTAACAACACAATGCTGGAGAAACTCAGCAGGTCAAACAGTGCATTTCATGTAGCAAAGATAAAGATACATAACCAAGGCTTTGGGCTTGAGCCTTTCATCAAGGTATGAGTAAAACGTAGGCAGGCATCTGAACAAAAAGGTCGAGAGGAACTTGGATCAAATTTAGGCCCTGCTCAGGTGAACAACTTGTATGAGTTGTGCTAAAGGACCTGTTTCCGTATTGCGTAGCTTGAGGAAGCTCATGGCCTTCCCCCAATTTCTCTTCTTCATGATCTTCTTGGAGCTGCACATGCCTAAGCACTGAGCTGTGTTCCTTTCAGGTTCGCAGAAATGCTGGAGAAACCCAGCATGTCTGGCAGCGTCCATAGGAGGTAAAGATGTATTACCGACGTTTCGGGCTTGAACCCTTCCTCAAGGTGTTGGTAATACAACTTTACCTACCATGGACGCTGCAAGATCTACTGAGTTCCTTCTGCATCTCTGCATTTTCACTACCATCACAGCATCTGCAAACTTCTGCGTTTCACTCTGCTGCATTCCTTCCATTTCTTTATTTGCAAGGAGACCAATCCTGTACACAATATTTCAAATGCAGGATGACCAGTGCCCTATATAACTGGAGCAAGATATCTCTGCCTTTGTACTCAAAACCTCCAGCAACAATGGTCAAGATTTCCCTTCCTCATTGAGCCTGGACATTAACTTGCGTGTATAAAGGCAGCTTTCATACTCTCTCTCCACCGAATATATCCCAACTCTCCACTTTTTCTGCCAGAGTAGATGACTTTCGTGCTTACCCCATCACATTGCCTTGCCATATCTTGTCCAATATATCTATTCTAGACATGAGTCGCCAAAAGGATTCTCTTTGATGGATGAGAGGGAAGAGCAAGTTCCTTTACATCCAGAAAAGTGCACTTCCCGTTGATGAGGAACGCAATCACCACAGGAAAAAGTAACATCGTTTCATTGGATCAGACAGAGTGCGGAAGAGCAATTTATAGAATTCAACAGATCAGGCGAAAGGGAGGAAAGAGTTGCTGCACATCAGGAATGATGTAAAACAATTAAGTCCCAATTTGGCTCACCACTGTAACTGGTTGGGTGCCAGCAATGGACAAGATGAAGAAAATATTTGCCTGTTAATGGACGTCAACTCAGTGATGAAGAAAGCACGCAGCGCTGAACAATGAATGCAAGTTCTGGTGGAAGACAACAGGCTGAGACTGGGACTCTCCACCATCCCACTTCCCTTGTTAAAGAGGAATCCCCAGTCAGCCAGTTTTGTGTCGTTTCCTAGAATTGTCGGTGCATCCACCTTGCTTTATCAAACTAAAGCAATGTACGCCACAGACTGAGAATCAAAAAGAAGGCAGAAAATTACTGGAAGCCCTCAGAGGAGCAGGCATCACTGCCTGGTATGGAGGCGCCAACTCTCAGGACGAGAATAAACACCAGAGGGTTGTTAGCCCGGCCTGCGAGATCACAGGCACCAGACTTCACTCCATCGAGGACATCTACGTGAGGCGGTGTCTTAAAAAAGCAGCCTCTATCCTCAAAGACCCCCACCACCCAGGCCATGCCCTCTTCACTCTGCTACCATCAGGGAAAAGGTACAGGAGCCTACAGACAGCCTCTCAATGGCACAAGGACAGTTTCTTCCCCGCTGCCATCGGATTCCTGAATAATCAGTGAACCAATGGCTTTTCGTGCCCTATTATTATTTTTTTATATATATAGTAACGTTGTAAGATGGTTTATAATATGAATGTTTGCACTGTGACGCTGCTGGAAAAACATTGAATTTCATGACTTGTTCGTGACAATAAATCCCAATTCTGGAGGCAGAAGAACCCAATTGGGCAGCACAGTTTAGTGCAGCAATTGGAGCAACATTAGTACAGAGCCAGAAACCAGGTTTGAGTTCAACACCCTCTATAAGGTATTTGTACACTTTCCCTGTGACCTGTGTGGATTTTCCCCAGGTGTTCCGGTTTCCTCCCACCCTCCAAAACCGGGTTTGAGTTCAATACCCTCTATAAGGAATTTGTACACTCTCCCTGTGACCTGCGTGGATTTTCCCCAAGTGGTCTGGTTTCCTCCCACCCTCCAAAACCAGGTTTGAGTTCAACACCCTCTATAAGGAATTTGTACACTCTCCCTGTGACCTGCGTGGATTTTCCCCAAGTGTTCTGGTTTCCTCCCACCCTCCAAAACCGGGTTTGAGTTCAACACCCTCTATAAGGAATTTGTACACTCTCCCTGTGACCTGTGTGGATTTTCCCCAGGTGTTCCGGTTTCCTCCCACCCTCCAAAACCGGGTTTGAGTTCAACACCCTCTATAAGGAATTTCCCCAGGTGTTCCGGTTTCCTCCCACCCTCCAAAACCGGGTTTGAGTTCAATACCCTCTATAAGGAATTTGTACACTCTCCCTGTGACCAGCGTGGATTTTCCCCAGGTGTTCCGGTTTCCTCCCACCCTCCAAAAAACATATGGTGTTGGTCCATTAATTGGGTGAAATTAAGTGGCATGGGACGAATCGGCTTCTGTATTGTGAAAAAAAAATTAAACATTCTGTATTGATGATCTTCCATCAGGTCAGGGAATAGTCGGAGATTATCAGCTTTAAGATGTACAGGAATCGGGGAGAAGATACGAGGAGAGAACAAAAGGAGAAGTCTGTGAATGATGGAAGCCGCACTTCACACCGCTGAACCAGGTGCAATGGAGTATCGAGCATTTTCAAATAAGATTTCATTTTCAATTGCAGACACTGAATCTTCCCCGTGCCCCCCTCCCCCCACCGAGGACACCCGCTCCAGATGGCTCTTTTGTTTCTTCTCTTCTCCCATTGTCACCTTGTGATCGTCTCATTCATTATTCAATCCCCCCCCTCCCCTGCCTCCCACACTCCAATGGTTCTCTCCTTCTCCAACCCGTTTCTCTGCATCTGAACATGTTAATCGTTAACCTTCCCAGATCTGATGAATGTTCATTGATTTGAAATGAAAACTCGATTTCTTCCTCCTCAGACGCTGCCCTGACATCCTGGGTATTTGCAGCAATTACTTTTTTATTCCATGCTGTGTACAAAATTGGAACGAGTTCAGAGCAAAGCATGAAGTTGTCAAAGTCTGCATTAGATCCTCAGGGTAACAGGGTAATGTACTGTGACAGAATATAGATACGTTTTTAGGAGATAAATTGGGGCAGGGTTTTTAGTGTAGGTCACATACAAACACTTTAAAACAGATCTTATTTAAAGTACTGGAGCTCTGCTCATGCTGGACATATCGGCCCCAGAACCTTTGCAGAAGCTTTGGAGAGAGCCCAAGAGACTTCACTAATGGATTGTTGTTTACAAGAGGCAACAGATGGAGGAACTTGCAGGAGCTGCATTCTGTCTGAGTGGAACTTGCTGTTCTAGGAGGGTCATTTGGTTTTGCAAGCAGAGAGAGTCAAACAGACTTTCTGTTGCCTCTCAAAAGCTTTATGTTTCCTCTGAAGACAAGAAAGAATACTAAATCCTCATCACTAGTCCAGGGTTAAATTTGCAAGAGTACGCTCTTCATTTAGCAACATCAGCTGGTATGAAAGAAAGCAAAATTTGGAGCCATTCCATTCCACCAACCAAACAAGAACTCGGCTGTATAAAAAGGTTGGAGATATCCTTCATGCTAATGCAAAATGATAATACTATCATTCTCCAAGGCACACTTCAGAAATGTATGTCAACTATAACAGCTTACTGTTATTGTAAAAGGTACTTCAGTGCCAAAAGAAACAAAAACAAAATCTGTTCACTCAGTTTTCAAATCTAGCCTGAGGTATCTATGCATAACAATATTTCAGTTATTATTAAGTGCCGCAAAACCATATATTATAGTCTGGGTTAGGTGTTAACATGTAGAACACAGAGCCAAAAAAAAGTTTTCCAAATGTTCCCACTTATGCTTGTCCCCTCCACTTCCCAAAGAAGATAAGGTTACGTTATTCTCCATACCTGGAGGGTCTGGGAAACGGCACTCCGCAGTCATTGGATCAAATTCCTGGATGTCGTCAGCACAGACACAGAGAAACGAGCCTTCCACATTTTCACAGAGGGCCTCTCCACACACCCCACTGATCATCTCGCATTCATCCACATCTGGAAATTATTGAAGCAACAACATTAATTGTGTAAGGGATCAGGCCACACACAGAGCACTGATCCAACCATTCACGATGACTACTGTAGGACAATCTCAGCTCTACCCTTACCTTCTACTGCTGTTTCAATACTTTCTGTTTAATAGTGTGGACAAGGACAGGAAATGTGTTGAAAACCTTACACACTAAGCCCCGTGCAAAATATGAGGGTAATAAGATGTTAAGTCTCCTAAATTTCTTTCACAGAGAATTAGTAAAAGCAAACTTCCAAATTTGGGAATAGATTCAAAATTGGAAGGTGCATCCTCTGCAACAGGCACCTCGGGCACATGTGCTTCCTTTCCTGGACCACCATACAACCAACTGGATTGAATACATACCTCTAACCCCAGCACGTAGCTTAGATTAGAGTGCATACCTGCTAGGGACTTCTCCCTTTCCGGACCATCAACAGACCCTCTGCACCCGACTACTTAATATCTTGGACATAGAGTTATCATTAAACTGCTTGTAGTAAGTACATGCCACTACCTGAGTTTCAAGATGAGGACTAAACATAAATCTGATAGTGGGCAGCAGGTGATTGGTGTAATAACAATCATTTATTACAGGATATTGACTTGAGCCAGCATGGATGAACTGATTGGAATTACCACTGAGAAAAAGATAAACCCAGCATAGACTGCCAATCCAACACACATGGGAATAAGGTAAGGTAATGTTATTGGAGATGCAAGTTCAAATCTCACCAAGGCCAGAGGAGGCATTGGAATGCAGCTGAATGAACAAACCTGAAATTAGTAGCTGGAATCAGTAATAGCAACCAATAAACTCCCAGACTGCCATAAAACACTGTCTAGTTCATTAATGTGCATTTGGAAAGGAAATCTGCTCCTTCTGATCTGGTAATGAGTCCAAGTAACATGAATGATCTGTAAGTGCTTTCAGGAAACCTTTCCATCCAAGAGAATCTAACCATGTACATTAAGCACAGTCCTGGCCCAATTACACCATAAATCCCCAAGAACAAACAAAATAAACATAACTACCCACTGTTCCTCCTTTGGCTACTGGTCAGTCCAAAGGTCTAATGATTCCTGTGCTGTTTGCTCTCACCATCCATGTGAAGTCATGCACAACAATGGATAAACATTTGGTGGGACACCACCCTTGGATTTCAGAGCAGACATTTCCGAATGAAGCTGGCTTCTTGAAATTTATCCAAAAGCAAATTGTCTGAAATTGACCAGATTTCTTATTTAAGAAAAAAAAATTGTAAGTTCTAACTTAGATTGAATTCTCGGTCTTATAGAAAAAACAATGGCACTTTTAGTCTTGAAACAAGAAGGTCTGCAGATGCTGTGATTGTTGTTAACACACATAAGAGCTGGAGGAACTCAAAAGGTCCTACATCGACCATAGGAGGCAAAGATATATGACCAGTGTTTTGGGCCTGAGCCCTTCAACAAGGTAAACCCTTCATCAAGGACACTTTTAGTTTTCTGATTCCTCAGGCCAATCATCGAAAAAAAAGTGAATGGAACATTTAAGTCATATGAAGTGACAAGTTCAATGTGAGGACTTTCAATCTTGGATGTGGGGATGCCAAAATGGAATTCTTTTCTTAATGCCATCCGAGTTGGAGCAACAGAGAAGCAAAGGGATTTAGGTGTCTGTACACATAAATCACTAGAACCCTCAGCAAAGGTAGAGAAATAAATCAAGAGGTGAACGGAATTTTGCTCTTTGCCTCAATGGGAACAAAATTTAGAAAGGTGGAAGCAGTATTTTAGTAATATGAAACATTGATCTGACGCATTGTAAAAAGATTAGGCCATCCTTCTCTTCATGCTTATTCTACCTTTCAGTAAGATCATGACTGATCTTTTAGCTTAGACCCACTTATCCAGATTCCTGGATTCCCCAGGAGAAGTGTGTTGCAGTTCACACAATAAAAACTGGAAAGTTATGTGGCTCTGGGGATGCAACTGCATTCATCAGAAATTCATGGTGTTAAGAGCAAAGTAATGATAATATACAGTCACTGAAATAATGGTTTGGTCCTGGATAGAAGACCACCTGCATTCAAGTGCTATGGAAGGCTCCAGCCTGAAGATCTGCATACTCTGCCACCAGAATCAAGAGGTCACAATCTTGTAGACTGGACCACTTTGGAGTGAAATCAGGAAGAACGTTTCCCCCTTGACATGGAAATCGGAACACTGCTCAGCGTTCACCTGAAATGGCTGAGGAGGTTGCACCAACGGCCAGTTCAAGATTGTGATCGCTTGATGTGTGCTAGGTGTGAACCTCAAGGAGATTTGCATCACAAACAAATTAAAAGAGTTTAAATATGGGAGAAGCAAGATCCTAGTGAAAGTTCTTTCCCATTCCTATTCTCTTTTCTGTTGACGATGATGACATGAAATGTGAATTGTGCATGTCTATAAGAGATCCATCATGCTTTGCATTATCCCAGTTTTTGGACCCAACCATCTACCCCTTTCTCTGACAACACTATCAAGTCAGGATTTTTCGGTGTATTAGAGGAATAACATCAAATAGGACCAGGAATAAGTCACCTGGCCCCTTAAACCCTCCAATATGAACAGAACTTTTCCCCATAACATTCATTTCCTCAAACTTTCAAATATTTATCTATTTTTTGCCTTAAATATTTTGAATGATCAGGTCTCCACCAACATCTGGATCAAAAAATTCCAGAGAATCATTATCCTCTGAAAGAATCGTAGAATAGAATCACAGCATTACAATGCCACAAAGGAAGCCACTGGGCCCATCCACCCAATAGTACAATCCCGCCTGTCCTATTCCTCTACTCTTTTCCCCAAACCCTGCCAATTAGTTCACCGTGGTGTAACGCAGTCTATCTACGTCCCCAGGTCAGGCCAATGGAGGGATCTGAGGGATCATCGTCCTCTCAAGAGGAACAGAAGGAAAGTATTCTGGGCTGCTTCTGCACTCCTCCCACTGGCATTGGCTGATTCACATGGAAGGGGCACCTTTCACCCTCTTCAGTCAAGATGCAGTGCACAGCGTTGGAGGTAGAGGTGGGTGGCAGACTTGTGTATAAATGCATCGCTGAGCTCTAACAGATGTACTCCTATTTATTCCACTGAATTTCATTGTAGAAGACATTTATTTTCCTTTAAAGGTTAATGTCACCCAGGAGGCCATATATTTCCAAACCCAGCAGCTATCAGCAGAAAATCTTCAAATTGTAAAATTACAGCAACAAGCTCATCTATTCTGGGATTACAAATTGAGCAATAAAGAGGCTATTTTGAGCTTGTCATCAATGTTTGACCTATCCCTGGCAGGTTGCATTACACTGTTTCTGAAGACTGCATGCTGCCTGCCACGATGAGACTGATATGGAGCGATACTGCTTTAAGCATTCTACTATCATAATGTTAAAAACTCAGAGCTCAAAGCACGAGTGCAGCAGAAGACCACCTAGGACGGGGGTGTCTGGACATTCACAACTGATCTAGCCCAACTCCCTTGCCCCTCGACTCCCAATTCCCTTCTTCTTTGGCTTGGCTTCGCGGACGAAGATTTATGGAGGGGGTAAAAAGTCCACGTCAGCTGCAGGCTCGTTTGTGGCTGACAAGTCCGATGCGGGACAGGCAGACACGATTGCAGCGGTTGTAAGGGAAAATTGGTTGGTTGGGGTTGGGTGTTGGGTTTTTCCTCCTTTGCCTTTTGTCAGTGAGGTGGGCTCTGCGGTCTTCTTCAAAGGAGGTTGCTGCCCGCCAAACTGTGAGGCGCCAAGATGCACGGTTTGAGGCGTTATCAGCCCACTGGCGGTGGTCAATGTGGCAGGCACCAAGAGATTTCTTTAGGCAGTCCCTTAAGAAACTATCAATCTCCCTTCTAAAGTGCATAACTGACTAAACACGAGTATTTGCACACAGGAATTCCAAATTCCTCCCACTTCCGACGGCAGAATCGTTTCCGCCCATTAGATCTGTGATCGTTCGAAGAGTTCAACCAAAGCACCCCAAAAAAACCTGGAAGCTAGTCAATGGAGTCAAACTTCCAATAGGAGAGCTAGGGGCCAAAAGAAGGGACGGGAATAGGTGCAATGATAGAGAGGAAAATCAATGTACAAAACAAGACAATTATGTATAACTGTGCAGAATATTGCCCAAAAATAACTGTCATGTGAAAATGGTTCTTTTAATCTATAGGTGTCAATACTTTGTTAATCTATTTCCATAGAACCAGAGAACCATAGAATGCTATAACACAGAAAGCCGGCCATTCGACCCTTCTAGTCTGTATTGTCCATTATTCTGCTAGTCACATTGACCTGCTCCCATTCTATAACCCTCCAGACCTCTCCCATCCAATTTATTCTTAAAAACCTAAGATCGAGCTTATTCACCTCATTCCACACTCCCAACCCTCTGAGTGAAGAACTTTCCCCTAATGTTCCCCCAAACCTTCCCCCTTTCAGCGTAAAACTATGGCCTCTCCCATTGATCTCCCCCAATCTAAGTGGAAAATGCCTACTTGCATCCACTCTGTCTGCACCTCTCATAATCTTGTAAACCTCTATCAAATCTCCTCTCAATCTTCTTCACTCCAAGGAATACTGGAGAGGTTCAGACATTAGTTTTTGCAACAAACACAGCAGCTGTGCCAGATTTCCATGCTTGTGTGTAACCCTCTCAGTTGTTGTTTTTCTCAGCAGGTGATTTCTGTCTTTGGAGTTACCTTTGACCTCATTCACTTGACATACTTGGGAGGACATGAACTGGGATGGCAAAGGGCACGGGTCGCGAACTTCCCAGGCAGAACACCCCAGCTTTTCCATGCATAATGTGGGTACTTTTGTCATTCATGACTGAAGGCTGTGGTTTGTAATAGTGATAACACAGGCAACAAAATTATGCAGAATCTGTCATGTCATGTTCCAGAATGTAATTGGAGGACTGGGATTTCTCGCTTGAGAGATACACCTCCCGCTGGAATGAGGGTCATTTAACCCCCATGTAAGAAATTTCTCTCAAACAGACTGTGCAATGGGCCAAATATCCACAGAGCTCTTCTTGTTGCCTGAGAAGCTTTTTTTTTTAATCAAACCGAGCAGAGGGTGCACATCAAATGCCAGACAGTATTTCCAGCTCTCGGTATTTTGTGGTCACCCAGTTCTCACCAGCGTTAAGCTCCAGACTTCAACTTCATCTATGCAGATTTACATTTTCATCTCATTTGGTTTTTTTTAACAATTAAACTCAGCTTTCTCCTTGGATTAATTCTGCTTTGTAAATGTCAGAAAGTAAATTCCATTTGACAATCTGCTGCAGCAAGATACAAATTATCACCCACTTCATGTGTAATAAACAGCTTCTTTTTCTTCCCCCCCCCCCCAAAGTATACAATTACTGTAGTTTTATGATGGCTTTTAAGATTGCTGTACTTCAGCAAGTATTTCCAACCCCCTTTGCCAAGCCTAATATAACTGAAAAACCATTCCTTTACCACAACTCTCCAACAACCAAGCTCTGAAAGGAGTTATTTGCTCTCTGCCAGGATGGCAGAAGCTGCCAAGTATCAGAAACTCCTTATTCCCCCCACTAACCTTCGGCTGGAATGAAAAAATGTGTCATGAAATCCAGTAGCGGTGATCATTTCTTAAGAACGACTAATTCTGCCTTCTGTGGGGTGACATTGCAAAGCCACGTGCATGAAGAATGAGTACCTGGGCAAGGTGCTGGAGAAATAACCTGAACAGTGCAACAGCATCACAGAACAGGTTTACCCACTCTTCCCCCTGCCATTCTTCAGTCTTTATTCTGACGCCTTATTGTTCTTTGCTTATACCTTGAAGATCGGCTCCGGCCCAAAACGTCAATAATATATTTTTACCTCCTACAGACGTGGCGAGACCAGCTGAGTTCCTCCCAACATTTCTTTGTGTTTTCACCCACTTCTTGTTTCAAATGAACGTCAATTGCCATTTGTGAACTTGCACAGAAAAGCTGAAGTGTTTCACGAGCACACGGAACTGCACAGCACAGGGACAGACCCCCCCCTTTGGCCCACAATATTGTGAAATCTCTTCGAGGGATGCAAAGAAGGTTTCCTTTCTCCCAAGTGAGTTCTGTGGGAATCTCTCTCACTGTCCATCCCTCCCCCTTCTGTAATCCCTGCTGCTCTACCTCTTGCCTGTCGGGCTGTGTTCCACCCCTGCCCTTCCCCACACCCACCATTTTGTACAGGCACCTGCCTCCATTTTGCTTATACCTTAATGACGGGCACAAGCCAAAATGTAGGTTATGTATCTTTATCTTTGCTAAATAAACTGCGCTGTCTGTCCTGCTGAGCTTTTCCAGCTTTGTGTTTTCACTTTGCCACACAATGTCTGCTCCAATCATTATGTCAATTTAAACCAAAACTCTACTGCTTGCATAGGATATATATCCCTCTAGTCCTTGCACATTTATTTTGAAGCCTCTAAATTGCGACTGTCATACCTGCCTCTAAAACTACCCCTGGCCATCCATTCCAGGCACCTACCATTCTCTGTGGAAAATACTTGTTCTTTACAGCTCCCTTGCTCTCTCCCCTTGTTCTCGAACATGGGGGGAAAAATTTGACTGTCTCCCCTATATATGCCTCTCATAATTTTATACACTTCCATCAGCTCTCTCTTCACCTTCTGACTCTCCAGAGAAAACAATCCAAGTTTGTCCAACTTCTCCTGATAGCTGATATCCTCTAAAATCGAGGCAGCCTCCTGGCAAATCTCTTCTGTATCCTCGCCAAAGCCTCCACATCCTTCCTGTACAGGGGTGACCAATATTGTAAACAATCCTCTAAATCAGTGGTTTCCAAACTTTTTCTTTCCACTCACTTACCACCTTAAGTAATCCCTATGCCGTAGGTGTTTTGTGATTAGTAAAGGATTGCTTAAGGTGGCATGTGGGTGGAAAGAAAAAGTTTGGAAACCATTGCTTTAATCTTACCTAATCGACTCGTTATGTGCACGGTTTCACAGCTCCAAAGGAAAAGGGCCAATGACAATTTTTCTCAAGCCAAATATTTCAGTAGCAATTGGGTCTAGAACAGTGATTCTCAACCTTCCCATTCACATCCCACCTTAAGCAATCCCTTACTAATCACAGAGCATCGATGGCATAGGATTACTTAAAGTGGTACATGAGTGGAAAGAAAAAAAATTGAAAACCACTGCTCTAAATGCTACCTAATCAAAGCTTAATATAGCTGCAGCATGACTTCTTTACACTTATACTCAATACCCAATGCAAAGAAGGCAAGCATCCCACCTTCTTTATCACACTATCTCCTTATGTGGCCGTTTTCTGGGAGCTATACACTCCAAGATCCCTCTGCACTATACTATAAAAACAGACAATCCTAAACCTGGGTTCGAATCTGGCACTGTCTATAAGGAGTTTATATGTTATCCCCCTAACATATTTGGGTTTTTTCCAAGTGCTCTGGTTTCCTCCACCCTCCAAAATGTCATGGGGATTCTGGGTAAATTAGGTGCAATTGCGTGACATGAGTTTCAATGGCCAGAATTGGCTGCTACCATGCTTTTTGGTCAATTGTTTTTAAAAGAGCCCTGCCAATAATTGTAAACTTTCTCTGCACCTTTGACCTCCCAAAGTGCAGCACTTCATCTTCAATTCTATCTGCCATTTCTCACTGTACTCCCAGTTAGTTCCTATCTAAGTAGACTCATACCAACTTAGCCCTTGGCTGGAAAACCACCAGGTGCAGCAGGCTAGCTCCCCGGGGAAACAGACGATCTAAACAGCAGCCTCGGCAAGAATCTCAGTTACTCTATATATGCTTGAAAAATAAACTTGAAAGAGACCAGCTCTAATTCTGAGATCCCACCTCCTAGTCCTTCACACATCACCCAACAGAAACACCAGCCTCTATGTTCTGCCACTTTTTCCCCTTTGGTGTTGAAAGCACCAATCAGCTTACCCCCCTTAAACTTCTCCATTCTGCAGAAGACAATCTCAGTTTGAGTAATCAATCAAATCAAAACCAGCTATCATTCCAGCAAATCCACAATGCCCTCCCTATTAGGTGTAGTTTCCAGAGTGGCTCACTGTCCCCGGTGATGTCTCCAGGGTTTCGTGGGCTGAATTCATCTACTGATATGCTAGTTAGTCCTGAATACAAAAGGCCCTGTCCTATTAGACTTTAATGACTCTCCGTACCTTCCCATGACATTTTAATGATCTTCATAGATTTACCTTGTTCAAAGACTTACAAATCTCTGAAGTTCCTTCAAGTAATGTGTTGAGCTTAGAAATGTTCAGAGCTCTGATAGTTCAATTGCTGTCATTTCTATTTCTTCAATTGATGCATTGGTTACATCCACATTAGGAGAAAAACAGAAGGTAGAAGCAAAACTTCTCCACCAGCTCATGACCAAAGAAAGAAGATGGATTACAAGCTGAGTAATAGAGCCCTCCCAAAGTGAGAGACTTTGTTCCCTCTACTCCAGGCCTGTCACCACACCCAAGTACTCATTCCCCCTATTATCACTTCCCTACCATAGCATGTTATCACAGAATCCAAGAAATATACAGTACAGAGACAGGCCCTGCCAGCCCACCTTCTCCCTGCCGACCAGGATGCGTAGCTATGTTAATTCCATCTGGTTGCATTAGGTCTGTATCCGTCCACTCCTATCCTATCCAAGTACCTGTCAAATACTTTGGAAATGTATCTGCCTCCTCTGTCTGCTCATTCCAAATATAAAACTACTGGGTGAGAAACATATTCCTCAGGTCCCTCTCAGCCTGACTCCTCTGCCCTGATTCTGACCATCTATCTTATCTCCGCTAATCATAATTTTGGAAATGTCTGTCTGGTCACCCTTCAACCTCATTAAGAATAAACCCAACTTATTCAATCTCCCCTTATAATCTCAGCCCTCCGTCCCGGAAACATCCAGGTAAATGTTTACTAGATTCTTTCTGTTGCAATGACGTCCTTCCTGTAATGTGGCCACCAGAACTGTACCCAAGTGCTTTCTTACCAAGGTTTTGTACAACTCCAACTCCTATTATCAATACCTCAGCCTATGAAGGCAAGTGTGCCAAGTACCTTTTCCATTAACCTATCCACCTTCGTGTTGCCAATTTTTGGAAAGCATGCATACCAACACTCCTAAGATCCCTAAGATTTACTCCAAATGTCCAATTTGACCTCTCAAAATGCATGATCTTGCACTAGTCCGGATAAGCTTTGATCTACTAATGTTCCGTCCAACTTCCCATCTGACCTATGTCTCGTTACATCTTTAAACTTTTTCATTATCTATGACTGCGTCAGTTTTTTGTCTGCAAAATTACAAATCATGTCTGCTGCATTCTCATCCAAAAATGTATTGCAAACATCAAAGGTCCCAGCATGGATCCCTGCAACTTATCACTAGTTCACCAGCACATCTTGGATCTTTCAGTCATTGATTTTCTGGTCCTTCCTATCATGTGGGAAGCTGACAAAATTCTTTTCAACTTCTATGTGGATAATGTCAATAGCCAACCTTGAATCAAGCTCAATTACCTCCTCAATAAACCCAGTCAGGTTTAGACCAGCCTGGGAGCATAACATTCAGTTCTGGTTGTCTCAATACAGGAAGGATGTCAATATTTAACAGAGAAGCAGATTTACCAGTATGCTGTCTGGATTGGAGAACATGTCATGTGAAGAAAGATTTTCTGAGCTAGGGCTTTTCTCTTTGGAGCAATGATAGATGAGAGGTGACCTAACAGAGATTATGATGGGTTTAGATCAGGCGGACAGCCGACTCCTTTTTCCAGGGGCATCTTGTTTAAGGCAAGTGGAGGAAAGTTTAGGGGAGATATCAGAGGTAACATTTTTACACAGAGAGTGGTGGGTGTCTGGAATACATTGCTGGGGTTGGTGGTGGAGGCTGGTACAATGGGAATATTCAAAAAATTCTATGATAGACACACAGATGTACAAAAAAATAGAGGCTTAAGGGTGTAAGGTAGAGAAGGATTTGATTATTGTGGAGCAGATTGACATAGATCATCACAGCATCATGAGCTGAAGGGCCTGTACCCTGCTGTAAAGTTCAATGTTCTCTGTTTGTGAGACATGATCCCCAGTGCACAGGAGCTACAGTTAATTCTAAGGAAGGTAGAGCATCACATGGAAGAGAACAGACACTCACCTGTACACCCTGCCCCATCCAGTAGATCCTGAAAGCCCTGGTCACAGAGGCAGCGGAAAGACCCAGCTGTGTTTTCACAATAGCCATGATTTCCACATGTTGTTTCATTTGTGCATTCATCAACATCTGCAAAGAAGATATTATAATGGTCAGTCAAACTCCATTTTTTTAAAAAATAACATGGTTGCAATGAAAGGCAGGAATTCACTCAGGGTAAACAGAAGCCAAAGGCTTCAATGGGTTGGAAAGTGTAATTTGGTGATGTGAAGGGCAAAGGATTAATGTAACAGTTAGAGCGGCGCTGGCAACTCGGGTTCGAATCCCGCGCGGTCTTCAAGGTGTTTGACGTGTGTGGGTTTTCACCAGGTGCTCCGGTTTCCTTCTACCCTCCAAAAATAAACAGGGTTGGTATATGGGTGGCTCGAGTTTCATGAGGCAGAAGGGCCTTCCACCTGGCTATATCGTTAAAATTAAAAGATATTGCCAGGTATGAGGCCCTTCCAGAACCGGAATTAAATTCAGAACACCCTTGATCACTCCAGTGAATGCAGTGAACTGGCGATGAACTGCAGTGAACTGGCGATATTGTGAACATTTCTATGGAGCAAAATAGCAGCTTTCAGAAACATCACTAAATTAAGTGAAAGGTCAGCAGGAGCAGTGAACTCACGTGAACTTGAAATAGCTGTGGAGCCCACCGATCAATATTTAGTAATTAAGTTAACTCAACATTATGTTCCCTTAAAATTTATTTCTATGAGGAATGAGGAAATGCAACATTAATAAATAATGAAATTTGGTTAATCTTCAACAGTGATGTGCGCAATAAAACATTCAAATAACTTTGGGTTAAAACATGAGGACAGTAAAACACCGTGATTGCCGTGATGTTTTTTTTTATGTTCCCATCTTCCTGAAGGGCTCAGGCCCGAAACATTGGTTATATATCTTTACTATATAAAGTGCGGGTTTCACCCGCTGAGTTTCTCCAGCATTGTGTTTTTAATTAAAATAACTTTATTCAAATACTCTTACAAGATTTACAGCAAATTATGACTTATTATTTCAAGGTACTACCTACCAGTTACAAATGTACAATGTATTGTTTCCAGGCATCGACAGAAACCATGTCATCTATGCACTTAAAGCTCAGCACTTCATTCAATGCAATTCTGCACTCCAAGGAACTGGGTGGCCCACCAGATCCTCTTGTGAGTCATAAAGAGGCAAGCCATGTGGTGGAGATTTTCAATGGCACTGAACTCTTCAGGTTGCTTCACTTAAAAGCATAATGGTACGAGCCATGCCATTTGGCAGGGGTTACTCTCTATGAAGTGTTTGGCACTGCAATTGCAAAACAAAAACCTGCCACGTGGATGGATAATGAGTGTGTACGAGCGCATAAGGAAACTGCAGTGGGAAAGTGCCAAGTGTGAACTCCCTCATCACCTGCTCAGAAAGCTCCACTTTCTCCGGAAACACTTCCAGCATTTGCATTTTTGCAACATTTGCCACACACCTGCGAATAGTTTGAACAGCAGGTGCTTGTGGGGATATACAAGTCCCCAAAATTTCTACTATAACACTAAATGAAATTTTTTTAAAATGGAGATATTGGAAATCTGAAACTACAAACAGAAACTGTCGGAAACACACAGCGGGTTAATTTATGTTTCAGTCAGAGATACTTTATCAATTAAGGCATTTTCAACCTGAAATAACTCTCCAAAGATCCTATCTGACCCGTTGAGTGTCTCCAGCATTTTCTGCCTTTAGTTCTAATTCAGCCTTGGTCCATAATACCACTGGTGTAAGAGTGTTTTCAGATCTATTAACAACCATTTTCACTTGGCAAGAGAATAAATTAATTGGATTAAAATAAGAACATAAGAGCAGGAGTAGGCCATTCAGCCCATCGAGCCTGTTTCGTCATTCAATGAGATCACGGCTGATCTGATGACATGCTCATCTCGTCCTACCAGCCTTTTCCCCATATCCATTAATTCCCCTCCTATTCAAAAATCTATCCAATCTTGTCTTAAATATGTTTACTGAGGTCGCCTCCACAGTGAACTCCATAGATTTACCACTTTCTGGAAAAAGCAGTTCCTACTCATCTCCATCCTAAATCTGCTACCCTGAATCTTGAAGCTTTGCCCCCCTTGTTCTCCTCTCACCTACCAACTTACCTACCTCTATCTTATCTATTCCTTTCATAATTTTGCACATTTCTATGAGATCCACTCTCTTTCTGGATTCCCTCAAGAACAGTATCAGTACCAGACAATTCAATCTCTTCACATAGTCTAAACACCCCCCTCCCCCCCCCCCATCTCTGGAATAAATCTAGTGAACCTCCTCTGCCCTGCCTCCAAGGCCAGAATATCCTTCCTCAAGTAAAGAGACCAGAACTGCAAGCAGTACTCCAAATGCGGCCTCACCAGTACCCCATACAGTTGCAGCATAATCTCCCTGTTCCTAAACTCAATCCCTCTAGCAATGAAGGCCAACATTCCACTTGCCTTCTTGATAGCTTGCAGCCCCTGCAAACTAAACCTTCTGTGAGTCACACACCAGCACCCCCAAGTCCTTCTGTACACCACCTCGCCATTTCAGTAATAATCTGATCATCCATTTTTCTTTCCAAAGTGAATAACCTCATATCTACCAACATTGCACTCCAATTACCCTGTATTCCAACTGCCCTTTGCCTCTGCACTTCATTCCATTAAAAACTGGAATAAGTCCTGGATTCACCAAGGCCCTACTTCCAGAATTCAATCCTTTTTGAGAGTGAGATGAGTACTGGGCAAACACTCCATCCTTGGATATGGTCTGCCCAAAACTCAATACTCTCAGTTAAGCAATCTGCCGGCAGCCTTGCATACAAAACCAGCAGTAAAATAAAGAGCAAGGTAAAACAGCACAATCGAGTTTAAACCTCACCCCATCTAGCTCAACTGGCCTCAAGTGTGTATCTGTAGGGTGGTCCAGAAGGTTGAACAATAAATCTTTCTGAAACATTGCTATTTGAGGCAGAGCAGCAAATCCACATGAGCGCACGGAGCACCACTGGCTGCTCTCCTACCCTCCTACCTGTTGAATGATGGAACATTAGAACACCACATGAAAAGAGAAACAGTAAAAAGCCCTGATCAACAAGATCATTCAACAATGATCAGTAAAACTCAGTAGCCTTTAAAGTGGCAAAAAAACCTTGACATTGATCCACCCACGGAGACATCAACGTAAATTACTGAACACTCGATCAACATGGAAGATTTTCAGAAACAGCTGGCAGAGGAGGGGAAACATAGGTTGAGTGTATTTCTGATTTGGTTTCTGAAGCGTGGCCAGCAGCGGTAGACTGGAGGATTTAAGTTGGAGCCCAGAATCCAGAATTAGAGGAATGTACAGATTGGCGGAGACAGAGGAGGTCACATGGGGAGGGGTAAGGTGAGATCATGGATCAATTTGAAAACAAGAACAAAAAGAAAATCACAGTAGCCAGTGGAGGCTGACGAGCAAATGTGAGGTGGGTTAAATGAAAGCTGCATTGCTCCAGCCAGAGCAGCAAGTTTAAATGGCCTCAAGTTTACAGTGACAAGAACCAGACTGGATATTGGAATAATGGAACCTATGGTCAACAGCGGCTAAAGGGGCTTCAATGGTTAAAAAAAAACTGAGGTCAGGAGGGATCAGGCAGTGCTATGAAGGTGAAAATAGGTTTAGGAAAATAAAAAAGAATGTAAGCACAAGTTCAACAAGATCTGGTTTATTTCATCAGTCACATAATGTCACTTTGTAAATAACACTTTAACTTTGATTGATGCATTTTATCGCTTTTGGTAGGGCTTTCACGCATCGTCTTTCATTTTGCTATGAAATGGTTCCAGCTTCTCAAGGAAACCAGGAAGGTCAGGATAGGATCAGACTTAACTGTGCAACCAAAAAACATCTGCTGACTTCTGGCCTCCCCCACCCTATCCTGCAGGCTCTGGGCTCTCTACACTGTGCGCATGTGCGCGCACACTCACTTGCTTTGCGGCCAGCGCACAAAGCAGGTGGCTGTGCGCACAAAAGGTCAGGTACCGAAAATAATGGAGCAATAAAATCTTAACTAAATACGTTATTTCGCAGAATTCAATCATACTTGTATCATATTAAAACATGCCAATTCAGTTTTATTAGCCATGTGCCAAAATGATCTTGAAACAATTTCAGGTTTACATTTGCACAAGCATTCAGTGGGCACTTCTGCCACGGGGGAAAAAAAATAAAATAAAATTGCACAACATAGGATTTTTGCGCATACTGACTACAAAGAGGGAACATTCCCTGTAGGTCTCAAGGCAATGGAGATTACATGGGAAATCATGCTCGTCGAGACAGTAGACAGGAGCATGTCAAAGTATAACCTGACATCAGATGATCCAAAAGCACACAGTCAAACAAGGGAAAGAGGCAAGAGGAAAAAGACAGTGATTAAACACTGGGCACATCAACCAGATCACCATGTGCATTACCCACCTCTCTTCTCACTGGATACTAGAACATGAAACATATGCGAGATGAAAAGCTCTAGCACGAAATGTTGGTTATGTATCTTTATCTTTGCTAATATAAAGAAATGCTGTTTGACCTGCTGAGTTTCTCCAACATTACTTTTTATGCTAGTGGTAATCTGTACAATTCTAATGCAATTCCAACCCCCCACTGTCACAAATGATGCAAATTTAAGATACTGTAATGCCATCTACCCACTCAGGAACAAGATTCCAGGGCCACTGATCGAAGCAAGCCAGGGGATTTTCTCCCTGGTCAATATCACAAAGTTAACCTTTGTCTAACCGTTATTTTATTGTGATTGGCAAGTGCACATTGTGGAATGACTGTCCTGGGATAGGAAGCCCTTTGTGCCATTTCTACTGGGCCACCAGTGCTTTTCAACAACTCATTCCTGGGGATCAGTGTTCCTTTTCCACTGTAAATTCTCCAGTTAATTCTGGGACAGAGTGCCAGTGGAAAAGGGGCTAGCGTTTCAGCTGGTTGTATGCATACAGTCAGATGATAAACAAACTTAACTGCTCAGAGCAAGTGTTCAGCTGTTGTTTCATGTTACACATTTCACGCATTCAACCTGAGACATACCAATATAAACAATGTTGTGTAATATCTTAATATCACAAGGCCTTTTCTGTGGTGAAAGGAGAATCAGAGAGTCAAATAGGTCCCTTGGCCCACCATGCCCATACTAACAGGTAGTCAGTCATTTATCCTAATCCTGTTTACCAGCACCTGCTCCACAACTTTCTTTGCTAAACACAAGATTCTCTGCTTCTTCTTATTTAGGCAGTGAATTTCACGATTTTTATCAGATCAGGTATTCCCACAATAGTAATCATCTAATTTGTTCCAAATTCTGAGTTTATTTGCTCTGTCAAACCAAAAACTACAGAAATCAAGTTCATCCCTTCTTCCTGATAAATTCCATTGAAGTTACACTATTCATAAATGGCCCCTGCAAGGGGAATTAAACTGGCTGGAGAAGATGAACTATTAAAATGAATTAAGCAGGATTCCCCTTTTTTTTCAATGGGTCAAAAAGGAAAGAGAGAAAAAGATACAAGGACAGAAAGCCTAATGGGAACAACTCAGGTTTTCAAATGATCAGGCTGCCAAATTTCTGCACACAATCTGGGAAGAGGAGTGGGGGACACAACAATTGGTGATAAGAAAAATAAGAGCATACTGCTGCTTTAAAAAAAACAGCATTAAAAACAGATAAACTCAAAAAGGTTACAATACTCCAAGCTCCAGAAGATGAGAAGACCTGTTCTAGTAATTTTCCTGAGATTGAATTGATGGCCAGAGACCAGCTTAGAATCATTCATTCCCACCCTGTTAGTTTATGGATCAGATGGATAACCATCAAGAAAGTTCCTACCAACTTCTACTAACCATTCACCTGATGTTAAATAAAGTCAATCAAGTCAAGTTCATCTGATTGCACAAGAACAACCTGATGAAACAGTGTTCTCCGGTCCTCAGTGCAAAACATGCAGACACACAACAAGACATAACACTCATAAAAGACAAACAATGCACATGCAGGCAAGTATTCATACATACAAATAAATAAATAAATGTTGTTCCGTGAATACGAGAGTCTCGGATGGTTAATGTGGTCATTGATCATTCTCACTCCTTATGGGAAGAAGCTGTTCCTCCGCTGGTGGTGCAGGCTCTGATCCTCCTGTATCTCTTACCCATTGGGAGCAGCTGAAAGATGTTGTATGCAGGGTGGAAGGGGTCTCTCAACGATTTTGTGCGCCCTCTTCAGACAATGATCTGAATGCCCATGCAATGTATAATTCCCTCTGTAACCGTTTTATTTAAACAGAAGCCATCGTGACTGCACTGCAGCCAATTAAAATGATCAGAAGGAAGATTTCTGTTACATTTTTCCTCTGAAAGGAACCCGATGGGTTCTTTTAATGGCCTCACCAATGATCTCATCACTCATGATTGAAGGAATATTCTGTGAGGATGCGCTAACACAGTGCAAACAACTTCTGGAAGCATAGGTCACCGCGGACTTGTAAAATACAAGCAAACTTGATAATGGGCCAAATTTCACATCTTTTCTTCATTAACCCAAATTGGCCCAATTTGACCACTTCCTAATGTTTCAGATGCAGCTGTTGCAAAGCTGGAATCCTGTCCAGGGCAGGACAGGGCTTATTCATCTGGCACTCCTCAGGGCAGGCGGAGTGGTGGGGAAATCTTGTGAACAAGGATGGATCCCTTAATTGCAGGGGCATTACAGTTCAAACTCCTGCAATGAGATTTGTGGAAGTGCCAGATGGGGGAAATTCTGTTCTATAATGCGTCAACAGCAAACTGCTGGGAGCTTTGGTCTGGGATTGGGAGCAAGTCAAGTTCCCATTCTGAGCCATCACAGAGCTCTGGTTCAGTTTCATCACAAGTTTCTACCTTGATGACATCATTAATAGAGGCTGGTAAGGCCACATCTGGAGGACTGCATGCAATTCTGCTCTCCTTACTTGAGGAAGATGTACTGGCTTTGGAGGTGGTGCAGAGGAGGTTCACCAGGTTGATTCCAGAGATGAGGGGGTTAGCCTATGAGGAGATATTGAGGCATCTGGGACTCCACTCAATGGAATTTAGAAGAATTAACGGGGACCTTATGGAAATGTGCTGTACCAAATTAGGAAAGGCATAGAAAAGATCGAGGTAGGTAAGTTGATTCCATTAGTTGGTGGAGATTAGAACTAGGGGACATAGCCTTAGGATTCAGGGTAGTAGATTTAGGACAGGGATGAGAAGGAACTGCTTTTCCCAGAGAGTGGTGATTCTATTGAATTCACTGCCCATTTAAGTATTAGTAAATATATTTAAAACAAGGTTGGATAGATTTTTATAAAGTAGGGGAATTAAGGGATATGGGGAAAGGCAAGTCGGTGGAGATGAGCCTCTCATCTGATCAGCCATAATCTCATTGAATGGTGGAGCCAGATGGCCGACTCCTGCTTCTATTTCTTATGTTCCAACCACTTACAAGGAATGATGGAAATTCAGCTTGAGTATTGCACAAACCAGGAAACAGAAAACATCAGCTATGTTACTCCCCAAACTTTTTGTTCAGTTTATTTTAAAGCAGGGATAATTTTAAATTAATATGCATAATTTACTTTTATTATTACATTTGGATATCAGTAGAAATACTGAAAAAACCTCTATTTTGGCAATGTTAGGATCCTTCTTACCATTTTCCTTTTCCAAATTAACAAATAATCTGTTGATGAAAACTAGACTGAGAATTTGGGCTCAGTTTAGGAAATTCTTTGGAATTAAGGGATGGCTAGATAACCATGTATTTCAACCGTCTTTGTTGGATGCTGGTTTCAAGGAATGGCATAGAAAAGCTATTCAAAGCTTCATGGATCTTTTTATTCAAAATAACTTTGCTTCTTTCGAACAATTTAATCTTTCCAATAGGCATTTTATCAAATATTTACAAATTAGGCATTTGTTCAGCCCAAGCATTTGGATTTTCCGCAAATTTCAAAGACTTTTGATCTGCTTTTTAATATACAATTTTATTTTCATGGTGGATTAATAGCATGTATTTATAATAATTTACTGCACTTAAATTCAGTCCCAATGGCTGGGATTAAGAGAGATTGGGAAAGAGACTTGAATATAACACTTTGAGATGAAGATTGGGTCTCTACTCTCAGCTTGATTAATGATTCCTCATTTTGTGCAAGACACTGCTTATTACAATTTAAGGTGGTGCACAGATTTCATATGCCCAAACTTAAATTGTGTGGCAGATGAGCGCTGCGGATGTTCTCTGATAAATGTGACAGCGCATTATAAAAGCCACAAAATTCCACGGGTTTATTCCTCTTTTGATTGTTCCTCATTTTCTGACTAGAAATGGCGGCAACCTGCTCAGCAGAGAAAATGGGCCCGGAATGGGTGGCACAGTTAGCGAGGATGTTCTCACAATGCTGGTACTGTCTGTAAGGGCTTTCTTTGGGTGCTCTGATTTCCTTCCATGTTCCAAAGACGTGTATTGTTGTTTGGTTGATTGGTTAGAAATGTTTATTAGGCCAGCGCGGGCTCATGGACCAGAAGAACCTGTTACCGTACTGTATCTCTTAAAAAAAAATAAATTTGGGAGACCAGGAGAGGATTGCCAACAACCTTTCAGAATGGGATAAAATAGATTGTGATAGAAAACCGAAAAGAAATGCAGCAGCTATAATGTATGGCATCTATGTAAAAAGAGGTAATTAAATGTAAACCTGGGTCCCTTAAAGACTGTGTCAGGAGGAAATATAATTATCCGTGGATTTAAGGGCATCACCTTCCAAAATTGTAGGTCACTTCAGCCAACCATATTGCGGCAAGTCTAAATTTGCCATATTTTCTTCTCCCAAAGGACCTTAGTGTGGAATTTTCTCCAACAATCTGGTTATTTAATAGTTACCAGCTTTTTAAAATTAATTAAATTTAAATTCCCCAGCACTATCGTGGAGGGATTTGAAGTCTCCAAATTATCAGTCCAGGTCTCTGCACTTCTAATCCACTATGCTACTGGAAGGAAATAGCTGAGACAATAAACCAATATTATATGTGAGTCTTACAGTGATACAGATATCATTAGGAATAATGGGGCTCCAAGGTGAGCAAAGGTAACTTAAGATACTTAATAAAAAGTTAATGGGACTCTAGAGCAGCCATTCTCAACAGGGGCCACAGCACATTAGAAACAGAAAACATACAGCACAATACAGGCCCTTCAGCCCACAAAGTTGTGCCGAACATGTCCCTACCTTAGAAATGACTAGGGTTTTCCATAGCCTTCTATTTTTCTCAGCTCCATGTACCTATCTAAACGTCTCGTAAAGAACCCTAATGTAGCCCCCTCCACTGACATTGCTGGCAGCCAATTCCACGCACCAACCGCTCTCTGCGTGAAAAAAAAACTTACCCCTGACATCTCCTTTGAACCTACTCCCCAGCACCTTAAACTCGTGTTCTCTGGTGGCAACCATTTCAGAGAGGTCAATGCCTCTCATCATCTTATACACCTCTATCAGGACACCTCTCATCCTTTGCTGCTCCAAGGAGAAAAGGCCGAGTTCACTCAGCCTGTTTTCATGAGGCCTTCTCCCTAATCCAGGCAACATCCTTGTAAATCTTCTCTGCACCCTTTTCTATGGCTTCTACATCATTCTGGTAATGGTGTGACCAGAACTACGCATGGTGCTCCAAGTGGGGTCTGACTAGGGTCCTAATATTGCAGCTATATACATTGGAGAGTCTGGGTGCAGACTGGGAGACTGCTTTGTTGAGTACCTTGGCTCTGACTACTGCGATAGCGTGGATCATCCAGTGGCCACCCATTGTAATCCCTTGCTGACAAGTCTATCCATGATCTCATGGTCTTACAAACTGTGACTACCTAGTTCTCTCTCTTTCTCTCTCCTTTCAGAAACCAAAATCAATTCTCTCCTTTCCTCTTATCATATCCAATTAGCACCTTTTGTTCTGGTCACCTCCCCCCTCCCATTCTTCCTCTTTTCTCTCCTAACCCCCTCCCCCGCAAGTCTTTATTCAGGTTGCTCCCTATTTCTTTGCTCAGGCCTGAAACATTGACCCCCTCTGGACATTGTGAGACTGGCTGAGTACCTCCACCATTTATTGTGTATGTTTTACTACAATCACAGCATCTGCAGACTTTCATGTTTCACTACATTTAAGGGGGTTATAAAATATTTTTTTGTTTTTTTAATGAAGTCGATAGGAGAGAAGTACAGAAGAAACCATCAATATTTGACTGCATCACAGGGCAGGGGGCCTCTAGTGGGCAAAGGAGTTAAGGGTTATGGGGATAAGGCTGGAAAGGGGTACTGATGCTAGTGATCAGCCATGATCACTACCATCTTGAGCAGACTCCTAAAGGGGTCATAGCTAAAAGAAATTTGAAAATGGATGCACTGGAGGACAGAATTCTGGGATCTAGTGATTAACATGGGCAGTCTCCCAATCCAATGGATTCCAACTTACTCTGCCATACACCAACTTGGAAATATACCACTGATCTTTTATCATGACTGGATCTGGAACTCCCTGTCCTGCTGCTCTTTGGGACTATTGACACTTGAAGGAATGCTCCAGGTTAAGGACATGAACTACTTTCTTGAGATCCCATAAATTAATTATAACCAAAAAAAATGCAGGGTTTTCCAAGAGATAAATGGTGAATAATTTGCCGGTAAGCACCAGTGACTCGGGTTCAAATCCTGTGCTGTCTGTAAGGAGTCTGTACGTTCTCTCCATGACCTATGGGGGCTCTATTTTCCTTCCATTCTTAAAAAAACATATGGGGTTTGATGGTTGATTGGGTATAATTAGACGGTACTGTTTTAATGGCCAGAATTGGTTTCTACCATGTGTAAATAAATTAAAATTGAATATTTTTCTGGATTTAGAATGCTCTGCCACAGAGGGTGGTAGAGGCAGATTCGCTGATTATGTTCAAAAGAGAGTTAGATAAGACTCTAGTGGGCAAAGGAGTTAAGGGTTATGGGGATAAGGCTGGAAAGGTGTACTGATGGTAGTGATCAGCCATGATCTGTAAAATGGCGGTGCTGGCTCGAGGGGCCGAAGGGCCTACTCCAGCTCCTATTGTCTATTGTCTATTGGAAGGATCCCAGCAGAGTAGTTGAGATGATGCAACCACTATACTGGCTGCACTCCTACCAGCCTACAGCAGGGGGCAACCACTGTATCTGCAGGTCGGCAACCTGGGAGGCTGGCCTCACCTGGCCGCTGTCAATCACTGGCCCGTATAAAGGCCAGGGTCCAAAGGGTTAAGAATGGTGAAGTGGTCTGCTTCTGCCATCCGATCAAGCAGCAAGTCGCAGGTGGAAAAAAATTCTCTCTGTAGAGGCAAATCTGTTTTACCTGGAGAGTCGAGGGTGCCTGGAAAGGGCTGCCAGCGATGGTGGTGGAAGCAGCTACAATAGCAACACTTCAAAGGCTACTAGATAAACAGGAACATGCAGGGGAAAGAACAATATTGTATCATGTGCAGACATCAGAGATTTAGTTTCATTTGGCATCAGGTTTAGTACACACATTATCGACCAAAGGGCCTGTTCTGTACTGTTCTATGTTCTAATCCGAAGTATTAATTCAAACTTGGTCATTGATCTCTGTACTGAGGGAAGTCGGTCCAATTTATTCACCCTGTATAGACCTCTCACACGTTTAAATACCTCACTGAAATCATACCTCCTCCATGTTCCAAAATAAGCATCTTCAACCTAGACAGCCTCCCTTCAATACTCCGACTCCTGCTGACACCCACATAAATCTCCTCTGCAGCCTCGCTGGAACTAACAACTGACGTAGATCAGCCATGATTTCATTCAATTATAGTCGAGCTTGCATGCTGCCTTCCAATTCCTACATCAGGGCGGCAGAGTGCAAAGTGGTCCGATATTGACCGCAAACGGCTCTCCCCTCCCCCCCCCCCCACCCCGTGGAGATGCAGGAACCAACTCAAGAAGTGAAATGTTTCAACGCCTCTGGCTGGTTTCACAGGTTTTTTAAGGAGACTTCAATGATGTGACACTAGCTGAGAGAAAACTGCTGTGTTCAGGGTGGAAGGAGCAGAGGAGAGTGAGCATGGGATTGAGGAAGGAGAGGAGGGATAAAGTGACGCAATGATACATTTCACTACAAAACTGTTGCCGTGCTACATGGATGGGCAACGACACACAAACCATGCCTGATTTCAAGCCAGGCAGGTCCTGAACTCTTAATTAAGCTCATTTAAGCCTCTTTCATGCTGGTGTTTGTTTAGGTTGGGTGCCAGGAGACTGCTGTCAGTGAGCCAGCTCTCAGCATTTACATTGCTAAATGTTGTTCCCTTAGGAAGTCAGATTTAGTAGCACAAGTGCCAGTAACTGGCTTATGGATCCCAGGCTTCCAGATTGACCTAAAAATCTCCAGGCAAGATTTCAACAGTCAGTTGGCGGCAGAGTTGTCACAGCGGTTAGTGCAACGCCTTTACAGCGCTGGACCAGGGTTCAGGTCCCACGCTGTCTGTAAGGAGTTTGTATGTTCTCCCCGAGTCTGTGTGGGTTTTCTCCGGATGCTCTGGTTTCCTCCCACCTTTTAGAACATACGGGGGGGGGGGGGAGGTGTTAATGGGGTGTAAGTTGGGGAACATGGACTCAGGGGACAAAATGGCCTGTTACTGTGCTTTTAAATAAAATTTAAATTTAAAAATGTAGGTTGTGGCCTTCTCCCAATCATGGGATGGATCTCGCTGTCATCAAACGTCGGCAAGTGTCATCGGGACTGGGCAGTGTGAGGTTAATATTCCTTATCTCAAGAATGGAGATCTGGGAAAAGCCCAAGACTATGACCTGAGTAATAGTGCAGAGATGGCAACATTGCTAATACCTGGTAAGATAGGTTGAGATGATGGATAGGATGTGATCCACAGGGTACCTCCCATGCTGCAATCTACACAGAATTATTGACTGGACATGAACTTCAAACTCATTCTCACTATGAAAACACTGGTTCTGTGGGAATGATTTAAATTGGCCCCCACTTTTCCCACATAGAAGTCATGCCGACATTTTAACTGCATGGCGTTGGCTGGGGGAAATGAGCTCGGCAAGATTCAGATGTTGTGGCATTATGAACACAAACCTTGGCTGGTCCTGTGAGAAATAATCACGTGGAAAAGACGCGGTGCAATAGCGAAGGGGGTTTCGGGGGGTTGGTGCATGAGAAAACCCTTCTTCAGAAAAGGAAAAAATAAATGCAAGAAAGAACAAAAACTAAAGATAGACATGCACAGTTAATGAAGGTGTGCCTAAAGTTCGGCACCACTAGTTCAGCAACAGCTTTTTTGTCCCATGAACCTCCCCTAACTATCCTCACAGTAAACTACTTTAGGACCCACAAAAAGTTCTGTTAGCACAATTGAAACGCCAGTTTTTTTCTTGCACTAACTGTAACTGTGAATATTTATGATCAGGTTACTGCGGTAATTTAATGTACATTATTGTAGTTGTTTTCTTTTTACAAAAAATACCTGTTTAGCTGCAGCAAATAATAATTTTGGTGCATGTGGGCATTGCACCCATGTGTCTGACAATAAACCAATTGTGGTTATTACAGAAATCTTTCCTCATCTCAGTTAGAACAGTCATACAGCACAGTACTTGCCTTCCAGCTCACCTTATACATGCTGACCATCATGTACCTATCAACACTAATCCTTTTTACCAACATTTGGTCCACAGGCTGCTTTCCTATTCAATTCATACATTCATCCAGACATCACTCCAATGTTGGGAGAGTACCTGCTCCTTTGTCTTCTCGTAAACTTCTACAGGTGTACCGTGGAGAGCAGTCCGGCTGGCGGCATCACCACCTGGTATGGAGGCACCAACTCTCATGACAAGAATAAACTCCAGAGGGTTGTTAACTCAGCCTGCGACATCACAGGCACCAGACTTCACTCCATCAAGGACATCTACTTGAGGCGATGTCTTAAGAAAGCAGCCTCTATCCTCGAAGGCCCCCTCCACCCAAGCGATGCCCTCTTCCCTCTGCTACCATCGGGAAAAGGTACAGGAGCCTAAAGACAAGCACTCAGCGGCACAAGGACGGTTTCTTCCCCGCTGCCATCAGATTCTTGAATGATCAGTGAACCAAGGACACTGCCTTACTTGTCATGTACTGTTATTTGTTTTTATAGTAATGTTGTAAGATGGAATGTTTACACTATGAAGCTGCCACAAAACACCGAATTTCATGACTTGTTCATGATACTGATTCTGATTCGTCAGTGCTATCCAATCTACAACCAACCTCAGATCCCTTCTAAACCACTTTCTCCTCACCTTATACCTTTCACCTTTGTCTTAAGTATGTTTTTCATGGAGAAGAATAACCTACCATCTACCCTGTGTCCATTATAATTTTATCTACCTCCATCAGCCAGCATCCCCAACCACTCCACAGGAAACAAACCAGACCATCACGTAATATCCAGGCCTCATCGCGGTTCATCTCCTTTGCAAACTCTCCAGTGCAATCACTTCTTTTTTTTGTGTGGTGTGACAAACCAAAATATTCCCAACCTAATGTTTAAGGAAAACAGAAAATGCTGTGAACTCTCAGCACGTAGGAGAGCACAACTGTGAATGGAGAACCAGAATTATTGCTTCAGGTTTAAAGTCTTCCAATGAAGCACCAACACAATTTCTCTATTCAGAATCTGTGAAGCTATTGACATCTCCATATGGTATGTAGGCCCCTTTAATGACCCACCCTTTCTATTTTTTTTAAATGTAGACATACAACACGGTAAGAGGCCATTTCAGCCTATGGGTCCATGCTGCCCAATTTACACCCAATTAATCTGCACCCCCTATACATTTTTGAAGGGGGCGAGAAAACCGGAGCCCTCGGGGAGAACCTACGCAGACACGGGGGGTAAAGGCAGACAGCGTGGGATTCAAACCCCCGTACCGATCGCTGGTGCTGTAAAGGCGTCGCGCTAACCGCTACGCCAACCACGCCCACCCTTTATTCTCAGTTCAAGGCTTGGCCAGGGAGTTCACCGTTCCTGCAGCCAGACTGTCAAGTTCTTAAGGCGATAACACGGAAGAAAAAAAAAAGCTCTATATTGGAGAAACTCAGCACTACAATCACAGCATCTGCACACTCTCCTTTTGTAGCTTCTCTCCGCAAGAATTTTCTAACGTTCAAAGGAATAATTCCAGTTCAAATGCTTATTCTAAAAGTTACAGGGCTGGAAAGACTTCAACTAGCTTGTAGCTTGTGTAAAGCTATTTCTGAGCAGTGCAAAAGCAAGAAATTTGTTTGGCTGAAAAATGAATTATCAACTTCATAATTAATCTTTCTCGGACATTAATGTCAAAAATACTGAATTGTAATTTGAAGCTATTACTTTTAGCTTATTTGTTATTTCTGGTTTTATCTTTGGATGAATAATGATTCTTTCCAAGGACCCTAAGATTACAAAATTCAATAAAGAGCAGCTCAATAGTTCATTTCACATGCCTGAGACAGCTGCTGAAATCAAATCGTATAAATTACAGAGCAAAGAAGTTTGTTTAGCCCATTATGACTAATCCAGGGTTAACTCTTCAACTGCATTTGCTACTGCCAAACCAACTTTTGTCCTTTTTATTTAAAGAAAAATATAGACATACCGCTCAGTAGCAGGCCCTTCCGGCCCATGAGCCCATGCCACCCACTCGCACCTCCTACCCCGGTGCTTTTTGAGCAGTGGGAGGAAACCGGAGCCCCCTTGCAGACATGGGGAGAATGTACAAAGTCCTTACAGACAGCAAAAACATAATGCTGGAGAAACTCTGCAGGCTGACATGTCTGTCCATGGCCTCACCAGGACAACCCGTAAATTGGAGGAGTAACACTTGATTTTCCATCTTGGCACTCTCCAACCGGATGGCATTAGCCTCGACTTCTCCCCGTTCTTCCTTCTCTCCCCTTTCCCTTTGTCTTCTTCCTTCCAGCTTTCCAACCCCATCCTTTTCCACTCACAGAGTCATTCCTCCTCGCCACGCATGCTGGTGTGCCTTCCCTCCCTTATCTGCCTGTGGGACTGTGCTCTTCCCCCTCCCCCCACCACCATTTTGTTCGGGCGCCTGCCTCCATTTCTTCATTCCTTGATGAAGGGCTCAAGCCTGAAGCATTGGTTAGGCATCTTTATCTTTGCTCAACAGAGTGCACTGTTTGACCTGCTGAGTTTCTCCAACCTTGTGCTTTTACTTCAACCACGGTGTCTGCAGACTTTCGTGTTTTAATTCCTTTCAAACAGCGCTGGATTTGAACCACAGATGCTGGGACGGTCGCAGCGTTGCGCTAACCATGCCACCCTATTTCTCCTTTTTTATTTCTCCTTCTCAAAAACATTCCGTTTTCATTTAAACGGTGCTGTAACCTGGTTGCACAGCCATTTATGGCATTGCATCTCTCGATGATTTTCTGCGAGAGCTTTCTGTTCAATGTCCACACAATAACCTTCAGTTTATTTCCATCATTACCCTGTCAACAAACAGAGGGAACAATCTCCATGTATATATCATGTCATAACCTTTTAAAGTTTTGAATACAATTCAATATCCATTAAAATTCCTTGCAGATTTCCTCTGGTGGGGGATCAGAAATAAAAAGACACAACTTCAAAGCAATGCCAGGTTTCATAGGAAGGGAGCCAGGTTTTTTTTTGTAAATCTAGTATTATTAAGTTTGTAACCTTCAGATTTTCGTTGAGCAAAGGATACAGAATGAAGACAGATAAATGGACAACAATGGATTCACTGATTTGGTGGAACAGGCTCCTGCTCTTCTGCAATAAAGTTGGGAGCTACGGCAGCGGATATTATAGCAACAAATCTTACTGCCTAGGAATTCATTAGTGGGCAATGGCACTACACATGGCATTCGTTATTGTGTGCTGAATAACTAGAGGAGTCGGCAAATGAGGTGAGCCAAAGATCAGAGAGAGAGAGAGAGAGCCCATAACATGGCATCTGCTCCCTGCTAGTACTCAGTTCAACTAACATGCCCTCGTGGGGACTCATACATGCACAGCGTGTTGTTGCGAGTACGGTGGGTGCAATGCGATGGCAGCGGCTGCCTACATCCCCTTTCTTGAGCAATCCCCCACATACCACTGTACAAGCCAATTTCAACATTTTAAACATCGCATGGGTAACATTCAAACATCATACATCCAACCCCGCTCGGTCCTGGTATTTAGGGTTGAGTTTACAGATGTGCCCAGTGCACGTCCAGTAACAGCCCTCTGTGGATGTGGAGGCTTGGAGTGCCTCATCATGTGTATTGTTCATCGTCTCAGGGGTACTTCCCATTGTCTTAATAGTAGATGCTGGGGGACAGGTTCCAAGTGCAGGAACACACTCTCTTCTGATTTGGTTTGAGATGGGGTTTCTTCTATACGCCCTCCCTTCTGAATGTGCCAGGTATGACCTGAGTTCCTGGCAGCTCGTTTCAACTATGTCCATGCGGTCGTAGCCCTGTGGAGTCTGCATTCTTTTGACCTGCCCTTCTGGCAAAGGCTCGAGCAGTCGGCTTGTTTTGTGATTCCATTTGTTTTGCACCAGCCTTCCTTTCAGCAGCTGGGCCTTGACTTCTTGCAGGTGTCTTGAATGAGGCTCCAGAAGCCTCCTTGCCACCAGCAGAGTCGTCCTCATCTGTCTTGACATTAACCGTTGTGTCAGTGAGCCCAATGTGGCGTCACAAGGGACATTCCTCAGGTTGAGTAGGTTGAGGAATGTGTCTGTCTTTCCCTTGTGAGACTTTTCTATGAGCTGTTTTGCATTTCTTACAACTCTCTTAGCCAACCCATTTGACTGTGGGTACTCTGGGCTGCTGGTAATGTGAGGGAAGTCCCACGCTGCTGCCAAGTCTCTGAATCTTTCACGAGTGAACTGCCTGCCATTGTTTGATAGTAGAGTGTAAGGCACCCCAAGTACTAAGAAGTGTCATTTCAGCTTGACTATGACCGCAGAGGGGGTTGTGTCGCGCAGCGAACCATCCTGAGTACGAGTTAATTAGTACTAAGTATTGCAGTTCCCGCCATTCGAAAATATCTGTTGCCACAGTCGACCAGGGTAGGTCTGGTTCTGGGTGGAGCTGCAGTGGCTCTTTCTGCTGGTGTGGCTTTGTGCTGTTGCACACCGAGCAGGCCTGTACCCCTTGATCTATGCCTGGCCAGAAAACAAAGTCCCTCACCCTGCGTTTTGTCACCTCTGCGCCCGGATGCCCTCTATGCTGGTTTTCGATGTATTATTCTGGAGTGAGCTCAGGATTACTGGTCTTTGGCCCTACATCACAACCCTTTCATCAATGAGTAATTTGTCACAGAAGGAAATGTAGGGTTGTACTACTGGTGGCAGACTGCTCTACTTGATTGGCCAGCCGCCCTTGATGAAGGTGCCTAGGGTGTTTAAAGTATTGTCTTCTGCCGTGTGTTTTTTTAGTTCCTCCAGCCGGGCCGAGTGACCATCATAACATAAAAACTGTCTTCTTCTTCGACCTGCTAGACACACAATAGCGCATCGGCTTAATGTATCTTCTTACCGCACTTGTGCACCAGAGTGATGTTGTACATCTGGAGTCTGAGCACCAGGGTTAGGCAGTCGGTTTCTATGGTAATCGGCCTACCATAGACATAGTCCTTGAACTTGGAGCACGCAAAAACAACTGCTAATAGTTGATTTTCAATTTGTCCATGCCTGTTTTCCGTGTCATTGAGTGACCTTGAAGCGTATGCCACCAGTATTCCATCTTGCAGGCATGCTGCACCTAGGCCATACTGTGAGGCGTTGCAGGTCAGCATCACCTATCTTCATATGTGATAGTAGGAGAGGACTGGTGGGCACATGTGGTGATATGTGATTACACCACTAGGTCACCAGGGGTCATCCTGGTGACCTTGTATATAAAGCAGTCCAGAGCTACAGTCTAGCCTTCCAGGTTCGTCTTGCAGAGAGACAAGACCTCTTAGGGTACATATTAGTTTATTAAAGCTGTCTTATACTCGCACTGCTGGTGTGGTTATTGTCAGTACACATGTGTGTCTTTAAAGCGTCAAAAGCATTCTGATGCTGTTTGTGCCAGTCCACTCCACATCTCTGTGCGTCAGCTGCCTCAGTTTACAATGCCAAGGAGTCTTTGCAGGGCTGCCATGTCCGTTAGTGCCGGTATTTCACTAATGGCCCTGATTTTGGAAGGATCCGCCTTCAGGCCCTTGCAGGTGAGCACGTGGCCTACGTAGCTGTCTTGATTTAGGCAGAACCTGCACTTCTGGGGGCTTGAGCCCCAAGTTTACCTTCTGTGCTCAATCGAGCGTCTTCTTTTAAGTTTGCGTCATGTTCCTCTCGAGTTTTACTGCCTACCAGTATATCATCAAATATCTTGGCTACCAGGAGAAAATCTGGTCCATGGATCTTTGGAGTACTTTGCTGGATGAATTGATTCCAAATGGCATCCGCAGGAACCTGTGCTGACCAAACTGAGTGGTCAGTAGTGACAAGTTATAGTCGAGTGAGACTTGCTAGAATGAGGTGAACTTCTTCTGTGGTGCACATGGGGTGATGCACATGGGCAGATTACTATTTGAATGGCAATAGATTAAGAGATGGGGAAGTGCAGAGAGACCTAGGGGTACTTGTACATCAGTCTCTGAAGACGAGCATTCAGGTACAGCAGGCAGTTAAAAAGGCAAATGGTATGTTGGCCTTCATATCAAGAGGGTTTGAGTATAGAAACAAGGATACCTTACTGCAGCTGTACAGGGCCTTGGTGAGACCACACCTGGAGTATTGTGTGCAGTTTTGGTCACCTTATCTAAGGAAGGATGTTCTTGCAATGGAGGGAGTGCAGAGGCGATTCACCAGGCTGATACCTGGAATGGCAGGAATGACTTATGAGGAAAGATTGCGCAAATTGGGATTGTACTCCCTGGAGTTTAGAAGATTGAGAGGGGATCTCATAGAGACCTATAAAATTCTGGCAGGACTGGACAGAATGGATGCAGATGGGATGTTTCCAATGATGTGAAAATCCAGAACCCGGGGCCATGATTCGAGGATAATAGGCAAACCATTTAGGACCGAGATGAGGAGGAATTTCTTTACCCAGAGGGTGGTGAATCTGTGGAATTCATTGTCACAGAGGGCAGTAGAGGCAGGTTCATTAAATATATTTAAGAGGGAATTAGATCTATTTCTTCAGTATAAGGGTATTAAAGGTTACGGAGAGAAGACGGGGACGGGGTACTGAACTTTAAGATCAGCCATGATCTCGTTGAATGGCAGAGCAGGCTTGACGGGTCGAATGACCTACTCCTGCTCCTATCTTCTATGTTTCTATGTTTCTATGCAGTCTCTTCAGGAATGCGTTGATGTCTCATGGGTTTATGCCGATCCGGATCTCCTGTCCGTCTTCTTGACAGCCACCATGGAGGACACCCATTCGGTTAGCTCTGAAACTGGAGCAATTATGCACAAGCCATGCATTCTGTCCAGCTTGATCATGTCCTTCATTGTCACCAGTATGCAGTGCTCCAGATCGAGTCACATGGAGTATGTCACCGACTGCCTCCCCAGCTCGTCTGTGAAAAATTCACCATATTCGGAAATAATTCTCTGTGATAGGTCTTTTGTGGGGCTTATCTAGTGCATCTCTAAGCTGAACGAAATGAGTTCCATCTCCATGCATGCGCTCAGGCCTAGGAGAGACATTACGTCCTCGTGGACCACAAAGAACATTAATATATGTAACCGACCCTGTACTTAGCACCATAGCCACAGCGTGCCGTTGGTTTGGATTCTGCTGTCTCCGTATGCCACCAGACTCATTGACCTGATGCATGGTTTAACCTGTCTGCTTTTTTCAGCCAGTTGAATGTCTTTAGAGACATGACATTGCACTTTGCTGCTACGTCGACCTTCATCTCCGCCACCTTGCCGTTAACTTTCATGGATACGAAGCCTCATTGTTTTCTCTGATCCGGGTTTCTGCTTGGTTGCCTGCTATCAGTGGGTTCAGTCCATCAATATAGTACTCATCATCGGGGTTGTCTCCCCCTTGTTCTGGTCAATCGTCATTCTGGGTCTGGTCCGTGAGTTGGTTTGCAGCCTGGATCTGGAGCATCTGCTGAAATGGTTCCACTTCCCGCAGGTTCTGCACTGCTGGCCGAAAGGTGGGCACGTTTCTCCTCTCAGCATGTGATCGCCTCCATAGTTTCCGCACCCTTCCCTGGACGAGGATGGCTCTTCCTCCTGGCCTCCAGCCACTGTCTGTTCGCCAGTCCCTCCTGGAAATCTGTCAATGCCCGTGGCCTGCTGTTGTGGAGAGGCCAGATTTTTGCTGTTTTCCTCACTAGTTTTGTAAGCCAGACAGGTAGAGATGGCTTTTGCTAGCGTTAGCTCGCTATCACACAGAAGCGGTTTCCACACAAATACCACAAACCATCCTATCTTTAATTAATTCCTCACAGAACATTCCAAAGTTACAGGTCTTCACCCAGATTGTCAAATTGCTGACATATGAGTGGTTTGACTCGCCAGGCTTTTGGTCTCTGGTACTAAACTTGTGCCTTTCCATCATCATATTTCTCTGTGGATTGCACATTTCCCTGAATTTTCATTTTAAACATTCAAGGTCCTCTCTCGACTCATCCGGGCTGGTAACGAGCTCCCCTTTGCACACTTGGTCTGCATACATAAACGACCTCTCCCTTTTAATGGCTTCTGGGCCCGCCAAATTTAACAAAATGTACGCTCTGGTACGAACAGGCTTGTAGCTGCTCAAAAAAATGCCAGTTCTCCACTACCTTTCCTTCCAACGCGAGTAGGTCGGGCCATCTAAATCTGTCTGTCATTATGACGACTGTTGCAAACGTGATTCTGGTAACTCACTGCAACCAAATGGAAGGCCTCAGGCTCTTGATCACACTTATGACACGTGTTTGTTATTGCATGCGGCAAATAAGGTGAACCAAACAACTTTAGTGTACACAATCGGGGGGGTGTGGGGAGGGGGAGAGAGAGAGAGAGAGAGAGAGAGAGAGAGAGAGAGAGAGAGAGAGAGAGAGAGAGAGAGAGAGAGAGAGAGAGAGAGAGAGAGAGAGCCCATAGCATTACATCTGCTTCCTGCTAGTACTCAGTTCAACTAATGAGCCCTCTTAGAGGTCGCATATGCGCAGCGTGCTGTTACAAGTACGGTGGCTACAATGAGATTGCAGTAGGTGGAGAGTGTGACAGATTATGCTGCATTTTATATTGTAAGTTATATATTTTAAAGGAGATAAATTGTGGCAGGTTATTTTTTTTTTAGTGTAGGTCATATACAAACACTTCAAAACGGATCTCATTTAAAATACTGGAGCTCTGCTCAAGCCGGACAGGCCCTGCTCCAAGTATCTTCGCAAAAACTTTGAGGAGTGCCTCTGGAGTCTTCACAAATGGATTGTTGCTATGGAAAGCAATGGATGAAAGAACTCAGAGGATTAGGTCCAGAGACGCAGGCTGTCTGAGTAAAGTTTGCTGTTCTAATAGGGTCATGTGGTTTTGCAAGCAGAGAGAGAAAAACAGGCTTTTCTCTGAGGGAGAGAGAGAGAGAAAAAATTCAGTTCTCCAGTTCAGCAGCAGCAACTGGGACTGGAACCAGGACAAGCTAGCAAGCTTGTGGAAAATCCCCATTTGGAAGACAGGTTGTGAGTGGTTAGTTCAGCCTGGTCAAAGCCCTTGTGGTTCATACAAGAGGAGAGGACTGGCTGCCTAATGTTTCACTTGGAATAAGGGAAACAAAAAGGAACTCTGTGGTAACTTGAAAGAAAGTGGTTATCATCTGGAAAACCCTGATGGGGCAAGTTACTTCGGCAAGACACTGACATGGCTGATCAAAAGGAATCAGTTTGTGTCCAATGAACAACAAATCTCTCTCTGAAAACTGACAAGAGTGGTAACCATTTACCTTTCAAGCACCAAAGCCTGGTGAAATTCATAAATGTTAAATTCTGTGCACAGTATAAGAATTGCCTGCAACCAGTGAACTTGGAGGAATGAGAAGTGAGATTGGACTATGAACCAAAGAACTTTTCTGAACTTACACACACATTACGTACACTTGTGCTTAGAATTAGAAGGGGATTAAGTTAAGTAAGTTAACAGTAATAAGATAAAGTTTGATCCTTTTTTATGTTTAAAGATAATTAAAAGCAACTTTTGTTTAAATATCCATTTGTCTTAGTCAATTTCTGTGGCTGCTGGGTTTTGGGGTCCTCTGGGCTCAATAACAAGACCAACCAATGGCAGCGGCTGTCTACACATGGTATGTAGTCACATCAGTGAATTAATTGTACCTTTGGAGAGAATTTGAGCCAGCTAACGTAAAGGGAAAAAGCAAAGGGTGATTGTCAGGTATCCACCGCACTGCAGGAAAACACCTGAATTCACAAGCAGTTTCCTTACAATAATGCAGCCACGGGAGTGTGGTAGGTGACAGTAGAGGAGAAACAGGCACTAAGTGGCCACCAAATTCAAGTCAGCCAGTTAAAAGCTGAACTGGTCAGATGGGGCGACCCAACAATCCCTGAGACTCATGATAGTGTCAATGTACCTCCTTTCTGCCTGCTCTTTTCTCACCAGTCAATGTACAGTTCATGATCTCACCGAAGCCAATTCCTCAGCCCGGCTGTGTCGAGAGAGGACCCTGAATTTTTAAAACGAAAATTCAGGGAAATGTGCAATCCACAGAGAAACATGATGATGGAAAGGCACAAGTTTAATACCAGAGACCAAAAGCCTGGTGAGTCAAACCACTCATATGCTGTGCATTTAGAGCTACCAACCACAGATGAATGGTGAGGCATATGTTTCCGTACTGAGCTTTAGAGATGACATGAAGATTTTAGACAGGATGGCCTGCAGAGATTCATTGATATAATTTGCATATAGGAGTGTACTTTTCACAAATGTTTTAGCATGTGAATGGATCTTGAAGCTTTATTTGGGTCGGAAGAAATTCAATTTAAATGAAGACAGTAAATTCATATGCAGATAGTCACAAGGTGTAAGGTTTTTTAAGTTATTTCTGGACAAGAGAAAAGTTCATTTTTAAATTTTTGAATTGAAGTTTTTTTTAAAAATTACTTTCAGACTTTAATTCCAATCCAACAAGTGGGGGAAACCCAGTTAGTTCTGTTTCTCCTGTCATGAGCCAGGAACCCTTGCCCAACATTCACTACTGTTTCTGCCAAGGTTCACAATGTGACAATCCTTCTGGAATTAATTTTGAGTCGAAGTGTGTCTTCTTTGGTTATTATTGTTTGGGAATCTTGTGTGGAATCAGCAGTTTTTTCCAAAAAGGCATTAATTTTTAATCTCTATTAAAAAAATTTAACTAAGGTATTAGAGACAATAATTATAACCCGATTGAATCTGATGTTTATTTAATTCAGTTTCAATCTCGCAAGTGAACCAGTCACATCACTGACAACTTATCCACTAACATGTCGACAAGCAGATAGCCAAGACATGATAAATAACATTCGCATTTTAAAATCAAACTGCAGAATTAATGACAAAATATTATGCCAATATAGATTTCTGAATAGTCTTAAAGGTGGTCCACTAAAACTCCAGTAATCTAGAATTCATGCAACCGACAATTTCAACTAACTGGCCAAAATAAATCAAGGAATATGCATATATAGATTTAAAAAATCAAGGTTTAAAATTGGCGCGCCTCATCGTTAGTTCGCCAGTCATGCAACAAGCAACAATTCACTTATACAGCACCTACCAATTCCCAGAGGTGCCAGAAAACAGGGGTTTTACTGTGTGACAGAGTACATAGATATGTTTTTGGGAGATAAATTGGGAAAGGTTTGTTAGAATAGGTCACATACAAACACTTTAAAATAGATCTTATTTGAAATACTGGAGCTCTGCTAATGTTAGTCAAATCAGGGCCTCACAGCTTTTGCAAAAGCTTTGAAAAGTGCTCAAGAGACTTCATTAATGGATTGTTGTTTACAAAAGGCGACAGATGAAAGAGCACATCAGAGCCGCTGCTGTCTGGAAGAGGGCTTGCTGTTCTAAGATGGTCATGTGGTTTTGCAAACAGAGAGAAACAGAAAGAGAGAGAGGGACACACAGAGATCACTTGTACAGTGTTATGGCCAGCAGAAGCAGCTGGGACTGGAACAGGACAAGCTGGCAAGCTTATGGAAAGCCCATTTGGAAGAAGACCTGGTCAAAGCCCTTGTGGCTCATGCAAGGAGAGAGGACTGGCTATCTAATGTTTCACTTGGAATAAGGGAAATAAAAAGGCACTCTGTGGTGATCTGAAAGAAAGAGGTCATCATCTGGGGAACCCTGAGGGGAAAGTTTTGTCACCAAGACACTGGAGTGACTGATGGAAGTACATCAGTTGTGGATGCCCTGGAACAACAAATCTATATCTGAAAACCTTCCTGATTGGTAACCATTTACCCTTCAAGCACCAAAGCCTGGCAAACTTTATAAATGTTACATTCTGTGCACAGAATAAGAATTGCCTGCAATCAGTAAACTCGGAGGAATGAGGAGTGAGATTGCACTGTAAACCAAAGAACTTTTCTGAACTTACACACACACATTACATACACAGTGCGCTTAGAATTAGAAAGGGGTTAAGTTGGGTTAAGTAAGTCAATAGAGGTAAGTTAAAGTTTGATTCTATTTTCATGTTTGAAGATAATTAAAAGCAACTTTGGTTTAAGTAACCATTTGTCTTGGTGAATATCTATTGCTGCTAGGTTTTGGGGTCCTCTGGGCTCGTAACAGCTTTGAAGAGAAAAACCCTGAAGAGAATAAAGTGTTCAAAGCCCAGGCATTTCAACTAGCCATTTGGGAGAAGTATCAAAGGAAAACCAACACATTTTTTCTGTGCCCCTGCAAGGGTGTACTCCAGAGGAGGGAAGGAAAACCGGCCTGTACAGTATTTTACCTATGCAATGATGGGAAAGTTAGTGGTCCTTTATCATCATAACATCTGGAAACCGACAGCTTTGCAGAATTGTGCATTTTAACAAGGAAGGACCAGGCCCCCTGCAAGCAATTCTGCACTCCTCCATCAACTGCATTATTCAAAGCTTCCTCTGTGCAATCAAGAAAAATCATTTAAATTGGCCCAGATTCACAAAATGTTAAATAGCCTTAAAATATCACATGCACTGCCTGGGATCCAAGGGAGTTTTATTAGTTTACTGAACTATAAAAACTGTTTACGAAACTCTCCTGCCAAGAAAAAAAATTATGGATGTGGATTGTAATTCCTTCTTGTAATATTTTTAACATGCATTTTTCATTTATTAAATCTTGATTTACACTGTAGCTTCAACCATGATCACATGTGTATGTTGTAACTGTTAGTCTTTATTTGGCACATCATAAAGTGATTCATCGTGTAATTAAAAGCTACATTTTGGTACTAGTGTGTCATTTTTGGGAATGCTCTATACCAGCCATTCTTAACAGGGGCCATCCGCCTTTCCACACCCCCTTCAACCGGGGGTCACAGCACAATTAAGGGCGGGCCACAGATTGAAATCATGGATGTCACGTTGAAGTTGTATAAGGCATTGGTGAGGCCAAATTTAGAATATTGTGTGCAGTTTTGGTTGCTGAACCATAGGAAGGAGATAAACAGAATAGAGAGAGTGCAGAGGAGGTTTACAAGAATGTTGCCTGGGTTTCTGGGTTTGAGTTAGAGGAAAAAGTTGAACAGACTGGGACTTCATTCCCTGGAGCGTAGAAGATTGAGGGGTGATTTGATAAAGGTATTTAAAATTATGAGGGGGACAGATAGAGTCAATGTGGACAGGCTTTGAGAGTGGGGGAGATTCAAACAAGAGGGCATGGATTGAGATTGAAGGGGGAAAGATTAGGGGAAACATGAGGGGGAATTTCTTCACTCAGAGGGTGGTGGGAGTGTGGAATGAGCTTCCAGCCAAAGTAGTAGATGGGGGCTTGATTTTAATATTTAAAGAAAAGTTGGAAAGGTATGTGGATGAGAGAGGTGTGGAGGGTTATGGATTGGGTGTGGGTCAATGGGACTAGGAGAGAGAAGGTGTTGGGCATGGACTAGAAAGGCCGAACTGCCCTGATTCTGTGCTGTAATTGTCATATGGTTATAAATATTTTATGTTTCTTAAAGCAGTTGGTAGAAAAGTATGAAAGAAAGCAAATAAATGACAGGGAAGGGAGCCCATAAACTTTAAGCAGAATGTTAAGGGGGCCAGAGCCAAAAGGTTGAGAAGGGCTGCTCATCAGTGACTGTACAGCAGCTTCCAACATGAGAAAGGGAGAAAATTCTCACCAAATCTTCAGGGTTTTTCTCTTCAAAGTCGAAATTGGGCAGCATGGTTGGCGTAACGGTTAGTGTAGTGCATTTACAGCGCCAGCGATCGGGACCGGACTGGGGTTTGAGTCCCGCGCAGTCTGTAAGGAGTTTATATGTTCTCCCTGTGTCTACGTGGGTTTTCTCTGGGGTCTCTGGTTTCCTCCCACCATTCAAAACATACTGGGTGTGTAGGTTAATTGGGTGTAAATTAAGCAGCACGGACTTGTAGGTCGAAATGGCCTGTTATCGTGCTGCACATCTAAATTTAAATTTAACATTTTTAAAAATGCTCTTGATTCACCATTGAATGAAAATCTAAGGCAGTGAAACCCATTGCAATGATATCACAATCACTTCTCAGGTGATTTTTACAGTGTGAAAACATAGCCTCAATTTTATTATAAATTACCCATGTCTTGATTGATTTGGATGTCTCTTTTATAACGTATTTGTTGGATTACAGAGGATACGTGGAACAGGATATAGCCAATTAGCCCAACTCACACTGGCATTTACGTTCTATTTGATCCCCTTTATGCCTCTTCTCATCTACATCTATGAGTGTAAACCTCTCTTCCTTTCTCCCTCATGTGCTCAATATAATATATATATACCCTTCTTGAACACTTAATCTTCCCAATGTTATAAATCCCATAATTCTGAAGTGTAGGGGGTTCCAGTATTTAGAAAAATCAAAAAATAGATGCAGGCTTAGGCCATTTGGCCCTTCAAGCCTACACCGCCATTCAATATGATCATGGCTGATCATGGTTGGGGAATCTTTAGGTGTTCCCATTCACCGGCTCCTCCTGTTCTTCTTGGTGCAAGTCATGGGTTTTGGAAGGTAAAGTCAGAGTAGCAATTGTAATACCTTGTGCAAGACGTACGCGCCGTGTACATCACGATGAAAGGAATAAATATTTAGAGTACTGAATGGGGTGGAGTGGCAATTGAGAGTTGTTGTTTCCACCTATACATAGGCAAGTGGAAAGCATTCCTGACTTGTGCCTTGCCGATGACGGAAAGGTTTTGGGATGTCAGGTGAAGTGACACTCCCCAGATGATACCAGGTCTCTGAATATCGTACCTATATTGTCCTATATTTATGTGGCTCCACATGTATTTCTGGTCAATGGTAATCCCCAGAATATTAATAGAGGAGAACTGCTGATACCAATGTCTTGAATTGTGGGTAATAATCATTGCTTGACTATTATGAAGTGCCAGTATTACTTGCCATGTATTAGCCCTTGCCTGAATTTTGCCCATTTCTAGTTACATGGGCTGCCTTCATCTACTGGAGATGAATATTTTGCAATCATTAGTGAGCTTCCATACCTGATGATGGAGGTTGAAGGCTGTTCAGCCTAAGACACTGCAAATGAGGAACCATTGCCCAGGAGTAAAAGAGAAAAGTCTGCAGACGCCGTGGTTGAAATAAAGAAAAATGCTGGAGAAATTCAGCCGGTCAAACAGTGTAGATAAAAATACACAACCAATGTTTCGGGCTTTGCCCTTCATCGAGGTATGAGTGAAAGGTAGGCAGATGCTTGAACAAAATGGTGGCGTGGAAGGGGTGGTGGGCGCTGGAGGAAAATAGCGAGGAAAGCAACGTGGCTGTGGAAGCTAGTCCGGATGCGCACATGGTCATAAAGCACAAGAGCAGCAGGGCTTACAGATAGGGAGCTGAGAGAGAGAATCTCATAGAACATCCTTCAGAGAATCCTGCTCCTCCCTCTGCTTATCCCCCCACCCCCCCACCATCCTACCATTTCGTTCGGGCACCTGCCTACATTTTGCTCATACCTTGATGAAGGGCTCAAGTCCAAAACACCAGATTTATCCTTCCTATATAAAGTACGCTGTTATTTGACTTTGTTTTAACAATTGTCCAAGGGCTAAGATAATTGACCAGAATCAATTTCCTTTGTGGAAAGGACAACTTTAGCCACTGGAGCATTTACTCTTTGATCCCCGTTGACTTCAGTTTTACCGAGGAACCTTGATGCCGCACTTTGTCACTTGCACCTCACCCCTGGAATTCATCTCTTTGGTTCATGCTTGGACCACTTGCTTTATCTACATTAGTGTGGCACCATTAAGCCCTCTTTCTAAATAGGCATACCATTGCATGCCCAATATTTGCCATCCTCCTCATATGAGAGGTCTAACAGAACCATTTGCTATTCTTCAAACTGAATGCCACATGAATCTGGGTTCATTGTGTAGCACATTTTCCCTACCAGTTGAAAGGATGTCAGGCTTCAAGCCCCATGGAGATTTGAATGCAAAGTGGCAGCACGGTGGTCGTAATGGTTAACACAATGCTGTGCCAATGAATGAGACCAGAGTTTGGATCCTGCACTATCTGTAAGGAGTCTGTATGTTCTCCTTGTGTCTGTGTGGGTTTTCCCTGGGGGCTCCAGTTTCTTCCCACCATTCAAAACGTACTGGGGACTTGTGGGTTAATCAGGTAGCACAGGTTCGTGGGCCGAAAGGGCCTGTTACCGCACTGTATGTCTAAACTTAAATTGAATTTTAAAAATGTAATTTAAAATTTACATTTAGATTTTTTTTTCATTTAATTTTCTAGTGCAGTGCTGCGAGAGTATTTGATGTCTTTCCTATGAGACATTAGACTGATCACCGATCTTTTCTCTCTCTAGACACCATCTAGAAAAAGTGCAGGGGAGTTATCCCTGACATCCAGACTAACAGTTGGTCACAGTTATTGTAGCCATTAGCACAACTCTATTACAATGCCAGCGACACGGGATCAAATCCAGCACTGTTCCACAAGGAGTTTGTATGTTCTCCCCGTGTCTGTGTAGGTTTACCCTGAGTGCCCCAATTTCCCTCCACATTCCAAATACATACAGAATTAGTAGGTTAAATGGTATTTGGGCGGTGCCAGCATTTCGGCTAGAAGAGTGTTTCACCATGTTGCATCTCAAAAAATGTTTTTACAAAATTTAAAATCCCGTGATTTACACATCCCAAACAAATCATTGTTATACTGTTGCATTCTCTGGAACCTGGCTGTGGAAAGAAATTGGCTGTCATATTACCTATAAGATGACAGAAACTTCATAAAGCAGATGATTATCTGTGAAGTACTTTCGGATATTCTTGGTGAGGTAGTACATAAGGCCATGGACAGACATGTGAGTGTAGGAGTTTGACACAGAATTGAAATGGTTGGCTACTGGGAGGTCTCTGTCATCGGTGCGGATGGAGCAAAGGTGCTCAGCGATCTCCCAATTTTCACCCAGTCTTTGGTTGACAAGGCCAACCATGTCAGTTCAGTGTCACACTCCCACACCCGTCCATAGCCTTATGTACTGTCCCACCAAGACTACCCGCAAATTAGAGGAACAACATCTGATTTTCCATCTGGCCACTCTCCAACCAGATGGCATTAACATCTGGCTTCTGCTAACCTGCTCTCCTCTTCCCCCTCCCTGCTCCCCTCCCCTTTCCAGTTCTCCTCCCTCCCTTCATCCAGCCATCCCTCCTCCCCTTGATTGCTGCTGTCCCCTCCCTTCAGTCTTGCAGCCACCCTTCCCCCTCCACTCTTCTGTTTGGAGGCCTGCTAACATATTTCTACACCTTGATGAAGAGCTCAAGCCCGAAATATCAGTTATGTTTCTTTACTTTTGCTATATAAAGGACCCTGTTTGACCTACTGAGTTTCTCCAGCATTGTTTTTGCTTTAACCACAGTATCTGCGGATTTTCGTGTTTTATATCAGATCAGATACTATTTATTGTCATAATAAAACAGAAATGTAATATTACACAAAATTGCCTTTGGTCTGCCATAAGGATTTGCCATTACCATTGCCCAGAGACTCTTACAGTCAGAGAAAGAGAAGCAAAAGAGAGGCCCCTCAGACTCACTGATTGTCCATGGATTCATCTCCAGCATTCCCAGTCTTTGCAGCCGCACAAAGCTCCAGTTCAGTTCAAACCATTGATGACACAAGCCCAGATCCAAACCTCCAACATGATGAGGAAGCCTTCAGCTCCCATGGCCCTTCAGGAGCCCTTCTTGCCCTCAGCATTCTCTCGAATCCCGGATGAAATACCTGGTTCTCATGAGCCTAATCTCCAGCAACCCACAGCCTGCTGTGAGCCCTTTGATCTTGTTGCTAACGGCCCACAGTCCGTGAAGGGTTCCTCACCCTCCAGCCTCCAACACCTCGGCACTTGTGTGTGTCGTTCAGCCGCAAAGCCCCTCGCTGGCCTGCCACCACAGTCACTATCCTTAGGGTTGTCTCTTCTGCTTCTCCTTCTCAATAGGGGTTGTTCTCCTCCTTACTGGTGCCCTGCACCAGTCCATTGCTCCACCGGGGCGTGCAATTAAAGCATCTTTGGCTCCTTTAATGGGCTGTTTAATGCCTGTACAGTGTCAGCAGCATTAGGACTGATGGTTGAACCCTTCAGAGCAGCGCTCTTCCAGGTCTGCACCAATTATGGCAGCAGTTCCGGCTGCCAATTTTTTTTAATAGGTGACAGGGCCAGGAGGTGAAGGTCAGTCACTGGAGATGGTGAGAAAGACAGGATTAGTGGAAAAGGGATGTGGATGGAGCCTGTTTGGGGGGGGAGGATTTACGTCTAGTATTCAGAAGGGATGGTGTAAGCATGTTGCTCAAGGTTGAGCTTGGTGGACAAGAAGATTGAGACAGATATTTGGAGGTAGCGAGGGGTAAACCTAGCTGACCTCACCCACAGCAAATCCATCTATTACTGATTCATCCGCATGTTAAACATTGTCAGAAGTGACCAGCACACAATCCTTGTGGTGTTGTCTGATACAAAAATTCTGCCAAATAGACTCAGAACTGGGCATCTATTAGGCACTGTTAAGCCAGGCATAATTAAACGGAGACACCAACCTGATGTCGCTGCAACAAGGCAGCAAGTACACCCTGAGCAGCATGCCTTGAAAAGATTTCAGTGATCCCATAGACGATAGATCCTGTAAGTGAATGTTTCAAGGGCCAGGACCTTAGCCAAACAACACAAGGGACCACTCAAAACTCTGCTACTTCACCTTGTTAACCCAGGTACTCCTCACACAAAATCAGGATTTCATGTGCAAAGGCTGTGAGCTGCAAGATTTTCATTTTCAGTTACAGTCATGAGACACATTTAGTATAAACAACATCACAGCAGTGTTATTACTCTGCCGTGCTTTGGCAAGGTCACACAAACTTCTTTCTCAGGTTAGTGCTAGGTACAAAAGCCTTCAGCTCTTGTGTGCAAGGTTAACTCAAAGCCTTGTTCCCGTTTTCTTTAAAAAAATAACAAGCAAACACAATTAGCTACAGTTCATTCGACTGCACTCAGATGAGTTTCTCAGTCCCACACATGCACAGCGACAAGGAACATAAGCCTGTCGAACAGGAGCTAATAAACCATATCACCAGATGTGTCTTGAAAGTGTTTGCGGCGAGGTTTCGGAAAGTGTAACAAGGCCGATTGAGGCCCTGTAATTCACCAGACTGGAAATTTTCATCTGCTGGGTCTAATTAACCTTCGAAGTAAAAAAAAGGGCAAGAATGCTTGCAAAAAAAAAAATGCAATTAGAAATAAAATATATTTGATCCCCTGGTGGATGATCTGCATACCCATGTTTGCTAAGTGTTGGGCTGAGTACTCTTGCTAGGTCAACTGTGTACACCAGCACCCCGTGGGGAAATCGCTCAACACTAAATATTTTCCCTCGTCTAGACAAGGAACCCTCGGGCAGCTGCACCGATTCTGATGCCATTTGAAAGGGCACTGGCCATAAATATTGCCTGAAGAAATTTGGGAGGATGGGTCAACTCAATGATGAGACGCAGGGATATTCTGCAACTGGAAAAACTAATAACTGCTCAATCAGCAGGGCTGCTGGCAATAAAACTAACTGGAGCACTGCGTGAAATGGAATTCTCCCACAAGCTTGCACCTGCGTTCCACTGTATTGTGAGACTTTAGTCGGTGTTAGAATGTATTCACATTGCAGACTGTTGAAAACTCGCAATAGAATGCCCTTCCCTCCCTTCTTTCTGCCAATTTCTAATATAAACTGACAACTGGCTTGTTTTCAAAGAAGTGTCTCTCCTTTCTTTCCCTTGTTGACAGGACAGGCCTTCAGATGTTGAAGGCACCCTGGTGCCAAATGCAAGTGGTCACTGTCTCTCACAAAGGGCCTGCAAAATACATTTGGGCAAACTATTCTTCCAACAAAAGGTGTTACAGCAAGCTTAGCTCCACAGGGTCAGGGACGACCAGCACGCGTAAGTAGAGGGCCATCCAGCCAATCGTAGCAGGAAAACAGGCCATTTAGCCCATCACAGCCACCAGTGGACATCCACCTTTATCAGAAGAATAATATAATGAAGTGTTCTGCGGGTGAGTGGGTGTGCGCGCACGCGCCTGTGGGCAAGTTCACATGCATGTGGGTGCCTGTAGGAGGCACAGACATGGGGAAACAAACAAGCCTGGAGTAATTCCATGGATCAGAGAATGAAAGGGAAATAACAGATCCCAAAATTGCTGGAGTAAATGAGAGACAGAACCTTGGTGAACAGAGAAGGTTGAGAGGAAATCGAATAAACATATACAGAATAAATAAAATATGAGTGCAGAAATATAATGATACGAATGCTACTGTGATTGGCATTTTAAATTATAAGGGGGATGGCTGGATAGGCTTAGATATTTCTCCCTGGAGTGCCAAGGCAGGATGATATGGTGATTGTAAAGTCATGAGAGGTATAGATAAGAAATATATTCATAGCCTACTGTCTCGGGAAGAGGAATCTAAAACTAGAGGGTGTAGATTTAAAGGGACAGGAAAAAGTTTTGAAAGTGATCTGAGGGGCATCTTCTTTCGCACACAGGGTGGTGGGTATATGAGACAAGCTGCCTGAGGAACTGGTCGAAGTGTAATGTTCAAAAAACATTTAGGCAGGTATATGGAGAGAAAAGGTTTTGAGGAATATGAGCAGAAAGCAAGTTGGACTAGCTGGCATGGACAAGTTGGGATGAATGACCTGTTTCTTTGCAGTAAAGTTTATGATTCTCTCCAAATCCTTGCTGGATTTAAGTAGAGAAACTTGCTCCCATTTGGTCATCGTGTAAAGAATCACAAATGTAAAGTGATTGGTGGAAGGTCATGGGGTATTACCAGGGAAAAAATATCCCCCTAGAGCAAGTGCAGTACACAACAGCGCAGCCACAGAAAGCAAAGCAGTCGACATTTCGGGCCTGTGCCCTTCACCAGCAGCGCCAAAAAACTGGACAGACACCCGAACAGAAAGGTAGGAGAGCGGGAGGGGAAGGAGAGAAGCACAGACTGGTGGGTGATTGGTTGGTACAGGTGAGGGGAAGAAGAAGACAAAGGGACCGAGAAATGGTAGGGTGGTGGGGGGAGAGAGAGAGAGAGAGAGAGAGAGAGCAGAGGGCTAAGTAAAGTCGCTGGTAAACAAGAAAATCTGCAGCTGCTGGGGTCTAGTGTGGTACACAGAAGTAAGATAGCTCTCTTGTTTACCTCCCTGCAACAGCTGGCTGCGATCTGGAATGTACTGCCTGAATGTGCGCAGGATGCCGATTTATTTTTGGTTTACAAAATGAAAATTGTCAACTATTTAAAAGTAATAAAACTGCTGGACTATGAGAGAGCAAAATAGATGGAATGGGGCTGAATAGATTGTGCTCCCAATTGTGAGTTACTGCATGGCAACAATTCAATGATTTTATTGCTCACCAACTCCTCATCACCTCTCTCCTTTCCTAGGGCTACACATGATTCTGACAGTTTTGTTTACAAAGGGATACCGTTCCTTCTATTAAATGAATGAAAAGCTTGCCTACTTTTCTCTGTAATTAGTGACTGATGTCGTCCTAAAACATCCAATTTTGAGAGCACGATTTCATCAAGCAATAACCAGGGTCCAATGTTTCACTGCAGTGCCTCCTCTACTGAGGTAAATTAGCCAACCACACGCAAGAGAGCAAATCTGGGCTACTTTAAGATTAAATTTAGACATATGGCAGGGTAACAGGCCCTCCAGGCCCACAAGCATGCACCGCCCAAATACCCCAATAAGCTTACAAGCCCAGTACATTTTGAAATGTAGGAGGAAACAGGAACACCCAGAGGAAATGCACGCAGACACATGGAGAATGCACAAACTCCTTACAGACCTCGCCTAATTCGAACCCGGGTCGCTGGTGCCGTGTTAGTGTCGCGGTGACCCCTTTTGCAGTTGTTGACGCAGCTTTCTCTCTACACTTGCTGAATATTCCCAGCACTTCCATTTCTGATGTCCACAGTATTTTGGTTTGTGTTTTTTTTTTCTCTCTGGCTGACCCAACCAGTCCAAATACATTGATTTCGAGACTGTCTCAGAGCGTGGTGATCTCACTCCTGTTGCTCAATATGCCCAAGCGTAAGCAGGAAATGCTCTGTAACAGGAAGGCAAACTGGGGTGGGGGGGAGTGATTATCCAAATTTCCAGTGCCTGTAACCTAACTTGCACCATCACCTTGGTACTAGCTGTCGTCGACTGATTCCCAGAAAAGTAATACCTCAGTTTTAAATGTTTTCATTCCTATGTTCAAATCCATTCATGGCCTCGCTCTTCCTTGGCTTCTCCAGCCTGAAAAGCATCTGAGACATCTCTGTTTCTCAAGTTCTGACCTGTTGATCATCCTGACTCCAGTTGCTCCTGCATGGAGTCTGGATGAATGGAAGGAAGGTCTTCCTACTTGCAGCTGATTCAAGGGGCAGGGGAGGTATCTACTGCAAAAAATCTATTTAACACAGACAGATATTATGATCAGGCATTCTTTGACAGGAAGGTTGGTGGTATCAGAGTCAATCAAAGGAAGGTTAGATATTTGAGGAAAAATTAAACAGGCAAAGAATAGAGGAATTGAACTGGTTGGACAAATCAAGGACAGGCATGCATCTGATGGGCTGAATGGTCTCCACCTCTACTTTAATAATCTACAGATGCTCAACCTATAATGGGGTTACATTCCAACAGACCCATCGTAATTGGAAAAATCGTAAGTTGAAAAAGAATACCACACCTACCAAACATCATAGCCTAGCAGAACACTTACCGTGGCCTACAGTTGGGCAAAATCATCTAACACAAAGCCTATTTTATAATAAAGTGTTGAATATCTCATGTATTTTATTGAATACTGAAAGAAGTTTTGTTCAGCTTAGGCTAGCCCAGTTCGGGTTACCTTGCAGGTGCTCAGAACACTTACCATAGCCCACAGCTGGGCAAATTTAACTAAAACAAAGCCTATTTTATAATTAAAAGTGGAATACCTTTTATTCCACACTGGAGAAAAAAAAACAATTTTTAATCATAAAATATAGAGCCAGCCAAAGCATCCATCAGCTGTTGCGCAATTTCCAACAATGATAGTCACACCAACACCACCATGCGGCAAATTGTGAAACTACAGTGCCAAGTGACCATGTACAGGTATTTTCATTAGAATGCATATGGCTATCGTACCATCAAAACTTCGAAAGATGTCGAACCACCATAAGTAGAGGAGCATCTGTACAGTAAAACTCCTCCAGTATCTGGCACCTATGGGAATTGGTAGATACCAGATAAGTGAATTTTACGGTTGCTTGAGATTGGGGTTGCATGACTGGTGAACCTCTAGGGTGCGCCAATTTTAAACTTTCTGATTTTTTACCAATTTATCTTTCACAATTTTTTTTTGCTGGTTGCTTGAATTCCAGATAATGGGGATTTTACTGTACCAAGGGCCACAGAGAATTTTTTAGAACAGAGAGACAAGTGCATGGTCGTATGGAAGTGACGTCACAGTAGACAGGGTTGTGAAGTGTATGGTACGCTTGTCACTTAAGGCAGCTACTACAACTTCATGTTACAACTCTGTAAGATATTGTTAAGACCACTCTTATAGTATTATGAGCAGTTTTGGTCACCCAACCTATAGGAAACATGTCACTAAGCTAGAAAGGGTGCAGAAAAGATTCACTCAAATGTCACTGGGATTGGTTCGGCATTAGTTATAAGGAAAGGCAGGATAGGATGGGACTTTTCTCTCTGTATTGAAGGGTGGGGGGTGGGAACCTAAAAGAGATTTAAAAAGCCAAGAGAAACATCAAAAAGGTAAATAATTAAAGCCTTTTTCCCCCACAGGAGGGGAACTAAAACTAGAGGGCATAGATCTAAAGTGGGAAGAGAAAGATTTGAAAGGGACTTGATGGGCACATTTTTCCACACAGAGAGCAATAGATATATGCAAGAGGGAGTGGGAGAGGCTGGTAAAATTACAACATTTAGGCCAGTACATGGATAGGGAAGGTTTAGAAGGGTATGGACTAAACACAGGCAAATGGACAAGCTTACAAGGGCAACTTGGTCACCATGGACAAGTTAGGCCTAATAGCCTGTTTCTGTGCTGTAAAACTCCATCATTCTCATTCTATTATTTTCCTGCTGCTTTCAGCTGTCATAGCCACATGCTCCCTGAGATCTCTACTCTTCCTCAGCCACCTTGGTCTACTCCTTTAGCCCTGACTTTTGACCATATTCTTGGTCATCTGTCAATTTTGGCTCAGCTTCCTGGCCACCGTCACATTACTGCTTCACAGGATCTTGTTTTGCACACATGTCCTAGCTTAGAAAAATGTTCACACATTACTGGCTTCACATCTGGGCAGCTCAAGGGGGTGAAAGGCACTATGGGAATGGGAGTCTCCTCCAGCAGCAAAAGCCGGGGATTAATAATGGTGGGATGGTGAGGGACATTACATGTGGCCATCAATTAGAGGCTGCCCATGGAGGTTATGTGGTGTTGCCTGGCTTCTGACCGTCATACTTTACCATGACACCATTCATCATCCACCTGCTGAAACCACAGCATCGCATGCCTTTGAGATTCACTCACTTGGTGTTCAGACTGCGGTGCAGCCTCACCTTCACATTCAGATCCATGAGCCGATGCCGCATATCCCTGCTTACAAATGCAGTGGAAGGAACCCTCTGTGTTCAGGCAGTCCCCGTGTTCACAGCGATCTGGAGCCAAGCATTCATCCACATCTGACGGAGAGGAAGGAAATATCATATGGACCATTCCTTGAGCGAGTGACAAGTAAATTCTTCGGGGTAAACTTCCCATGCCAAAAGGGCATTCCCATGTCATTGCCATTGGAAACCAGGACAGATAAACCGAGATCCATCTGATTTTCCAGTAGATTCAAAATGATTCTGATGCATTATTTCAAAGAGTAAGGAAGTTATCACGTGCCCTGCCAATGCTTCACACGTCCACCCACATCATGACCCTGAACCTGGTCAATTACAACCTTGCTATTTTTCTGGATTCTACTTTAGAATAATGAAAGTCATATCAAAAGGGCTTCACTGGTTACACCTTTGGGCAGCCTGAGGATGTGAGAGATGCTACAGGAATGCACGTCCTCTCGAGTGACAACTGCCAGGGATTAAACAGGGTTGAGTGGAGGTGTGGTGGGTCACACAGGAGACTGTTATGACAGAGTATATAGATATATATAGATATGTTTTTGTGAAATGAATTTGGAAAGGTTTGTAAGAGTAGTTCACATACAAACACTTTAAAATAAATCTTATTTAAAATATTGGAGCTCTGTCTCATGATAGACGTGGTGGCTCCAGAATTTTTGCAAGAGCTTTTGAAGAGTGCTGAAGAGACTTCACTAATGGATTGTTGTTTACAAAAGGCAACAGATGAAAGAGCATGTTGGAGCCGCTGCTGTCTGAAGGAGAGCTTGCTGTTGGAAGTGGGTCATGTGGTTTTGCAAACAGAAGAGAATCAAACTGGCTTTCTCTCAGAGTCAGAGAGAGAGAGACAGACAGACAGACAGAGAGACAGAGATCACTTGTACAATGTTACAGACAGCAGAAGTAGCTGGGACTGGAACAAGACAAGCTGGCAAGCCCATTTGGAAGACAGCCTGGTCAAAACCCTTGTAGTTCATGCAAGAGGAGAGGACTGGCTGTCTAAAGTTTCACTTGGAATAAGGGAAACAAAAAGGAACTCTGTGGTGACCTGAAAGAAAGAGATTATCATCTGGAGAACCCTGAAGGGGCAAGTTTCGTCAGCAAGACACTCGAGTGGCAGATGGAAGTACATCAGTTGTGGATGTCCTGGAACAACAAATCGCTCTCTGAAAATTGACAAGAACCTTCCTGAGCGGTAACCAGTTACCTTTCGAGCATCAAAGCCTGGTGAACTTTATAAATGTTAAATTTTCTGTGCACAATATAAGAATTACCTGCAACCAGTGAACTTGAAGGAATGAGAAGTGTGTTTGAACTGTGAACCAAAGAACTTTTCTGAACTTACACACACATTATATACATGTGCGCTTAGAATTAGAAGGGGGTTAAGTTTGGTTAAGTAAGTCAATAGTGATAAGTTAAAGTTTGATTCTGTTTTCATGTTTAAAGATAATTAAAAGCAACTTTTGTTTAAGTAACCATTTTTCTTGGTGAATATCTATTGCTGCTGGGTTAATGGGTCCCCTGGGCTTGTAACACTGTAGATACTGGAAGCTGAAACAACAAACAATCTGCTGGAGGAACCCAGCAGGCTGGGAAGCATCTGTGGGGGTGAAGGATAGAGCTGTCAAGAATTCGACCCAGTCTTGATGTATGGTTCTGTCCCAAAGCGTGGGCACCCATGGTGGGAGTGGAGCGGGTGATGCAGTAGAGGGATGTTAAAAGCTGCCCCACAGAACTTAAGTGGTGCCAGCTATTCGTGCTTTACCTTGGCACTGTACACCATCCACGAGCTGGAAGCCACTGTGGCACGTGCAAGCAAAAGAGCCTTCGGTGTTCACACACTCGCCTCCCTGGCAAGCATTTGCATTCTCTTGGCACTCGTCAATGTCTGTAACAAATAAATTCGGAAAGCTGTTAAGCTGACATTGCCTAAAGACCTCGCTGATAGACTCCAAACATTTTATTGCTCCCCCACTATTACAATATCCAGAGGAAATACTGCTTGGGCAACCATTGCTTTTTGTACAGCTCCCAAAGCCACAAAAGGAACCTACCACGGTTAATTTGGTTAGTGTCTACAATTTTAGCCAAAAATGTGTAGTTTTAAATAAACTGCACTTGCCAGAAAGATTCTTTTCTCCCACTGAGACTAGGCACGATGTGTTCATAGTGTGGGTAGGTGGGCCATCTTAAAATGTGCAATCATTCACTCTAAGCTTTAATTAACTACTGTCACAACTACATAAAGTCATGGAGTCACATCCTCCAAAATTCTCAATGAAAACAACTTTGCAGTATTTCAAGTTGCCACTTGGCACCTTTCAGGAATTCCATAAGGTATAGGAGGAGAAATAGACTGTTCAGCCCATCGAGGTTGTCCCATGAGCTGATCCTTTTCCTCACACAGCCCCACTGCCCTCTCCCCATAATCTTAGATGCCCTGACTAATCAAGAACCAATCAAACACTGCCTTTAATACATCCAATGACCTGGCCTCCGCAACCACCTGTGGCCACAAACTCCACAGATTTACCACCCTCTGGCTGAAGAAATACCTCTACATCTCTGTTCTAAGCGGACACGCTTCAATCCTGAAGTTGTGCCTTCTTGTTCTGGACTCTCCCACGATGGGAAACAACCTTTCTACGTCCACTCTATCCATGCCTTTCAACATTCAATATGTTTCAATTAGATCTCCCCCCCCCCACCTCCGAAATTCTAACAAGGTCAAAGCTCTTCATAACTTTTCATTTCGAGAATCATCCTAGTGAACCTCCTCTGAACCTTCTCCAATTTCAGTACATCTTTCTTAAAAGAGTACAAAACTGCTCTTAATACACCAAGTAAGACATCACCAGTGCCTTATAAAACCTCAACATCACATCCTGCTTTTATATTCTATTCCTCTTCAAATGAATACATCCTGCTGTTCCCACTCCCATCTCCTCTAGATCATTGCTTTTTTTACCTATCCCGTTATCACCACTATTGCACACTAGTCATTGCAGTCATTAAATCTCTCCCCTCTTCCATGCTCACAACCTCCCCTCTTGTTCCATACTGTCCATGACCAACCTTTCCTTGCATCTTAAAACCTGTGTACCCCAAATTTCACACAAATCTGATGAAATGTCATTGACTTAAAATTATGCCAATATTTCTCTCTCTGTGGATGGTCCCTGACCTCTGAGCATATAGTTTTTTTAAAGAAAAATTACGTGTGCCTTTTATCAGGGCTGAAGTAGAAGGATTCCTCTCTTCCCTGGGCTGAAGTAGAAGGATTCCTCTCTTCCCCAGGCTGGCTTCAGGGTGCAGAGCAGAATTAGGTACACTCCCTTATCTGGAAGCAGGAAGATCCAAATATGCTCTCCACCCACATCAAACCAATCCTCTCCCTTTTACCTGTATTTACACCGCCTCGTTTCTCTGCATTCTCCAATTTCACCCCCAGCTTCTCACAATGTACTTGGAGAGATTGAGGTAATTGGTGGGGAGGTTAGAGGGAAGTTACGGACAATATTTTCACTGGGGTCTGAAGCTCAAGAGCTTGAAAAGACATTGCAGGTGGAAATCTTCACCAGATGAGCAAATGACGTATTGTAACCAATAAGGCTAGAGACCAATTCACTTGAATAGTTTCTCAGACAGGACATACATGGGACAAATTGTTTCTTTCTGCACTCTCCAGCTCTTATGGTTCTTTATCCAATTTCTGTCTGTAATGTTTGACTTTTCAGACTCACCTGAACATCACAAATGTCTCTGAGTGCTGGTGAATCTTTTTCAAGCCCATTTGCTTTTCAATTTTAAGTAGCGAGTGTATTCAGTGGGTGAGAGGAAATGCTTCGTGGCCTGAAGGTAACTCCATGCCCCCAAACTTCCCTTCCTATCAAAGAATCATAAAAACATACAGCACGGAAACAAACCCTTTCAGACCAGCTCATCTATGGCAGCCATGATGTCTCATTACACTAATCCATTTGCCTGCATCGGGCCCAAATTCTTCTCCTTCTTTCCCATCTAAGTACCTGCCAAATGCTTTTTAAATGTTGCAATAGTATCTGTCTCTGTCACCCCATCTAACAACTCATTCCAAATATTCACAACCACTGTGTGAAAAATGTACCATTCAGAATTCCTTTAAACTTAGCCTCTCTTTCCTTTAACTCATGCCCTCCTACGCTCACCTGTCCGAAGAAAAAGATTTTGACCCCCATTTATTTTAAAAGCTCAGAAGGGTCACCACTCAGCCTCCTAGGTTCTGGTGAGAATAAACCCAGCCAAACCAATTTCTCTTCATAACTACCTCCCCTCATTCCTAGTAACATCATAATGGATCTCCTCCACACTCCCTAACACTACTACATCTACCCTGTGGTATGGCAACCAAAACTGAATACAATAATATGTGCGGTCTAATCTTGCCATTCTCTAAGGCTTTTTTGGCTATGGCCCCCTTAGGACTCTGTTCAAAGTTTATGTCCCCCCCCACCCCCTTTCCTGTGAAGGAGTCAAGTTTAGTTGATTTCTTCAGTACTTCTCCCCTACTGACTACATTAAAAAAAACTTGATTTCAGTCCATGGCCCCCTTTAAATTTGTTGTGGCCCACATTGAGAATGGCTAGACTAATCAATGTGTTGTCTTTTTGCCTCTCTCTCTCTCTCTCTCTCTCTATCTGTCTGTCTAAACTATCACACATTAGGCATTCAGCTCCTCGTCAATCAGGAGACAAATATTATGAGGAAAGGAATGTGAGAGCCCTGACAGGTTTAAAATGCAGCAAACCCACATTAACAAATAAATCCAGATGGAACAGTACATTAAAGTAGGATTGGGAAGGGCAACATTTCTAGGAAGTTTCTTTCAGTCAATTGCAGCATCTTTCTCCAGCAACCCAAAGAAACAGAAAGATTTCTGCATGCAGCAGAGAATTTTACGGATCTTCTGACCAAATTATGATTTAAAAGAAGCAGCAAATCCTTTAGTGAAGTTTAACCTCGTTATCTTGCCATCTCTTTGATGCCACCAGGCAGCTTAAAGACATTGTTCCACCTCTCTCTGTATGAAACTGATGTAAAGCAGTTCATTTGGTATTTTGTTTTCTGAATAGATTTGGCTCTGCAGACCACCAGAGGGCTTGTGCAATCTCTTTCCAATTAAGCCTTTGTTTGTTGGGAGTTGTTCAGGAACTTGGACTTGCATACTGTTTTTCACATCTGCAGGGTCCTGTGCTTACTCTCTTCACAGAGAGAACAAAGGGATGGACGGTAATATAATTTTAAACATATTATTTGGACCAATATGAAGTCTGCACAAACCAACTACAGTTTACATATCCAGCTGAATCTCATCTGGAAACAGGGCCTTTGAACATTTGTGAAATTTGCTTATGACCCGAGTAAGTCTCTGCTCGGTGGGGCAAGCTGTCCGAAAGAATGGGGGTAGGAGTGGGGGTGAGGGCAACTGGCTGATCAATATGAGATCCAGGAGTATGTTGGCTGGATATAGCAGTCAGCACAATGCTATTACAGTGCCAGCGACCAGATTGAATTTGCCGCTGTCTGAAGGAGTTGGTCTGTTCTCCCCTTGTGCATGGGTTGCCTCCAGGTACTCCAGTTTCGACCCACATTCAAAGACATACGAGGTTAATTGGTGACATGGGTATTGTAATGGATTTGCGTCAATATGTATCCTTAGTTTAATGTTAAAACTCTATTTTATCTAGATATGGTTTAATAAATTAGTTTGGGTGGTTACAGGGGCACAAAGACAACACATTAGCATTTTAAACACACGTGGTTCTTTGAGACAGAAGAAAGAAACCAGTTTGAGAAGAAAATCGGCACTGATTGAAGTTAGAGTCAAGAAGATGAAAAGGAATGATAATGATTCTTGAGATTTTGGAAACAGTAGGTGTTAGTTCAGAAGCGCATGTATAAACGCACAGCCATTTTAGTTCTGAGGAAAGCAGACTTCTCGGAGACATAAGTGGACTTGAATGTTTTTAGCACCTTCGTGTCAAAAGACCTCATGACCAATTATGGAAATGAACTTTCAGTGCGGTGTGGAGGTAGGAACCTTTGTCCATTCCACCTGGTTGTGTACATTCCACTTGGTTGAGTACAAGGGTGAGATCCTTTTGGGAAGAGCTGGGGGATACAGAAAAAAAAATACAAAGGTGGATTTTCCACAGGATCTGGAGTTGTGCCTTCTAGGGGACATTGGGAAAGAAACGTTTAGACTGTCCAAACACCAAATTCAATCTGACTCCCAGCTAAATATCACACGATGGGATATAGAAATACAAGTGTTGTGTTTCCCCAGAGAAAATCACCTACAATTTACAGAAGGGATATGACACATTCATTGAAATGTGTCAACGGTATCTGAGGCATATAGGTTCACAGAGAAAAGAACCAATCCGTCCCATCAGATAAAGGATTATGAGTATGAAATTAGGAAGGAAGGTGGTGCAGTCGACGTATGTTTTGGCCCCTACCCCTGTCTTTATTTAACACCAAAGGTCCTCTAGTCTCGAGGAGGATCATTCTCTTTGTCGGCATTTAGGAGGTTTTTGTATTTTTATATTTTGGCATTTGTTTAAGGGATAGGGATGGGAGGATGTAAGGAGGGGAAAATAAGGACTCTCTAAATCATATTATGTTGGAAGAGAATGTAATATTTTGTTTATTGGATTTGCATGAGTCTTTGGAAAATCAAAAATCAAATATTAAATAAAGAAGACCTTATGATCTTCAAAGAGAGAAATGATGTCACATACCATGTGACATGAGAAATGGGCTGCAAATATATTATTGAAATGAGAGACAAAGATTTATAAAGCATTTGGCCGAGCACATGGGTAGGAAAGGAATAGAGGGATATGGGCCAACACAGGAAATTGGAAGAGTGCAGATGGGCCCTTCAATCAGCACAGATGAGTTGGGCTGAAGGGCTTGTACCTGAGCTGAATGACTACGACGATGACTTAAAAACATTGGAAAATATTAGGCTGCTTAGTCCCTCTCACCTTTCCCCGCAATCAGTGTGATCAGGCCTGGTCTGTTCCTGGCCTCAACTCTTCATCTAGGCTGCTTAGTCCCTCTCACCTTTCCCAGCAATCAATGTGATCAGGCCTGGTCTGTTCCTGGCCTCAACTCCTCATCTGTGTTAATCCTCGATAACCTTTGATTTCCTGATTTTTCAGAATTCTCTATCCCCAATAATTCTCAACAATCAAGGGCATAGGACTCCGGGGATCAACACCACACAGACAGTTTCTATATACCTCAGAGTTTAATGACCATATCCTTATCTTGTAACTCCGCACCCTCTTGTTCAATTCTCCCACGCGTGGAAACATTTAAACACCTACTCCTGTAGTTTAAATCAACCCTCATTCTTCTAAACTCCGAGGATTACAAATTTAACTTCTGTTGCCACTCCTTGTGAAGCATTTCTTTCGTCCCTGCAATTGGTTAGGGAAATCTCTTCCAGACTACAGCCAATGCTGGCATATCCTTTCTTCAACACAGGGACCAAAGCTGTGCCCAGTGTTGACTGGGAATCCAAAGCCCCCAGTGCTGGAAAATTTTACTAACTGGAACAATTCCTCTGCATTTCAATCAGCCCCTTCTCTTTTAGCTCCAGTTTTGGACTCACTGTCTATTGTCTCAGGATTGGACATTTTTCAATTAAACTCCAGAGCGCATAGCCTGGCAGAGTCCAAGAGAGGAAACCAACCTTGCCCAAGGGTTGCACATTAGAAGAGCAAATTAAATCCTGTAGGTTTATAACCGTTTTCGCTCTCCCAAAAATAGAACATACATAGAACACAGAAGAGTACAGCACTGGAACCAGTCCTTTCACCCACTGTCACTGACCACGTCAGTCAATCTAAACATCCTCTCTTCTTCATATCTGATCCATATCCCTCTGTCATGTGCCAGTCGATATGTCTTTTAAATGTTGCTATTGCGTCTGCTTCCACCACCTTCCCTGTCAGCCCATCACATTCCAGGCACCTACCACTCCGTGCAATAAAAGGTGCATCGCACGTCTCCTTTCAACTTTCCTCCTCTCACTTCATTTCCTGTGTGATCATCCCAAGCCAGCAGAGTGGTTCAGCTCATGAAACCACCACCTCTTTGCACAACTCGCCCAAGTTGGATACGGGACCTTGGGTGCTGACTGTGTGGAGTTTGTAAATTCTCCCTGCATCAGGTGGGCTTCCTCAGGGCACTCTGGTTTCATCCCAGGGGAGAGCACGATGGTAGGTTAAACAAGAAAGTCTGCAGACTCTTATGTCGAGCGCAAATACACAAACGTGCTGGAGAAACTCATCAGGCCATGCAGTATCCATAGGATGTAAAGGGCAACCAATGTTTTGGCCCTGGGCTCTTCATCAGGTAAAAGTAGGGTAATTGGTCAATGAAAATTGTCCCTAGTTTGTCAGTGGGGAGTAGAATATGAGGTGGGGGGGGGGGGGGAGGTGCGGGAACTAATGAATATATTATAAAAATGGAATTAATGTAGGAGTCTTGAAAATGGCCAGTTGATGGTCAGAGTGGGTGTGGTGGGCCAAAGGAACTGTTTCCATTCTGTTGCTCCCTTGCTGCTACCTTCACACTGGTCCCCAGAGGCAGCCAGTTGGTGGCCAGAGTTGCATTCGCAATGGAAGGAACCCTCTGTGTTGCTGCATTGCCCGTTGGTGCACAGGACGGCATCCTGACACTCGTCCACATCTGGAAGGAAGAGAGAAGGAACCATTCATTTCCACGCTCATTTGACGACAAGCTCTGACCATCCAGAGGATGGCCCAGACAAACATCAGCACAGGAAATTGGTATCAGAGAGTTCCCTAAGCATTGAATAATATGCTCCAGCAGCAATTGTATAAACTGCGCTCCAACCATTAACACTCAAATTGAGGCAAAGAGCCCCTCTCTGTATCACTCAATTATTCTAATATCTTGGTGATGACCTGGGAGTTAACACCCCACTGTGTAATTGGATCACCTCCAGACCACAATCAGCGAAGATTGGTAAGAACTTCCCCTCCACAATCTCCATCAGTACAAGGTTGTGTTCTTAGCCCCCGCTCTACTCACTTTACACCTATGATTGTGTGGCTTGTAATGACAATAATACCATCTACAAATTTTCTGACGATACCATGGTAGTGGCTTGTATGAGTCTGCATACAGGATGGAAATTGAAAACTTGGCTGAATGGTGCACCAACAACAGCCTTGCACTCAATGTCACCAAAAACTAAGGAGCTGATTGCTGACTTCATGAAAGGAAAGCCAGAGGTATACAATTCATTGATCAATGGGGCATCAGAGATGGAGAGGGTGAGCAAATATAGGTTCTTGGGAGTCACTGTCTTTCCTGGACCCAACACACCAGGGCATCATGAAGAAAGCATGTCAGCCCTTTACTTCCTCAGGAGTTTGCTGAGGTTTGGTATGACACCAGAAAGCCTGCGACCTTTCTACAGAGATGTGATGGAAAATGTGCTAACCAGCTGCATCATGGTCTGGTATGGGAACACCAATACCCTGGAGCATAAAGCCCCCAAAAGACAGTGGACCCAGCCCAGGACATCACAGAGAAAACCTTCCCCACTATCGAGAACATCTACATGGAACGCTGCCGTTGGAGGGCAGCAGCAATCTTCAAAGGCCCACACCACCCAGTGCATGCTCTGTTCTCGCTGCTGCCATCAGGAAAGATTGACAGCCGGCCAGGTGTTGTCCTGTCCCCTTACACCCCTGCAGGTACAGAGGTTGCCCCCTGCAGTAGGCCAGCGGTACACTCCTGCAGGTACAGGTGATTCCCCCTTCAGTAGGCTGGTGGTGTACCACAACAGGGGGGAGGGTTAATGGGGATGTGGGGGAGAATAAAATGAGGACACAAGAGATGACTGCGGGTGAAAATTTGAATAAAGCTAAAGTTACCCCAAAAAAAATTGCTCCGCTGGTCAGGTAGAGAGAGAGGAAATAAAAATGTTTCAGGTGGATAAAATTTTATTAGAAATAGTAAAAGGACGTAAGCTGGATTAAAAGTCCAAAGAAAGAGTAGGGGAGGAAAGGGGGGGCAGAGCTTTGATACACTGGAAGGGTGGAGAGATATGACACGAGGGATGATGGTGCTGTGTTCAACAAAGGCTGGTAGAAGGATAAGTGATTGTCAAAAAGCAGACTTTGAGGAGGTATAAATTGGAAAAGACAAAAATGCAAAAGGGAATATAAAATCTGTCATTGTATTAAAGAGAGCTAGAACATGGAATAGGCTTGTGTCCAGCCATACACATCAATCCTACATTAATTCTTGCCACATTCTCATCAACTTTCCCCAGATCCTGCCACTTCCCTACAAACTGCAGGCAATTTACTGTGATCAATTAACCTACCAACTAGCAGGCCTTGGTGATGTGGAAGGCAACTGGAGCACCCAAAGGAAACTCATGTAGTCACAGGAAGACCATACAAACTTCATGCAGACTGCATTCACAATCACAACTGATCCCCAGTGCTGAGAGGGAGATGCTTCACTGTGCTGCAGTGAGAAGTATTAGAGGTCGGATTTCTGTTCGCCACCATTTTAAATTTAATCCAGCATGGGAAGGTACATGGAGAAACCAGAGAAGACAAACAAGGATCCATCACTGAGCATGCCTTTTCTGGGGGTGTCATCCCTGCAGGAATTTTTACCTTTGCACGATTTGCCGTCAGACGATGGTTCATACCCTTGGTTACAAATACAGATGTAGCCACCCTCAAGATTGGAACACTGCCCATTGGCACAAGTTGAACTGCTGAGGCATTCATTGATGTCTGAGAAAAGGGAAATAAAAAAGTGGATGTTAGGGATACCAAGGCACAGAAAGAGAAATTACAATTACACCCATAATTCACAGTGATCTCCTCCTTAAATCCTGCATCCCTGTAAAGCAAGCAAAAAAAAACAACAGATACTGGTAATCTCGAATAAAAATGCAGGAAATGCATTTAAATTCCTGGAGCATCTGTGGATTGGAAAGGTTTTAAATAAGAATAGTTCTGATTGTCAGCAAATTCAAGTCAAGACACCTTTATTCATCATTTATACAGTAAAGATGAGTAGCATTTCTCCAGGACCACAGAGCATATTTACATAAATATAAGTTAGAAGTTAAACAGATTGAAATATTAAAATATTAAGATGTATACATTAAAAGTCCACTGAACCCTATCCACATATGTTCAGGGAATTTGGGAGCCTGATGGCTTGGGGGAAAAACCTGTTATCCAATCTGTACTCTAAGGTCCAAGCGCTGCGGCACCTCCTACCAGATGGCACAAGGAAGAACAGTTTACATGAGGGGTGTGTGGAGTCCTTCACAACGTTTATTGCCTTTCGCCTGCATTGAGTGTTGTAGATGTCCTTCATGGTAGGAAGAGAGTCCCCAATGATCTTTTCCGTTGACTTAACTATCCTCTGCAAGGTCTTGCAGTCCGAGGTAGTCCAGCTTCCAAACCAGGTCTTGTTTCCCAACTAGTCTCGATGTCCCAAAATGTTAACCATTCTTTTTTTTCTCTCACTGATGTTGCACGTCCTGTTGAGTTCCTCCAGGAGATTGTACTTTGCTTCTGATTACGGCATCAGTAGTCTCTTGTGTGTCCTGTTAACCCACTTAATTCTTAACTCAGTTAATTGTCCACACACACTGCACAGTATAACAACTATTTCCATAATTTTGGGAGGGGGGGGGCTGCTTCTTTTTATGTTGTATATTAATGATTTAGATTATGGAATGAATGGCTTTTTGGCCAAGTTTGCAGATGATATGAAGGTAGTTGAAGGAGCAGGGAGTGTTGAGAAAACAGGAGGCTGCAGAAGGACTTGGACTGATTAGGAGAATGGGCAGAGAAGTGGCAAACAAAATATAATTGTTGGAAAGCATATGATCATGCACTTGGGTAGAAAAAAATAAACAGGCAAACTATTTTCTAAACAGGGAGAAAATTGAAAATACCCAGATGCAAAGGGACCCAGGAGTTCTCACACAGGACAACCTGAAGGTAAACTTGCAGGTTGAGCCAGGGTGAAGGAGGCAAAAGCAACACTGGTATTCAGTTCAAGAGGAATAGAATAGAAGAGCAGGGATGTGATGTTGAGCTTTATAAGGCACTTGGGAGACCTCACTGGAGACCTCAGAGGAGGTTCATGAGGGAATGAAGGGGTTATCATATGAGGAGTGTTTGACAGCCCTTGGCCTGTCCTCATTGAAATTTAGGAGAATGTGGGGGGATCTCATTGAAACATTTCAAAATGTTGAAAGGCATGGACTAATTCTGCTCCTATGTCTTAAGGTCCTCGTTTTCACCTAATATCTCATTACTTTGTAAAGGTCCAAAAATCCATCCAATGCAGTCCACAACCAAGTACCCACAGCCATCTGGGGGAGAATCCCAAAAATTTACTGGATATTCTTCTGAGTAATTCCAGTTGTCACCCCAGTCCTGATGGCCGTAACGTTTCGCCAAGACTATGGTTCTGGAATCTCCAGCCAAGGCAAACAAACTCATTCCAGTGAGATCACCTTTCACTCCTTTGACCTACAGACTCATCATTTTTATAGGATAATCCTTTCATCCAGGAAGTAACCAGTTAATTCATATTTCAATAAGGTAACTATGCAATTCTTCGGAAAATGCAAAGCTGCGTACTACACCAGTTGTAGCCTTCCCAAAGCCCAGTGCTACCAGAGCTACATTCAAATGCAGCAAGAGCTTAACTCTCCCATCCCTTACAGTGCAGAACAAAGTATTATTTACCTTTCAAAATACCCTGTTAATTTCACACAAACTATTCCAATTAGATTGTCAAATTCGACACACGCAGGCATCTCAGAGAAGTTGCTTCACCTCCCCACCAGTCACCCCAGCTTCAATTGTGCATGGGCATGCAAGCTCTCACAGTGCCCACACGTAAGTATCTGCCATCTTACCTGGCTGTTCTACCCTGATGCTGAGCAGGTACTGGGCATAGAGTATGTTCTCTGAGGGCCAGTACATGCCTTCCAGGATGACCATCACTGGTACGAAATCCCTGCAGGCTCAGATAACCTGGAAAGTGCATGGGCCCAGCTTGCTGCGTAGTACCATGAGTCTCTTCTGGTTGGTGTTGATGATCTCAGCCTGTATGTCGATGATCACCTCAGTCGTATGCTTCCATATCTTGAAGTATGCTGGAGCGTCCAGGTGTTGAGGGTCGATATCCAGCCTCTGGATAGTGAGGAACTTCACCATGGTCCTTTCAATTTTAAGCTAATTAAATTGTGTGAATAATTCTGACGCAAAGTCCACAGACTGTACAACAGGCTTTAATTTGGTTAAATTTGTACACCAGTCTTAGTATCTTTGCTCGCTTCACATGTCTGACTGCCCCCGAAGGGGCCAGCTTGAGCCTTTATACGGGCCAGTGATTGACAGCGGCCAGGTGAGGCCAGCCTCCCAGGTTGCCTACCTGCAGATACAGTGGTTGCCCCCTGCTGTAGGCTGGTAGGAGTGCAGCCAGTGTAGTGGTTGCATCACCTCAACTACTCTGCTGGGATCCTTCCAAATCCAGAAAAATATTCCATTTTAATTTATTTACACATGGTAGAAACCAATTCTGGCCATTAAAACAGTACCGCCTAATTATACCCAATCAACCATCAAACCCCATATGATTTTTTTAAGAATGGAAGGAAAATAGAGCCCCCATAGGTCATGGAGAGAACGAACAGACAGCATAGGATTTGAACCCGAGTCACTGGTGCTTACCGGCAAATTATTCACCATTTATCTCTTGGAAAACCCTGCATTTTTTTTTGGTTTATAATTAATTTATGGGATCTCAAGAAAGTAGTTCATGTCCTTAACCTGGAGCATTCCTTCAAGTGTCAATAGTCCCAAAGTGCAGTCATGATAAAAGATCAGTGGTATATTTCCAAGTTGGTGTATGGCAGAGTAAGTGGCATGCCATGTGGCCACTACACTTGTCCATCTTGTTGCTGCAATCCATTGGAGACTGCCCATGTTGATCACTGGATCCCAGAATTCTGTCCTCCAGTGCATCCATTTTCAAATTTCTTTTAGCTATGGCCCCCTTAGGAGTCTGCTCAAAGTTTGTGGGGCCCCCTGCCCTGTGATGCAGTCAAATATTGATGGTTTCTTCTGTACTTCTCTCCTATCGACTTCATTAAAAAAACAAAAAATATTTTATAACCCCCTTAAATGTAGTGAAACATGAAAGTCTGCAAATGCTGTGATTGTAGTAAAACACACACAATAAATGGTGGAGGTACTCAGCCAGTCTCACAATGTCCAGAGGGGGTCAATGTTTCAGGCCTGAGCAAAGAAACAGGGAGCCACCTGAATAAAGACTTGGGGGGGAGTGGGGTTAGGAGAGAAAAGAGGAAGAATGGGAGGGGGGAGGTGACCAGAACAAAAGGTGCTAATTGGATATGATAAGAGGAAAGGAGAGAATTGATTTTGGTTTCTGAAAGGAGGCAGAGGGAAAAGGAAAGAGAGAGAGAGAGAGAGAGAGAGAAAGAGAGAACTAGGTAGTCACAGTTTGTAAGACCATGAGATCATGGATAGACTTGTCAGCAAGGGATTACAATGGGTGGCCACTGGATGATCCACGCTATCGCAGTAGTCAGAGCCAAGGTACTCAACAAAGCAGTCTCCCAGTCCGCACCCAGACTCTCCAATGTATATAGCTGCAATATTAGGACCCTAGTCAGACCCCACTTGGAGCACCATGCGCAGTTCTGGTCACGCCACTACCAGAAGGATGTAGAAGCCATAGAAAAGGGTGCAGAGGAGATTTACAAGGATGTTGCCTGGATTAGGGAGAAGGCCTCATGAAAACAGGCTGAGTGAACTCGGCCTTTTCTCCTTGGAGCAGCAAAGGATGAGAGGTGTCCTGATAGAGGTGTATAAGATGATGAGAGGCATTGACCTCTCTGAAATGGTTGCCACCAGAGAACATGAGTTTAAGGTGCTGGGGAGTAGGTTCAAAGGAGATGTCAGGGGTAAGTTTTTTTTTCACGCAGAGAGCGGTTGGTGCGTGGAATTGGCTGCCGCCAATGGCAGTGGAGGGGGATACATTAGGGTCCTTTACGAGACATTTAGATAAGTACATGGAGCTGAGAAAAATAGAAGGCTATGGAAAACCCTAGTCATTTCTAAGGTAGGGACATGTTCGGCACAACTTTGTGGGCTGAAGGGCCTGTATTGTGCTGTATGTTTTCTGTTTCTAATGTGCTGTTTGCCCCCGTTGAGAATGGCTGCTCTAGAGTCCCATTAACTTTTTATTAAGTATTTTAAGTTACCTTTGCTCACCTTGGAGCCCCATTATTCCTAATGATATCTGTATCACTGTAAGACTCACATATAATATTGGTTTATTGTCTCAGCTATTTCCTTCCAGTAGCATAGTGGATTAGAAGTGCAGAGACCTGGACTGATAATTTGGAGACTTCAAATCCCTCCACGGGGAATTTAAATTTATTTAATTTTAAAAAGCTGGTAACTATTAAATCACCAGATTGTTGGAGAAAATTCCACACTAAGGTCCTTTGGGAGAAGAAAATATGGCAAATTTAGACTTGCCGCAATATGGTTGGCTGAAGTGACCTACAATTTTGGAAGGTGATGCCCTTAAATCCACAGATAATTATATTTCCTCCTGACACAGTCTTTAAGGGACCCAGGTTTACATTTAATTACCTCTTTTTACATAGATGCCATACATTATAGCTGCTGCATTTCTTTTCGGTTTTCTATCACAATCTATTTTATCCCATTCTGAAAGGTTGTTGGCAATCCTCTCCTGGTCTCCCAAATTTATTTTTTTTTAAGAGATACAGTACGGTAACAGGTTCTTCTGGTCCATGAGCCCGCGCTGGCCTAATAAACATTTCTAACCAATCAACCAAACAACAATACACGTCTTTGGAACATGGAAGGAAATCAGAGCACCCAAAGAAAGCCCTTACAGACAGTACCAGCGTTGTGAGAACATCCTAGCTAACTGTGCCACCCATTCCGGGCCCATTTTCTCTGCTGAGCAGGTTGCCGCCATTTCTAGTCAGAAAATGAGGAACAATCAAAAGAGGAATAAACCCGTGGAATTTTGTGGCTTTTATAATGCGCTGTCACATTTATCAGAGAACATCCGCAGCGCTCATCTGCCACACAATTTAACAGAAGACTGTCTGGATTAGTCTTAAATAGCATTCTACCCAGCCTGTGACTACATGTTCTATTTGTAACAGGAAACCGAAAAGAGATACAGTTGAGTCCTGATGAGCCCTGAGTGGTTTACCAAAAAGGATTATGCTTGGAATGGGCTTTTTACGAATGGCATTTTTTTGCTATTTGTATCCCAAGCTTCTGAATTATGCCCATTGGAATTCACCCTAAATGTAAACACCACGCTCTGTTAATGAAATTATATTTCAGAAATGTATGAGCAGATCGCAAAATACCTCATAATTACTGCAGCCTAAATGTGTGCCTGCAGAGTAGACTACTTTAAACAGCTCATGCTTTGCTCCCAGCTTCTCATCATGTATCGTACAACTAGCTACGACATGAATCAGAATTCATTGTCATGAACAAGTCACAAAATTCTCCGTTTTGTGGCAGCGTCACAGTGCGAACGTTCATATAAACCACCTTACAAAAGTAAATAAAAAATAGTGCATGAAAAGTCACAGTAAGGCAGTGTCTTTGGTTCATTTAGGAATCTGATAGCAGCAGAACATCCAAGTCCCAGAGGAAATGGGAGAACACAGGGTGGAAATTTGTTCTCATTATTGACGCTAGTAACAGATGAGGTTTGCATTCTGCTTCTGATATTAAGTGAAACATAAAAATCTGCACACACTGTGGTTGTAGTAAAAAGGCAGAAAGGCTGGAGGAACTCAGTAGGTCTGGCAACATCCACATAAGGGACTGAAATATCAGATATACCTTGAAGAATGGTTCAGGACCAAAACATCGTTAATATATCTTTAGCTCCTATAGATGCTGCGAGACCGGCTGAGTTCCTGAGTTTCTGATATTGAGCAGAATGGAATATAATATTACTTACACCCAAGGTTAAATTTCTATCCTATGCTCTCTTTCTCTCTCTACATTTTCTTGGCATTCATAACTGCTGTCTCCCTCTCATTCTCTTCTCTCATTCGTACTGATGAACTGTCCCACATTCCTTTTTCCTTTCTTCTCTCCTCAAATCCCCTCTCTCCCTCTTCTGTTTCTTGCTCTCTCTCTCTCCCTTCTTTCCAATGCTCTCTTCCCAGTAACTCTAGCATCTCTTTGTATCCTTTATCTAGGGAGACATTGGCAAGATGATAATGACACATTGAGAGGGCCCTGATATCTGAGGGCAGCATTTGGCAGTGGATCAGAGAAGACTCTTGGCCAATGGGAACTCTATCTTATAAAATTGTACTGAGAAATTTTGCTCCTCATTGAGTCACTGAAAAAGCATAAATTCCCCAATTTCTTTTTTTTAAAGAATCATATCTGGAACTGCTCTGTTCCATTTTAAGGACAGATTGTTTAATACCAGAAATGAAAAGCAAGCTTCTAATTAAATTGGTTCCAGCAGAATTGTGAATTTACAGTAGCATTCATTAGAAGAGTGTAAGGGGACAAAGCATTCAGATACAAAGGGAGTTCTCCTTTTCTTGTCATCTAAAGGTTCACCCTATTAGAGATGGCAACAATTATTCTACCTTAGAGACAGAATTAGACCTTTTGTTTTAAATAACAGTGATTGAGTGGTACTAGATTCTGTGGGTCTATGAGGACTGTACTGTACATGCTTCCGTCGAGGATGGTGAGGCAGAGAAGTGCGCCAAGGTCAATATTGAATTCCAACTGGACGGCACTTGACATAAAACCAGAAGTAGTTAAAGCATCGATTCACAGACGTGGAACCGACACACTAGAGCAGGACATCCGTTTACCATTAATCCTGAAACTATTCACAGTCTGACAGACAAAGTCCTCAGAAAAAGCAATGCAATATGCTGCATGAATAAATAAATAGCCTCAGGCGCACGTGCTGTGCAGCAGGGACAGCGTTCCCCAACCAAGATTTCAGAGCCCAGTTGACATGGTCCTTTTCTCGTCATCGCTTCCCATTCAAATGATAAACTACGGAGGCTTTTACATTGGTGTCAAACCTTGCCGTTGGCACATCACTATAACTCTCTTGCAAATATAAGTACGTAGACATAATTTCACTGCACTGGGAAACAAAATACGCCAATACCCCCAGACTTAACAGCACATGGTGCTTGTTAAAATGAGTAGCAAAAGCACCGGGATTAAGCACTTGGACACAGTGTTAAAGTAAGCACAAAACCTAGGAAAGAATTTACTGAAAGCAAAACTATGGCAATATCAAATAAATCCAAGTAACATTGCTCTTTCATTACATGATGGATGTGGAGCTACTGATGGGAAAATAAATGGAAAATACTGCACAAGACAAGTCTAAAATTATGACAACAGTAAGTGTTGGAAATATCCAGCTGGTCACGCAGCTTCTGAGAAGTGAAGAACATAATTGGCATCTCAGATCGATAATGCTCCATTGGTAAATTAAACATTAAATATCCACAGATTTAAAGACATTTAACCCCTTTCAATTTGTCTCTCTACGATTGCAACATCTCTGCTTCTTTCCTTGAAGTCCATTATAATGTTTCACTGATAAATTCTCAATAAGTTCAAGGTCATCCAAGCAAGGAGTGTGGTTATTTTCTGAAATCTACTTTTAAAGCCTGTTCTCAGAACATGAAGAGCAGGTACAAAGAATTGAAAGCGGCACAGCTATTATCTGTAGAATCAAGCTCAACATTTTACTGAGAGTGAATCGCTGTCCCAAACCAGGCTGCAGACATTTAGTATTCCTGATATAACAAACAGGTGCTTTTTTTTTAGACATATAGCAGGGTAACAGGCCCACGAGCTGTGACGCCCAATTAAACCCAATTAACCTACAGCCTCCGTACGTTTTGGAGGGTGGGAGGAAACTGCAGCACACGAAGCAAACCCACACAGGGAGGGAGAGACCTCTTTACAGACAGTGCCGGATTTGAACCTGGGTGCCTGGCACTGTAATAACGTTGCACTAACCGCTACCCTAATGGTCATATTTCTACTTTAAACAAATGAACCAAGTCACTTAATATTTCAGAGAGTAGTGCTATGGATGTGCTCAATGGAATCAATGGCAAGGGAACCATCAAAATACAGTACCTCTATTGTATGGTAGAGAATGCTGTTGCGCTGGAAACCTGGTACGAACCCCTGCTCACCTTGAGCTGGGTGCTGCTCTACTGGGATCTTGGGACCAATTACTGCCTCTGCAGGCTCACCCATGGCATTCAATCAGCAGATCATTGTAGAGAGGCCGCCTGTGAGGGCTAGTGCTGTGCAAACAGGTGGAACAGGGCAGCCATTTAGCATTGCACAGTGAGTGCGGCCATTGCTGGAGTCTCAATGCAACCCGCTACACAACCTTTTAGACCAGCTGGATCCTGAAGGCCCCCTTCCACCTCCGATAGGTGGTGCCAAGCGTAGAGTTTGCTGTCAGAGAGAGACCTGGAAAAATCTGGGAGTCAGCAACTTCCATCACCAGGAGGTGGGTGCAAGAGACATAGGGTCCAGGTAGTCAGTCAACACAAGGAGAAGGCACTACCAATCCAAAATGGCCTCAAGCCCCGCATCTCGAGTAGCAACGTCTTTCACCTAAAACCTTTATCTTAAATCAACACCCTTTCTGCTGAGGAAATAGTCCTTCCCATGAACTTATTGAAGCCCTTCAATGTCATTATAAAGCACTCCCACATCTCCCTCCCCTGCAACTTTGCTAGTCTCTCCTTTTAAGTGAAATGCCTCACTAATTATTTCTTGAGCATTCCCTCCCAGAACAACAAACGGCACTCCAGCTGTGGCCCACCACGTGTCTTAAACATCTCTGGCATGAACTCCCTCTTCTGGTATTTGAGGCATCAGCTAATTCTGCCTGGCATTCAAGTGCCTTTAAACTTATCTACCCATCCTTCAGCCTTCAGGGATCTATGACCATGAACTCCAAGGTTCTTAATTCAGTTTTGTTGACAGTCTGGATGTCCCTCTTCCAATGCACAGCATTCTATTTGGTGTTTTCCTCCCTAGCTAAAGTTGATTTACAACATTTGGAAAGCACCTGACAAAATGCTACAAGTGAATGTTGAAATTTACCCCTTCAGAAACTGTTTGATGCATATCACATTCTTTCTGCTAAATTTCTATTTCATCTTTTAACTCAAAAACAATTAAAAAAATAACAGTTAGAACTCTACCCCTGTTGTCTGCTCCACACTCAAGTTAACTTTATGATCTCGAACGAGCTCTTTTCTTTGATGTTTTCTTTCCTTTCATGTGTTTATAAAGCATCTTTAGTTTTTATTTCATTAAACCTGCCAACATACTCTTTGCCAAGTCAATGGAATTGAATGGCCAAGCTGAATAAAAATGGCACCTATTAATGTCAAGTGACCAAAGAAAATATTTCTCCATTCTACACCTTTCCTTGCTGAGATGATGGACAATTGACAACATAATTTATAAGGCAATATCTTGAGGGTTTGTCCAGTCTACTTAATCAAGGAAATGTGCTTCATGGAGTCAATCCAGTCTTTCTCACAGGGGACAGTGCTTCAGTGAAACAGGTTTGTAATCCTAGCTCCCACAAATGCAGGATTGCTGAAGCCAAAGTTGAACAGATAATGCTCAAAGGAATGAAGATTTCTCATGTATAAAGTTTCAAGTCAGAATGTTTCTTGGAAAAATCTGTACAGAACAATCAGTGTGAAGTCAGACTACACTACGTACCTATGCACTGGCCATTTCTGCCTGTGTAGCCTTCTGGGCAAGTAACACACTCATAGGAGCCAGGGCTGTTAATGCATCTTCCAGATGGACATTTGTTGGAATCCTGGCATTCATCGATGTCTGTAAATTTAAATAGATCACACAGCAAAGGAACTCAATTTAAATATGGTTCAACTTCAAATTGCACTGTTTTATAAATTGCAGAAAAGGGTGACAATGTCTTATTTCCTTGATTGCTAGTCCAGCACTGCTCCCTTCTTAAAGGGCATGATGGTTACAGGAGACCATGAAAAGGAGGTCCCTGCTTGTCATCAACTCCAGCCACACATGATCCCCAATGATGTTCATTCAAAACGTGACATTAATCGCTCAACCAACATGACTGAATAATGCATCATCTGCTCATTAATACTGTTTATGACACTTGCTGTGTGGACGTTTGCTGCGTTTTCCACATTACGTTACACATCTCTGTTGGCTCCGTCACATTTCCAGGCCTCCTATGTTTGTGCAAGGTGCAATAGAAGTGCAAGACTTTCTAATACTTTTGGCCTCTCTTCCTAGGCAGTCGCGTGCAGCTGTGTTGACGCTAACTCAGTGCTTCCTTCAGCTTCGGGGCAGAAGCTGCCGCAGACATGGAGTTAAGTAGCAGCTGCTGGGTCCGAGGTTAATACACCACATGCTGGAGAGACACTGCAGCATGAGCACTTCGTCAGGTATAAGCAAACACAGGTAAGTGCCTGAACAAAAAGGTGGGGGGTGGGGGGAGAGGAGGGAGGAAGGCGCGGCAGGTAGGAGAATACAAGTGGGAAGGGTAGAAGAGAAAAAAAGCTGACAAGTGACGCAAAGAGAAAGTAGCTTGCTGAGAGGAGAGGAAAGAAAAGGTGGTGGAAACATGGAGGCACATAATCGTTGAGCTCGATACCACCCTCGAGCCTCTTATTTCAATTCTGGCACAGGATAATGGACCAGCATGCCTTTGGGTTTTTTTTTTCCAGATAACATTCGTGGATTGATTTTCAGTTGCTCCCTCTTGGCTTCAGGGCAGTAGCATGGGACAAGAAGTAGTTACCCAGAGACAGGTAACTGTTGTGACATTTGTGTGATGGAATGATTATTTCTTTTCTGTATCAAACCCTTTGCCTGCTATTCCATCCTGTGTCCAAATGATGTGAAATCAAAAGCTATGAGTATACATTCTGTCCTGCAGCCTGACTGTCCGGTAGCACAAGCAAGCACTCAAAGCCATTCAGTCACACAGGGTCATTTCAAAAGCGGAAAATAGGCTCACCTTCACACTGACCGCTGTTCATTCTGTACCCGGAGTCGCAGTACTGGCATCTATAGGAGCCTTCAACATTAATGCAATGGCCTTCTCCACAGATATTAGGTCTCAGGCACTCATCGATATCTTGAAATTAGACAGCAAATCGTTGAATAATATCACACGTATATCTGGCAACCTCTAGTCAAACACAAAGAAACACAGAGTTATCGAAGCAAGGAAGGAGCTCATTTGGCCCATCTATTCAGCTCCGTTCTGCAGTTTTTTCAACATTGCTTGCAACTTCTATTTCGTTTAAAGGCCTATTTGATTTCCTTTCAAACATAATTACAGAGTCTGCTTGATCTCCCACTGGATGAATAAGTTTTTCCTCAGTTTTCCCCGGCCCTTTTGCCAATCTCCTTAAATTTACGGACACTGGTTCTCAACCCTGCCGCCAATGGAAACAGCTGCTCTTTAATGACATGTTCAGACCCTTGATGGGCATCTTTCAAACTTCAAGTGCCATATTCTTAGTTCTCCAGGCTACCTTCAACACTCTCTCTCTCTCTCTCTCTCTTGGACCTTTATATCATTCCTTGACCAGAATTGGACACAGTACTCTAAAAGTGTCCATTTATTGAATAGATGAAGTCATGAATCATATTCAGTACAGAAGCAGGATCTTTGGCCCAACCAGTCCACATTGACCACCCATTTACACTAATCCTGCAATAATCCCAATTTTCTATTCTGTCCCATAGATACAAGCCCTCCTCTTCATACCATAGGCCAATTTGTCTGCAAAGTCACATATCTCTGGAATATGGGGAGAAACCGGAGCTCATCGATTAAATCCATGTGGTCACAGGAAGAATGGGCAGACAGCATCTGAGGTATGGTCTCGGGCACTGTGAGATAGTAACTTGATCATCAATGCCGCATTGAGCCGCATTGTTCTTCATGCCCACCTTGCAGGGTATCCTGTGCTCAGATTATACTGGACAAAGAAAATTTTGCTTCATGAACACTTTTTGAGTGTATTTGGGGAACTGATCACAAAAATCACCTTAAAATTTTCCTATCACATAACATTTTTCAGACATAACCTATTTCTGGGATTTCTTGTCATATTTTGAGTCGACTTCAAGCAGACAAAACTATGAAGAGCAGCATGTCATTGAAAATTCATTTTCTGCATTCGCATGTGGACGTCTTCCTGTCTGATCTTGGTGCAGTCAGTGATGAACATGGCGAAAGGTTTCACCAGGACATTGCGACCACAGAAATGCTGTATCAGGGCAACTGGAATCCATCAATGTTGGACACTGACACGAGAGGCTTCAGATGTTGAGTACAAATGAAAATCAGCTGCAGAACATTTTTAGGTCCGTTGAATTCACGTATCATTTGAAAAAAAAATTGTCCGATGTTAGAGTTATACAAAATGGAAGCAGGCCCTTCAGCCCAACATGTCCATGCTGATCCAGATGACAACCTACACTAATTCTATTTGTCTGCATTTGTCCTCTAAATCTTTTTGATCCATAGATCTATCCAAATGTCTTGTAAATATTGAAATTGCCCCTGCCTCCACCATTTCCTATGGCAGCTGGTACTACACACTCACTGCCCTCTGTCTGTAAACTTCCCCATCGGATCACCTTTCCTCTCTCATCTGTGCTCTCCAGTTTAGATCCATACCCTGGGAAAAAGAGTGTGGCTATCTACACTGTCTATGCCCTTCATGATGTTATTAACGTTTACATCTCACAGCCTCCCTTGCTCCAAGGAAACAGACCCAGCCTATCCAATCACTCCTCATAACTCAAATATTCCAGTATAGGCAACATTCCTGTGAATCTTTTTTGCACCCTTTCTCTCACATCCTTCCTACAGCGTGCCAACCAGAATTACCGTACACACAACATGCCAAGTGGGGCCTAACCAATGATTTGCACAACCGGAATGTAATCAATACCTCATCCAGTGAAGGCAAACATGCCTTATTCACCACTCTCTTTCCCTCCGTTGCCACTTCGGGGAACTATATATTTTTACCCCCTAGCCTTGTTAATACACCCTAGTATCCAGCCATTAACTGTGCAAGTTCTGGCCTGGTTTAACTTCCCAAAAGTCCACTACTTCTATCAACGAAGTCCAGAATCCCAAGCATGTTCAGCAAAAGCATATTTCTACCCTGTTCTTCAAAGAACTGTTTGTGGTGGAACACGGTAGTGCAGGAGGTGGTCTCACTACACTGTACAGTGCACCCGAGGAAGTACTGCGAGCTCATAGCACAACCTGCTCAAACTGCAGGAGTAAGGGGCACTACGCCAAGTATGCTGTTCTAAACCTCCCCTCAGCAGCACCATGTGCAGACCATGACCCGCATCACCATCTTGGATCAGCCGACTTCTGGCGTCATTTCCGGCGGCTAAGAACCGAACGGTGGGAACAGGAGGAAGATGACGCAGAATGACGTCACGTTCAGTGTCTCTTCCTGATTCGACTGTGTGTGATCCATGGGGGCGGCCATTTTTGGGATCACCAGGGCAGCCATCATGGCGGCAGCTGTCTCAACACTACAGCAGCAGCAACTCTGACAACGTGCTAACTCTGGCCTCCATCGTGCTGGAGCAGAACAGGTCACACCAACTGGAGCACTCTATGATGGACATAGAGATAAATGGTCTCACCATGGGCGGCCTATTCGATACAGGGAGAACAGAGAGTTTTATGCACCTGAGCATGGTCCAACGCTACTCCCTTGCAGTATCCCCTGCAAAGCGTAAAGTAGCTCTAGCATTTAAATTCCACTCCACGGAAATCCACAGATGCTGCACCGTAACCCTAACCATGTGGGGTACGAAGTATAAAAACTCAAACTGCTCAAGATGCCCCACCTCTGCGCACCAGTCATACCAGGGCTGGACTTCCAATGCCAACTAAAGAGCATACTCCCCTCACTGTCAGAAACAATCAATTCCTGGATGATCCACCTACCTCTCCAAACGTGGCCAATTAGACACCGGAACATCGTCCAGGGCACCCGACCTGTAGTCTGGCCGCCCTCCAGGTCCCTCTGCCTCCCCTGGACCAGAGCATCACCCCTAACTGCAAACAAGTCACCACTTAAAGTAGGCGATAGAGTCCCGGGGACCAAGCGTTTATAAAAGCTGAAGTAAGGCGACTGCTAGCGGAGGGCATTATAGACCCCAGTAACAGCCCCTGGAGGACACAAGTGGTGGTGGTTATGAGTTGGGGGAAGCCAGATCATCAACAGGTTTACCTTGTTGGACACCTACCCCCTCCCCCACGTAGCCAACCTGGTGAACGAGATCACCCTGTACTAGGTCTTCTCTACCATCAATCTCAAGTCGGCATATCACCAGATCCCAATCAGCCCAGAGGATCATCCGTACATGGCGTCCAAGGCCAACGGCTGCCTCTACTATTTCCTATGGGTCCCATTTGGCCTTATGATTTGAGTGTCTGTGTTCCAAAGGGAGATGAACCACATGACAATAAATTAAAAGCCACATATTCATATTTGGATAACATCACCATTTGTGGGCATAACCAGGAAGAACACGATGCGAACCTGCAGAAGTTCCTCGCCACCACTAAAGCCCTGAACTTAACATACAACGAGAAAAAGTGCATGTTCTGCACTTCACATCTGGCAATACTGGGGTATGTGGTGGAGTATGGCATCATTGCCCCCAACCCCGAGTGCATGTGCCCCCTTCTGGAACTCCCACTGCCCCAAAACCTCAAGGCCTTGAAAAGGTGCCTTCTCGTACTATGCCCAATCGTTCCCCAATTATGCAGAAAAGGTCCACCCTCTGGTGAAAATCACTATGTTTCTCCCATCAGCGGAGGCCCAGAAGGACTTCGAGACCATTAAGGATGAGATTGCCAAGGTGGTGATGCACACCATTGATGAATCCATCCCTTTCTAAGTGGAGAGCGATGATTCTGATTTCAACCTAGCTGCCATGCTGAACCAAGCAGGCAGCCCCATGGCATTATTTTCCTGGACCCTCCAAGGCCCCAAACTTAAGCACTTGGCCATTGAGAAGGAGGTCCAGGCTATAGTGGAGGCTGAGTGCCACTGGAGGCACTATTTGGCCAGCAGACCATTCACTCTGCTGACAAACCAGAGAGCCGTCACATTTATTTTTAACAATAAACAGCGGGGAGGAGATCAAAAATGACAAAATCATGAGGTGGAGAATTGAACTGTCCAGCTATGAGATCTTGTACTGGCCTGGGAAACTCACTGAGCCACCGGATGCCTCATTCGGGGAACCTGCGCCAGAGCACAGGTAGATTGCCTACAAGTCCTCCACAGTAGCCTCTGCCACCATGGGGTAACCGGGCTCTACCAATTTGTGAAGGTCCGCAACTTCCCCTATTTAGTAGAGGAGATCAGGGAGTTGACCTGTAATTGCTCAGTCTGTGCGGAACAGGCTCAACTTATCAAGGCCAGTCGCCCCTTCGAATGTCTCAGTATGGACTTCAAGGGCCCCCTTCCTTCCACAAATCAGAACGTGTTCTTCCTGAATATCATGGACAAATACTCATGCTTCCCATTCGTCATTCCCTGCCCAGGCATGACCATGCCCATGGTCATTAAAACCTTCACCAACCTCTTCACCCTGATCAGGAGTACTCATTCATGAGTGAGGAATTGCGGCAATAATTTCTGGTCCAAGGGCATAGCCACAAGCAGGACCACCAGATACAACCCCCGAGGGAAAGGCCAGGTGGAAAGGGAGAACGGCACGATCTGGAGGGCAGTTCTCTTGGTTCTCACATCAAGAGGGATGCCCATATCCCAGTAGCAAGAGGTGCTACACACCACCGGGATCCCACTCAGTAGTACTACGAACGCCACCCCACATGAGAAACCGTTCTCCTTCCCTAGGAGGTCAGCGTTGGGAACTACGCTGAGGACCCCAGGGCTGGTGCTACTCCGTAGACACGTTACGGCCCACAAGGCAGGCCTGCTGGTCAAGGAAGTGCGCGTCCTGCAATGTGAACCCCCGATATGCCCAAGTACAGTACCTGGACGGACAGGAAGGTTATTAAAGCCTTTAATCACTCGCTCCGAAACTGCTTGTGGTTATTGATCGCGCTACACTGTTTATCTCTATTCCTGCATTCTCTTTGAAATTCTATCCAAAATATTTAGCGTTACGCCTTTCTTTGATAAATTTCATCTACCGTGTGTTTGCTCATTTCACCTTCCTGTTTATAAACTTAAGTTTATTACTGCCTTCCTCAAGCATGCTTCTTACATTAGGGTAAACGCTGTACGTAAATCCAGCACTCCATGACATCCAGGAATCTACATCAATTTAACTACACACACAGCTAGAGTTACATACAGGTCTAAGATTTCACTTGCATCATTCATGACCAAAACAGTAGTATTTACTCTAAACAACCAAATATTACAATTATAGTTTATTAGACCCTTTTCTGTCAGGACCAGTTTCTGCTGTCATATTGGGGTATCTGACCACATCAAGGGGTTTAACTTCAATAGCAAGTGCAATTTAAATTCAAAGCTGTCGACAGCTCCTTTAAAATAGACAGGTTAACAACTGGGTAAAAGCAAAGAGCTGAAGGGTTTAATACCAATGTATTAGTTAGTGTGGTTAAAAACTGTGAACATTGGAACTCAGACCTCTACTAAGTAGAGTAGACATTTCTACATTCTTGCTCAAGAGTAAATCTCTCCACTCGTGTTTTATTTGCAAATCTCTGGAGAGGAACTGGGCTGGTGTTGGATTTACTTCGAGAAATGTTAACATTATCACGGCAGTGAAATTAGCAACTAAATGAAAAATGACAATTCTCAAAAGAGAAATCTGGGATGTCCTACAATTCTCTTTCTCTCTCTCTCTCTCTCGTCTTTGGCAGAATGACACAAGCCTGTCCACCATCCCTATAAAGGAGATTTCTGTTGAACATAATGGTCAGGGAGTGGGAAATACATTGGGTGGCAGGGGGACTGGAGAAGGCGGGTTGGGGGAGGCAATATTATGTCCAATTCTTCCTCAGTGAATTGCCTTACAATTAGGACACTGGCAAACGACTTGCAGAAGTTTGAGGTTTTGAATCTTTTAAACTAGCATCCCCGTGGCCATCACATTAGATCCTGCTAATGAAATGTGCGGCATTACCTATGCATTGTGTCCCACCATCCGATGTAAAACCTTGGTGACAGATGCATTGAAAACTCCCTTCGGTGTTCTTGCAGTGCCCATTGGAGCAGAGCCGTGGATCCTGGACACATTCATCCATATCTGTTAAAACCAGACCATATTCATTAGCAGGATAAATCACCTCAGCCCTGAATTCAAGTCAAGTATCTGATCTGCAGAGTCTGGCCTCTGTTAAACACCCATCTCCTACTTCCAAAGCCCCAGGCAGAACCAGAAAGAGCGCACCACAGAAACAGCAAGGTAGCATTTGTGTGCATCCAAGGTAACTGGGGATCTTAAATTACTTAACTGATGAGCTAGCCACAAAACACCACATGAAAGCAGCACTATTTCATTTCGGTTTCTAGTGTGCCAACAGTCGCTCGATATAATGACACCCAAAGAGAAAGATCTGGGCCGTTGATTCTTACCAATGCATGCTGTTTGCAAGGAGTCGAGGTGGTAGCCAGGATCGCAGTTACATGTGTAACTCTCTGGAAGATTGATGCACTGTCCTGGTCCACAGATTCGAGGGTTAACTGAACACTCGTCAATCTCTAGAAAAAGAACATTGCAACTTTAGATAAATCAGTGATAAAGATTCATTTTCTATTAGTCTGTTCCATATTGTTGCTAATATATTGAGTTTCATGCTCATTATACATTTTTCATGATAAACTACCTTCTCATGTCCAGAGGGGAACTGGAAGAAAGTTGCAAAATAGCAACTCAACACCAATTAAACTAACAAGGAATAATTTAAATTATGATAAAAGGTCTCTGTTGGGAAAGATATCAGAGGGTAGTGGTGAGTGAATTGCATTCTCACACCACTTAATCCAGATTTCCCCTTCATCTCCCAACCATCCTACTGAGCTCCTGGTAGCTCTGCAATTTTTTTTTATTGTGGCCATTTGACTTTGCTTTCAGCTTCAGTTCAAAACAAATGCTCCACTGACATGGAAGTTCATCCACAGCACTACCCATCATCAGAGATGAAAGGCAAGCTGGCACAGAGCACCTGTACATAGCTGATTCATTCAGTGCAAATGGATGAACGGAAAATGTGAGCTAACAGAAGGAAATTTACATTCCTTGTCCTCTTGTTGAAATAAACTGCAGTGGTGCATCTGGACCCATATCTAGGCCAGTCAAGAATGGCTGGCTTCCAGTAGCTTTCAGGTTCCTTTTAATGATGCCAGCTTTATAAGATTTATTTAACCATTCAAACTTGTCGGATTTCATATCAGAATTTAGACTCGCACCTCCAGGCCAATAGGCAAGATCTCAGAGTACATGTCCAGTAAACTTTTTCCTGGCGTGACAATAGCTAACATCTGTTTAAGGTGAGTAGGGGAGGCATCAGAGGTAAGTTCTTTACGCAGAGAGAGGTGGGTGTCTGGAAATGCATTGCTGGGGTTGGGGGGTGGAGGCTGGCACTACAGGGGCATTCAGAAGACTCAGATATGGGTGTAAGGAAGATAGAGGGGGTGAGGTAGGGAAGGATTAGATTATTGTGGAGTAGGTTTACATAGGTTGGCACAACATCATGGGCTGAAGGGCCTGTACTGTGCAGTAATGTTCTAACCACAATACTACCACATCATGGCCCTCAGAATTTCAAATGAGCAGGAAATAACCCCAATGTTTGTTTTGTTGGGCTGTTTACGAGCCGCAGGAATCAAGGAATTCAATTTTTAGTGCGTTTTATGAACTCGCGTGAGGCTTTGTTGAGGGAACCTTAATGAAAACCCTGAGTCCGCTGGGCGTTACAATGTACACCAGCTGCTGAAACATTTATTAGTGGGGAAAATGTTATTAAAGATGTGATGGCGGCACATCTGGAAAGTGGTGAATTCATTGGTCAGAGCCAGCGTGGTTTTATGAAGGGAAAATCGTGTCTGACTAATCTTACTGAATTTTTTGAGGATGTAACTAGTAGAGTGGATAGGGGAGAACCAGTGGATGTGGTTTACTTGGATTTTCAGAAGGCTTTTGATAAGGTCCCACACAGGAGATTACTATACAAACTTAAGGCACACGGTATAGGGGATATGGTATTGAGGTGGATAGTGAATTAATTGACAGATAGGAAGCAAAGAGTGGGAATAAACAGGTACTTTTTGGAATGGCAGTCAGTTACTAGTGGGGTACCTCAAGGCTCAATGCTTGGACCCCAGTTATTTACGATATATATTAATGATTTAGATGAGGAAATAGATAACAGCATTTCCAAGTTTGCAGACGACACGAAGCTGGGTGGCATTGTAAGCTGTGTAGAGGCTGTTAAGAGTGTGCAGGATGACTTGGACAGGTTGGGTGAGTGGGCAAATGCATGGCAGATGCAATATAATGTGGATAAGTGTGTGGTTATCCACTTTGGAGGAAAGAATGGGAGGGCTGAGTACGATCTCAATGGTATCCAATTAGGAAAAGGGGAGATGCAAAGAGACCTGGGTGTCGCTGTGCATCAGTCATTAAAAGTGGGTATACAGGTGCAGCAAGCAGTAAAAAAGGCGAATGGTATGTTGGCGTTCATATCAAGAGGATTCGAGTACAGGAGCTGAGAGGTATTGATGCAGTTGTATAGGGCCTTGGTGAGACCTCACCTGGAGTATTGTGTTCAGTTTTGGTCTCCTTATCTGAGGAAGGACATCATTGCCATGGAGAGAGTGCAGAAAAGGTTGACCAGATCGATACCAGGGATGGCAGGTCTTGCATATGAAGAGAGGCTAGAACAACTGGGCTTGTACTCGCTGGACTTTAGACGATTAAGAGGAGATTTAATAGAAACGTTCAAAATTCTTAAGGGATTTGACAGGCTAGATGCAGGAAGATTGTTCCCAATGTTGAGCAAGTCTAGAACCAGGGGTTGCAGTTTAAGGATAAAGGGGAAGTCCTTTAGGACTGAGATGAGGAAGAATTTTTTCACTCAGAGGGTGGTGAATTTATGGAATTCTCTGCCATAGGAAGTGATTGAGGCCGGTTCCATAGCTATATTTAAGAGAGAGTTAGATTTAGTACTTGTGACTAGGGGGATCAGGGGGTATGGAGAGAGAGCTGGAACAGGGTACTGAGTGGATGATCAGCCATGACCAAAATGAATGGTGGTGTAGGCTGGAAGGGCCAAATGGCCTACTCCTACACCTAGATTCTATATTTCTATTATCTTCTGAACCATCTGTAAGTTCACACAGTCAAGTGTTCCTTCACTTTGAAAGACCTGATTCTCATCAAATAGACTGAAAACCCCACCAGCCAAGCTCTTGTGCACGATGTTTTGAACTGTGTGAAACACAGAAGTCTGTAGATGCTGTGATTGTAGTAAAAGCAGAGAAATGCTGGAGGAGCTCCGCATCCGTAGGAGGTAAATATGTATAACTGAAATTTTGGGCCTGAGTCCTTCTTTCTTGATCTTGCATACCTTGTCACGGTCGCGTGCTTACCTTCGGCAGGAGGGGTTCCGGCCCCCGCTGATGGCGTAAGCGATGCATGCGATGTGCGGGGGTAATAGCATGTGTGCGCAGGCCGTGTTAAGCATCAGTATATGGATGACGAATCTCAGACGCAGGAGGAGGAGTGAGACCATCGGGATCACCCATGTGGCAGTGAGCCATTGAGAAGGTCAGAGGAGTTTGGGTGGGTGGTGTTTGGGGAGCTGAAGAATGCAACATTGTGTCTAGTGAATAATAAAAAAGAAAGTCGACTTCATGCTATGCTGAAAGAAACGAGTGAGGGTATGTTTTATTTGTTTGTAAGCTGTGGTAAATCAGTGCTGTTACAACCTCTATAAGGTCACACCAGGACCTTATAGAGGCTGTGAATCCTGGGTCACATACAGAAAGCAAGAACACCGCCTTAACGCATTCCATTTCCGCTGCCTCAGATCCATCCTCGGCTACTCATGGCGCAATATCCAAGTCCTGGAGAAGACTGGAAGTACAGACCTCTACTCAATCATTCGTGCTTGCCGCCTGTGGTGGGCTGGCCACATTGTCCGTATGGAGGATGGCCGACTTCCCAAAGATGTCCTCTACGGTGGGCTACCAGATCTCCCTGCCTTGTTAGCTGCCCATGTCTTCGCTAAAGACGTAATCAAGTGCGATCTCCAGTCATTCCATGTCAACCATAATGTCTGGGAGGGCCTTGCAAAAATAAAAAATTGCACTGCCTGGTGTTCCGCGATTTGCAGTGGCATATCACAATGCACCAACAGCTACAAAAAGATCTGTGAGGGCAGAAGAGCTACAAGGCACCATGTTCATCTTCGCTCGTGAAGGGACGGCCCAAGATGATGGTGGTCAACCACTCAGCCTGCAACACTCCACAGGAAAAAAATCCCAGTTTGCCCAGTCTCTCCATATAATTCAAGCCCTCCAGACCCAGTAATATCCTTGTGAAGCTTTTCTGCATTCTCTCCAGCTTAATAACATCCTTCCTGTAGGTGGGTGACCAAAACTCTAAGTATGTTCTCACCCACGTTGTGTAAAGTGGTAACAAGGACATCCCAACTCTTGCACTTAGTGCCCTGACTGGCAAGGGTGCCAAACCACATCTTCACAACCTTAAGGGGCCACCGTCAGAGAAGAACATGTTTAGGTCTCTCTGTTCGGAAACACTCTTCAAGGTTTACTATTTACTGCCCTGCTTTAACTTACCAAGATTAATGACGGCACATCAATACAGGGCTGGGTCTCGAAAAGAATAGGCAACGCATTCATCAAAAATTTCTTAACGACACACCAATCAATCGGTCTATGGCAACATGAGACCCAGAAACAGAATCAGACAGAAGACAGTTGCATATTTTCAGACATTCCATCATGGGCATGCAGATGTAGCACTGAGAACGGCCCTCCATGATTGCGTACAATAAAAATATCTGTACATCTTGTTCTCTTGGCAGAACCTTGGGCTGTAGAGTGAGATGCACATCTGGGAATTATCTTTCAGGTTTAAAAAATATATCAGGAAATGTTTGGATACATAGGAACTCTAATTGCCTCTAATGTTAATTTGAGGCCAATTTTGCAATTACTTACAATATCCATTGGGAACCTCAGACAGATTCATGTTTGTACACCAGAAGAGTCACAGACTGTGGGCGTGGGATTCTCTGATGTCCATATTGCACAATCAAAATGGCCAGCTCGCAATATATCATGCAGAAATCTCTTTTAATTTCAACTGTTGTATTTGCCTATATTCCTGGCTTTGCCATGGCAACAATAATTTACAAAATTTTAAGAAGTTATACTAGAATTAATCATATATAGCACAGATACATTTAAGAGTAAACTATGTACATTTTAAATTTAAATTTAAAATAAACATACCTGTGGAGAACTGTACTCAGTTTTACAGAGTTAGATGGGTGGAAGGTGGAAGACTGATGAAGCAACGAAGAAGACGGAACAACCCATAATCTGTAATTCATGCCATGCACTTCGACAATTAAACATTCAACACTACTATCACTAAGAGGTCAGCAGTTGAATGCAAAGGTGTAGGGGTGGCCCCCCTAGCTCTCGCATACCCTCGAATGCTATCGGGTCGTAAAGTTTCGGAGTTGGATCATTGCAGTCTAGGCTGTATAAAGAGCTGCTGCAATGTACTTGAAAAGGGGAAAGGAAAAATATCAATCAAGACTTTGCAATTACATTGGACATGGGACAAAGTGATGAACACTTTCAAGACCCCAGACACAAGGCTTAATAGTCTCTATTTGTGTGGCAGGAGCTGCTTTCAACGGGGACAAGACATTGTACCGCTCTCAGCTGCCACAAAGAAACTTCAATCCACAGCTGAGTGATAATCCTGAAGTGCCAGACCCTTTGTTGTATGGTGAACAGCTCGCATTTGGTCATCTTCTCTGATGTAGCCCCAAAGAGGACGAGGCCCCACTGAAATTTCCAGTGGGGTTTGTTAACCCTCATGGAATTGGTTGATGGCATTTTCACCAGGATCATCTAGAGCAATGGTTTTTAATCTGCCCCCTAACTTACATTCCACCTTAAGCAATCCCTATGCCATAAGAGCTCTGTGATTAGTAAGGGATTGCCTAAGGTGGAATGTGAGTGGAAAGAAAAAGGTTTGAAAACCACTGCTTTAATTGTACCTAATTGACTCGTTATGTGCACGGTTCATAGCTCCAAAGGAAATGGGCCAACGACAATTTTTCTCAAGCAAAATATTTCAGTAACAATTGGGTCAAGAGCAGTGGTTCTCAACCTTTCCTTCCCACTCACATCCCACCTTAAGCAATCCCTTACTAATCTCAGAGCTCTTATGGGATAGGGATTACTTAAAGTGGAATGTAAATTTGGTGGGGCAGTTTGAAACCACTGATCTAGGGTCTATAGTTCTACTAGCTTGTGGGGTGGGGAGGGCTGTACTCAAATCTTCCAAGGTGCTGAAACTCCACCTGATGTTTTTAGTCGACTGTAAACTAGATAAATATACAAGTGATAAACAGTGGTTCCCAATCTCTTTAAACAAAATTTCTCCAATCATTCTTGCTAAAATATGTACCACCCCCACGCCTGCCACTCTGGAGATAGCACAGCCCTCTCCTTTTAAAGAACAGAGTCTATCCCAAGAATTCTCATGCGGAGTTCTCTTTTTTTTATACTTTGTTCATGAGCTTTCTAATAATTCCATTGGTGGGGGAGTCTAGAATGAGGGGACACAGCTTCAAGATCCAGGTAGTAGATTTAGGATGGAGATAAGGAGGAACTGCTTTTCCCAGAGGGTGGTAAATCTATGGAATTCACTACCCATTGAAGTAGTGGAGGTGTCTTTAGTAAATATATTTAAAACAAGATTGGATAGATTTTAACATGGTAGGAATATGGGGAAATGCAGGCAGATGGAGATAAGCTTATCATCAGATCAGCCATAATCTCATTGAATGGTGGAGCAGGTTTGAAGGGCCGGATAGCCTAACCCTGCTCCTATTTCTTATGTTCTTACTGTCCTGCCATAGCCCAATTGCTCTTTGAAGTCCTACTTGTGTTGAGAAGGGGTATCCATGAGGGTTCAAAGGGTGTAAAATAGCCTGCACTGCTGAGAGCTGCTGTTCCTCAGCTGAATTGGTTAAATATATTTCCACTTGATTCCAGCTAATAATCTAAGCATTTCTCCCAAGACTTAGGCGGGACAGAAATGATTCGACCTACTTCCCACACTTATACTACCCTACACTTTGGTTCCTGTAATGAAGACAAAGGCACGTAAGAAAATAGTCATCCAGGTTCATGGCTCCTGACTCTCTGGTACATCAGCAGTTCTTCTACAAAGCAAGGACTTTGGCTCGCACTTGTTATGTGAGGAAGTTGGGTGGGAGTGTGTGTGTGTGGTGGGTGGTGGGGGGGGGGGGGGGTGGGTGGAAGGAAGACAACTGTAGCTTAAACAAAAGATGTAGGAGAGTCTAAAATTTAACTTCGCTTTCAATTTCTCCCCCCCACCTCCGCCAAAAACACACAAATGTAAAGCACCACAGGGAATCTGAAAATTCTAAAAATAATCAGGATTCACAGAGCAAGGAATGGAAATGTTTCAGCTTAATGAGGAGAGTCATTGCATGGAATATAAACTCTGCTTCTGTCCCCACAGATGCTGCCTCGCTGACTAGAAAAATGTTGTTGGGAGTTGAGTACTTTCATTATTGAACCAGTTAAAAACTTTAATAAATATTATTTCCAAGATGGTAGAAGCTGATTTCGGCCATTTAAACCCCTGCCACCCACCCAATTGCACCCAAATTAACCTACAACCCATGTACACTTTGGAGGTGGGAGGAAAATAGAGCATCCAGAGGAAACCCAAACATGGGAAAATGTACAAACTCCTGAAAGACAGTGCTGGATTCAAACCCGGGTCACTGATGCAGTAATAGCGTTGAGATTACCACCAGGCGAACTGTGCCGCCCTTTATTTACAGTTGATGCATCACATTACTCCTGATAAAACATTCAAGAGATCCAGGGCCAAAACGCAGTCGGAGCTGGCTAAATTGGTTGCAAATTTCATTTGAAATGACTACTCTCACTGCAATAAATTGTACAACAAAGTCTACTCTGACAATGGGGCTTCTTTCCAGTGCTGCAAAGAACCACTATGAAGGGAATTGAGTACAAGTAGCTTAAAAATCAATCCCATCTGCTCCTGTAGAACAACAGAACCATAGAACAATACAGCATAGAAACAGGCCCTGTGGTACTTCTAGTCTGTGTTGAACTATTATCCTTCCTAGTCCCATTAACCTGCAGTCCAACCATTGCCTTCCATACCACTTCAATCCATATACCTGTCAAAATTCTTCTTTAAAATTAAAATTGACCCTGCTTTCACCACTTCAGCTGACAGCTCATTCCACCACTCTCTGTGTGAAGAAGTTTCCCCTAATTTTCCCTCTAAAACTTTCACCTTTAACCCATATCCTCTGGTTTATAGCTCACCTTACCCTCAAGTGGAAAAAGCCCACCTATATTTACTTTGTCTATACCTCTCATAGTTTTAAATACCTCCATCAAATCTCCCCTCATTCTCCTACGCTCCAGAGAATAGTGTCCTAACCTGTTTAACCTTTTTCTTGAAGCTCAGTTGCTGAAGTCAAGGCAACATCCCAGTAAATCTTCTCCACACTCTTTCAATCTTATTGATATCTTGCTTGTCATTAGGTGACCAAAATGGCACACAATACTCCAAATTTGGCCTCACCAATGTCTTTTAGAATTTTACCATAACTAAAAAAAAACAAAATCACTGGAAAAAATGCAGGAGATCGGGCAGCATCTGTAGAGAGTGAAACAGTTAACATTGCAGGACAAAGACCCTTCTTCGGGACTAAACTATTTTCTCTTTAAATTGAGGCGTACAGCACCGTAACAGCCCTTTCCGGCCCAAATACTCCAATTCATCTATAACCCCAATGCATTTTGAATGGTGGAGAGAAACTAGAGTATCCAAAGGAAACCCTCGCAGATTCTGTGAGAACATACAAACTCCTTACAGTCAGTGCCAGATTCAAACCCGGGTTTCTGAAGCTAGAATAGTGCTGCACTCAACACTACACTAGCTATGCCACCCAGCATCATTCTTGTCATGCAATAAAATAGATAAAGTACTATTACCCAAAATGTCCTTTCATCTACCATAAGGCAGACAAAGATTCACCATCAGCAGAAACGCCCAGGGCCACTTACAGTTGGGGCGCAGTAAAGAACTCGAGGGGCTGAGACAGAGTCACTGATCTGCAGGCTTTGATTCACAATGGGCAGGGACCTCATCCTGTGCCGTGACCTGGGCTTTCTGGGGCAGGGTCAAGGTGTTAGAGGCTTTATACAAGGTCAAAATGGGGGTGGGGGGGTGGGGCACAGGTAGAGTCACAGGACGGGGAAGAACCAGGTAATCAGGAGTACAGCAGGTTCACCACAACAGTCAGAGAAAAAGAACCAGCAGAGAACCCACCCAGAGTCGTTGAGGGTCCTTGGACTTGCCTCCAGTGGTCCTGGGCTCAGACGGCCGTACAATCTTCAGTCCAAACCATCGGTATCCTGAGCTACAGATCCAAACCTCTGACACGATCATGAAGCCTCCAGCACCCTCGTCTCCCTCTCAAATCTTGGTTCCGATACCTGGTACCCCTTCCGCCCCATTGAGCCAGTTTCCAACCGCCTGCAGCCTAGTGTGAGTCCCTTGACCTCAGTCGCCAGCAGCCCACTCAGCTGCACGGGTACCTGACTCTTCTGAGCAAGGAATCCATATGCACTTTGTGATACTTTGTTTTCCGTTGACCTAAGCCCATTCACAATTATTTGCTGGTGTGCGGCAACATGGTGGCATCCACTGGAGCAGCAGGCAACTGGAGTTGATGACCAAGACAATGCAGCTGGGCTTGCGGAGAAACCCCACCGCCGGAAGATTGAAGATCAGGCAGACGAAGAGGTTGCCCAGGGCTTTTATAAGATAATTTGCTGCAAGCACCCAAACTCTAGATGGAGAACTGGCACATTCAGGGAGTTGCCAGCAGCATAGAATGGAAAGAAAACGTCCTTGCGCCTTCCACCCCAACCCTATAAGTACTACTTCTTGAGCAAGACCATCGCACTCAGTAACCCATTCGAAGACCCTGGAGGATACTGATAAGATAAGCACTGAGACAAAGGCACTTCATTCATAAAAGAATGTGTACATTTTCACAGTGGTTCAACCTGCAGACCACTTCTGAAAGCTACAGAGGCAGACTGACATTCCGGCAGCCTCTGCGCTGAGATGACGTATCAAAAATATGAGAGAACAGTGATTGCATGCTGCAATTCATAGAGAAACGGAACGTACTGAACTCTCAAAGTGTCAATGGGAAGGGAGATGCAACAGGAAGATGTTAAAATCACCACTAGATAGTTTAATTTTGAAAGTGGCTTCTTAAGTTAACATATGTGCATTTAATAGCAGGCACTCTCCATCAAACAGAGTCAGATTCAACCCTTCTCAAATGTATCTGCAAACTGAAGAAAGTTCCACTTCAGCATTACCATCCAACAATAATTCCATTCTTACAACATTCTCGTCACAGCTGTCTGGAGATTTAACTTTACTAGACAATTTAAATTTTACATTTTAAATTTAGACATACAGCACAGCAACAGGTCCTTTTGGCCCATGAGCCTGTGCCGCCCAATTATCCCAATTGACCTTCAAACATTGCCCCCCCATGTGTGTTTTTGAAGTGGGGGAGGAAACCGGAGCCCCCCCCCAGGGAAAACCCACGCAGACACGGGAAGAACACACAAGCTCCTTACAGACAGCGAGGGATTCAAACCCCAGTCCCGATTCCTGGTGCTGTAACAGTGTTGCACTAACCACGGAACCAATCACGCCGCCCAAGTCATTTGCAAACACAGCAACACACCTAAATACAGAAGGCACCTTTGTAAAACTTGATAGAATCTTTAAATAAACGTTGCTGTGGATGTTTAATAGGAAACCAAATACACCAAACTAATTTGATTACTTTAGTAATCCTGTTTCCTATTAATAGAGCCAAGCTTACTTTAAACATTCTTCACCTTTTTAACTGTAGAGAAACAATGATGGAATCTGAAATGCTGGTTTGACCCAAATACTTTATTTATTTTTAAACTATTAACACCATGAAGCAGGATACACCACAGGCTTTCACAAAAGATTGAAAACGTTAAGGGCTCGTTCAGTGGACTCAGCCATTTTTTAAAAAATCCTGATAACTTACAATTACATGAACATTTATGAGAAATCCGATCCAGAAATTACCTCTGACAATATGTTTGTGTTTATTTCCTGACCACTTGGAGTAAAGGTGGTGATGAAGGAAGTCTATGGTCGGTCACACCAGTTATCAGTCTCCAAACAAACGTATTCCCACAAACCTCCTTGGAGGCAAATGCATGAGGAGGAATGTGGCCGGCAATTATGCTTAGCTCTAGAAACAGAGGAATGATAACTCCCCTTAAAAGGTATAACTTCTACTGTTGCCATTTTTGACTGAAGTTCAGAACTTTAAGGATCCTCATTCTTTCTAAGTGTCCTAGACTCACAATCAAATTATTCAAGACACTGTCTGTAGTTATAGCTCCTTATAGCCAGATACAAGTTACTTAAAGCTGAACATTTTCCAATCAGATAAAATGATTTATTTTCTCAATGCACTCCAACAGTGGAACCATGGCCCAATAAACAAAACCTCTAGTGATTCGTTACAGCCCTGAAGTGGACTGGAGAGCGATTTCTCAAGAAACACAGTGGTCACGTACATGAGAAATAAAGGCTTCAATTAACTTGCAATACGAGTTTGTTCATTCTGAAACTGTATCCTGCCATTGAAACAATCAAGTACATTGTTCCCTTTGGTAAACAGGTCAGATTTGGGGAAATTCAACTCAATGTTAGTAAATTAAGATGAGGAATTTGGAAGGGAGATGGCCGGAGGGTAGATTGACTTTGACCTTCAATGGATCATAACTTTATTAAATAGGTTACTGGGTACATTTGTGAAGTTTTAGTTTATTTGTCACATTGTACCTCGCAGAGTGAAAAGGGTTCTTCTGCAAGCCGTCTAACTTGCTTTCTCCACATAGTATAAAGAGAATCTGGAAAGGATTAGATTCGTTTTTTGAGGAAGAGCCTAAATGTTGAATACAGTGGAATCAACTGAGGAAAAATGGTGTTTACTCAAAAAGTTCAGCTTCTTCAACATAATAATCCTTCACAATTTTAAATGTGCTACACCATTAACCAGCCTGCTGCTTCAGACAATTGCTTTACCTGAGAGAAAATAAGTGTTTATATCCATTAACAACTCACGATCCATGGAAAAACTGGCCCCTGCCAGAATTCCCAGAGAGGAATTTTCTTTACTATCTGCATGTAGTTCCAAAGCAAAGGACATCACCTGAGTCCCCTACCTCTGATGGTGTTACCATAGCAGAAGATCCACCAAAGCATTGGATTGTCCTGAATTTTCCCAATGTGTGCCCAATTGGGAGAAGCAATGGGAGGGAAACTCCTGCTGTGTTTACTGTACCTGCAACTTGAGTCGATGCAATGAAATGAGTCAAGCTGGATGCAGAGACCTCAGGAGCAATGTGGACAGGGCTTGGGGGAGAGGTTTTCTCCACCACTTCTGTGAAAGGCAGAAAAGTATAAACATCAGGAACAAATAGTGCAGATTTTTTTTTAAAGCATAAAGTGTTGATTGTTTCTGCAAAGTGGCTAGAGCCACAAAGGGCAATGACTTTATATCCCAGTCTTAATTCACTCTGATGCCTAACTGAGGAAGAGGGTCACCCAACCTTTGCAGGTTGCCTGTGAATGATCAACAACAAGAGCCTTTGCTATTTCGTGCAACCAAATTGCATAACAGCCTGCTCTTGGGCAGTTCTCCACAAGGAAATGATGGAGGAGAAAAGAGTTAGCATCATGGAGGGGAAGGAAAGTCTTCAGGAATGCTCATTTGGCCTTGTTAAGGTTCAGGAGGAGGTTGTTTCCAAAGCCCAGCCAATGGAAAGTCAATGTTTGACTGAAATATACCAACAGGCATTCAACAAACCAGAAATAGACCCACTGTTATAAACCCTGTTGCTACACAGAGAAAAGAAACATCAGTCTATGGTGTTAGGTGGTTGTGATAAAAAGAGAACATACCAGGGAAGTCAGAGTCGATCTGTATCGTACTAATACTGGGAGATAGCTGGGGGAGACTTGATTCTGCAATTTGCTTCTCCTTTTCAAGTTCCTAAATGCAAACAAAAAAATTTTTTAACTATTATTTTAAAGGTTTACAAGTTTTGCACAATTGGACCCATTAAGGGAATTGTTTGAATGTGGTGTTCCATTCCTTCATTTTTCACTGTCCTTATCTATTAGCGTTAGATCGGCAGGAAAGATTGTGAACCTAAAGCATTTTATCTACTTTTCACTTGACTCATGTTGATTGAACTGCTGAGTTCCTCCAGCATTTTATGGCTCAGATTGCCCATCCCTCACTCTCTGTCCTTTAGTTCATCCTTTTTTTTAATATTGCTTCTGTCACACATCTCTTCCATTTCTATTTTACCTAACCCCATCCTGCTTTTCTTCTTTCTCTCCATTCCTGTTCTCTTTCCCTTTGTCGTTCGCGATATGATGACAACGAGCCTCCAACGATGGCACAGTTATCATTGAGAGCAGCATGGTTAGCGGTTAGCACAACGCTATTACAGTGCCACCCGACCAGGGTTCGAATCTGGCACTGTCTGTAAGGAATTCATCGTTCTCCCCATGTCCATGTGGGTTTCCTCTGGATGCTCTGGTTTCCTCCCCCCCCCTCCAAAAATGTGCGGGTTTGTAGGTCAAATCGTGCATTTGTGTGGCAAGGGCTCATGGGCCAGAAGGGTCTGTTACTGAGCAATTGAATTAATCTCTTCACTATTTCATCCTTCTCTCTTCCTTCGATGGCTCTTCACCATTGTCTTCATTTTCTTCTGATTCTCTTCTTCATTCCATCTGCCTCTCTTCATTCATATCCCTCCCCACACTTCACTCTATCCTTTCCTTCTCCTTTTTCTTAAACTTTATCCTTCCAGATATTTTGCCATTGATTTTTTTTGGACATTGTGAATGGAGAAAGGCAGCAACACGGATTCAGGAGGATGGGGCCAAGAGAACACCAGGCATTCAGGAGGGGCTCGTCTGCACACGTTCTGGTCTCTGAATCTGATGCTCAAAGCAAAGCAAAATGGAATGTGACTATTACATAAGCAGATAAAATTACAATGAACACTACATTCACCAACAAGATTTGTCAATGCAGTTGGTTTGGATATTTTCACTTTGCAAACCAGGTTTATAAGTTCAGCCCGCACAACCTGCAGGGAACAGACGGAAATGGACTATGTGCAAACAACAGAATTTCAGTTAAATTTAGGCATCCACCTGCAATTGGAGGAACATCTGGGAAGTCCCTGACTAGATGACATGATCATCAACCTTCAATTTCCATTGAACCCTTCCCTTGAGTCTCCTCTTTCCCTATTCCTCAGTCTCCTTTCCTCCAGCTCCCCAGCCCCCTTCCCTTTCCTACCCTCTCTCCCATCACTTTCGAGTTTCACTCACTTCTACCCTCCCACCTGTATCCACCTATGACCTCTTACCTGTCGGCCTGTGCTCATTCCCTTCCCCCCCTCCCCTCTTTCTATTTAGCAGCCTGCCTGCTTTAGCTCATGCCCCGACGAAGGGCTCAGGCTCGAAATGTGCGTTACCCTTTACTTGTTATGGATGCTTCTTGACCTGCTGAGTTTCTCCAGCTCTGCACTCAACCCCGGCATCTGCAGACTTTCTTGTTTAACATGCTCAGTGGCTGAAGGGGCCATTCCTGTACGGCACGGTTACATGTTCCATGAATTAACTCATGTTAATTTGTTGTGTGAATTAAAGATAGCTAATGTTTCTATTTGATGCCATCAGGATACAGATTAACATTTGGAGAGCATGGAGCTGACACCTAAACAAGGCAACATTCACTGTATGTACCAACGGTTTCATAATCCAGTTTTCTGATTGGTTCAACGTGGCCTTGAAAAGGAAGTTTATTATTTGGTTCCCAATTGTTCAAGACAAACAAATTTCTGTAAAATCCAGAAGTCCATTTCAACCTACACAAATTGAACCGGCAAGGCAGGTGGAGAATTAGCTTCCTTCTGCAATTCCCACACGTTCGTACACTGGGCCTCCCATAATCAGTCTGGAGATTGTAAACCATGTCTGCCCATACACACTTTGGCATTGAAAGCATCGAAGTCATCACCGCCATCCTTCCTTGAGCAAGCACAAAACAATCTTCACACTGGGACGTATACTAAGCATTCAGTTATAGAAGCAAAGCATTTATATGGAACAATCTCTAATTCTGCAGTAATGATTAGAGGACTGTAACCTACCCGTTCTGGTGAGGTGGTGGCCACTGTAATAAAAAGAACACGACAAAAAAGAGGAGTTAGTCCTGGGAATTAGAATAGAAATGTTCACATAAAATATCATTTCATGCAAAAAATGAACAAAGATTGGGGACATTTGGAAAAAACCATCATTTGGATGAGCTGGAAAAAGACTGGCTGCTGCAAAAGTACACTATCGTGTAGCAGTGTACTACAGCCCTCATCCCTCATCTGGATCTCCTCTGTTTCCTGCACATCTGCCTTGGCCTCTCTACTCTGAGATGCAACAAGGACAGAGTTCCTTTTTCCCTCACCTACCACCTCACCAGCCTCCACATCCAACATACTGCAATTTCTACCACCTCTAATACAATCCTACCACAACCGCACACATCTTTCCCTTTCCTTCCTACCCCCCCCCCCACCCCCACTCCGGTCTTCCTCTGTCTCCATTTCACTAGCCCTCTAGCTCTCCATCCCCTTCCCTTCCTTCTCCTATCAGACGGTCTCTTTCTTAGCCCTCTGTCTTTTTCCTCATCACCTCATCTTCTTTCTTATCCATCCTCCCACATATTCACCTATCATCTGTTAGCCTGCCACCACCCCCCCCCCCCCCCCCACCTTCTCTTCCCCCTTCCCTCACCTTTTTAAGTCAGGTCCTTTTCATTCAGGCCTGTTTTTTGGCACTCTCAATGCAGGGCCAACAAGAACCGCCTTTTACTTCCTACAGATGCTGCGAATCCTGCAGAGTTTCTCACGCACATGTGAGTATTACAATACAGATCACTGGGGATTCATGGCTTTTCAATGCCATTCATTTCTCCAATACTAATCTTTACCAATGCTAATGTTTTTTTCAGCTGCCTATTTACTCCAAACCTATAAAAGTGCATGATTTCTCTGTCCTGGTTTCTATCAAGGCAGGAACAAAACATCTGTAAGCTCCATCTGAAAATAGAAACAGAAATAGGCCACCTGCCACCTCATATCTACTCTGATATTCAACATGATCAAAGGTTCATCTCCCCCGGGTCTGAACTGCTCTTCAATGCCAGTTTCCCCATAGCCCTCAATTCCACAGTCTTTCAACAAAAAAATTATCTACATCTTCCTTCAATGCCTCCAACGATCAGGCCTCCATATTCTTCTGGGCGAGAGAATTCCAAGGATTCCCCATCCATCTGCTATCCTGACCTAGACTGGTGTCTATGGCACCCACGATGGAATGTCACGTCCTGAGGTCTCATCTCATGGACAATTGTTCTGCCAAACCAGAAGTGGGAGTCCCTTTACCCTAGAAGGTGTCACCACCGCCTTCGGAAGGGCAACTGGGTCCAGCCACTATAAATGGGCATTGCCAACAAATCCCACATTCCATTTGTGAATGACATTTGAAGTACTGTCATTTATCTAGTCCAGTCATTCCAAAAGAGGGCAGTGGAAACATCCAAAGGGGTGGTGAGAAAAAAAAGGAGGCAGTCCAAACATTTCCGGCAAACTCAGCCCGCAACACTCATCATGCGCTATCCATCAGGTGGAGGAAGAGGTAGGGGTAACCGCCCGGGATGATAACTCCCTGGGATGTTGACTGGCCAAGATGGGACAACTCAGGATGGCGACCAATTACCCAAGATGATGACTGCCTGTGACGGTGACTGGCAGGGATGAGACCACCCAGGATAGTGATCATTTAGGGAAGCAACCACTCGGAATGGTGACAGACCACCCAGGACAGTGACTGCCTGGGACAGGACAGCTCAGGATGGGACTGCTCAGGGTGATGACCACTAGGGGTGGTGACCACTCAGGGCAGCGACCAACCGCCCATGATGGTGACTGCCTGGGACAGTGACTTGATGGGATGGGACCACTTGGGACAGGACCACTCTGGGCAGCAAATGACTGCCTGGGAAGGCGATCATCCATCCAGGATGGCGAATGACCACCCAGGATGGTGACTGCCCAGGACGGGGACTCCTCGGGGCTGTGACCACTCAGGGCAGCATCCACTTGGGGCAGCATCCACTCGGGGTGGCGACCGACCGCCCAGGATGGTGACTGCCTGTGATGGTGAATGCCTAGGAAGACGACCACTCAGGTCGGTGACCACTCAGGAGAGTGACCGACCACCCGAGACAGAGCCTGCCTGTGGCAGTGACTGCCCAGGGAGGGAGGGCGGCGACCACTTTAAGTAAATTAGTTTACTAATGTTTTACTTGTGAAATACATATGCTTGTTTACAGTGTTAGATTAATTGTGGTTTTATATTTGCAGTACATCAAGAAAGAGGTGTGTTCCTTGTATGTGTGTGTGTGTGGTGGAGGGGGGTGGGTGTGGAGCGCTAGGGATGTAGCCTGGGAGTCAAGGGGGCGGCAGCCCGAAAAAGTTAGGGAACCAAACTAGATTCTAGTCAGTGGCACGTTGTCCAATCTCAAGAGTCTCCCCAATCAAATTTCTGGGGAACTAGCTGAGGGAGGAATGGCAACATCTTGTTTCCACCCTCATGGATCATATCTTGGTGTTTGGCAGCCCTGTTGGGACAGCAATGGCCTGTTGACTCACTGGCAGCAAGAATCTCAGGGAAGGCCGATAGGACAGAACCTAATTAGAAAAAAATGAACTGCCATGATTGATTTTTTAAGCATTTTTCATTTTATAAAAGGGCCACACAAATAATAAATCAAATTGACGATTATTTCTGGCACTAATGAGCTTCTCTCAATGTCTACTTCACATTAAACATCGAGTCTGTTTTCGCTGCTTTTGTGTAGAATACTGTTTTCCCTGACAAAGCTTATATTGTCTACTAACAACAGCTGACTCAGTTAACAAGCATCTTAAAAGACTTTACCCTACTGGAATTTTTATCTTTAATTAACATTTTATTAAGGGATTTTACAGCCTGTAACATTCTGAATAAAATTGGCAGCAGTAATTGTCAAACAGAAACCTGGACAAGATGATAAATATTATCCAGAATTATACCTATAGCTCAACGATGGGAAAAATGATAAGAAACCACACAGCCCTCTGCACTACCTGTTACAGCCTGTAAATCTGAGTAAAATAGCCACATTTCCCAGGCAGGAATCTGGGCTCGGTACATTAAAACATCTGGTATCTAGCACCAATGGGGATTAGTAGATGCCAGATAAGTGAATTTTCTGGTTGCTTGAGTTTGTTTGGTGCATGAGTGGTGAAATAACGGCGAGGCATGCCAATTTTATATGCCAGATTTTTTATCTGCTTATTTTCCACAATATTTTGTTTTTGCTTGGATTCCGGATAACAGGGGTTTTATTGTATTATGCAAAGTTAATCATAGCTCGTGCATGGAGAGACAAGGAAAAAAAATCAGAATCATGAGAAAGCATGCAACCTTCTAAACTGTAAACCATTTCTAAAGACATCTGTTCTCTGAAGGGCTTGGCAAAGGAGAGTAAGGTCCATTGGTTTTATAGGATCAATCTCTTCTCTGATGGTGCCATGACTGCAGGTCCATTAAAACACCAAACTTGCATTATTTTATACCTTTCTTTTGGATTTTATTTTTATTCTAAGTCCACAGCATCTGCTCTCACTGTATATTTACAACTTTGAAATTTGCCCTTGAGGATTTGTCGAAGGAAATATCTGTTTTGGAGATGCAAGAGACTACAGACGCTGCCGTCTGGAGCAAATATTAGAGGCTAATTTTTAGAGGAACTCAACAGTCCAAGCAGCACCTGTGGACACAAAGGGATGATCAATGTTTCAAGTTGAAACCCTGCATCAGGGACTTGTAAGTGTTTCTTTAGCTTTGGAAGCAGATACAGATGCTACCATTGTGCACAACCACACTTCTGAGGCACCATTCATACAGTGACAGGTTCTCCCTTGGGGATAATAAAAAAAACTGAAAGGAACATCAGGCCGGAACTGGGAAGAAGGGAGAGATGGCACGGCCATGGCAGCAGATTACAAGAAGACTTGCAGCTAAGGTACAAACACTGATTGACGGAGGCTTGGCTCCAATGGCAGCAGAGTTGGGAGGAGGGGGAGCTGAGGAAATGCTTCGACATCTAGCCTCAGGAGCGAGGAGTGGGCTGATGCCATCAGAAAGCAGCAGCAACAGTTTACCTTATATCTTTGGCTTGGCTTCGCGGACGAAGATTTATGGAGGGGGTAAATGTCCACGTCAGCTGCAGGCTTGTTTGTGGCTGACAAGTCCGATGCGGGACAGGCAGACACGGTTGCAGCGGTTGCAGGGGAAAATTGGCTGGTTGGGGTTGGGTGTTGGGTTTTTCCTCCTTTGTCTTTTGTCAGTGAGGTGGGCTCTGTGGTCTTCTTCAAAGGAGGTTGCCGCCCGCCGAACTGTGAGGCGCCAAGATGCACGGTTTGAGGCGATATCACCCCACTGGCGGTGGTCAATGTGGCAAGCACCAAGAGATTTCTTTAGGCAGTCCTTGTACCTCTTCTTTGGTGCACCTCTGTCACGGTGGCCAGTGGAGAGCTCGCCATATAACATGATCTTGGGAAGGCGATGGTCCTCCATTCTGGAGACGTGACCCACCCAGCGCAGCTGGATCTTCAGCAGCGTGGACTCGATGCTGTCGGCCTCTGCCATCTTGAGTACTTCGACGTTAGGGATGAAGGCGCTCCAATGAATGTTGATGATGGAGCGGAGATAACGCTGGTGGAAGCATTCTAGGAGCCGTAGGTGATGCCGGTAGAGGACCCATGATTCGGAGCCGAACAGGAGTGTGGGTATGACAACGGCTCTGTATACGCTTATCTTTGTGAGGCTTTTCAACTGGTTGTTTTTCCAGACTCTTTTGTGTAGTCTTCCAAAGGCACTATTTGCCTTGGCGAGTCTGTTGTCTATCTCGTTGTCGATCCTTGCATCCGATGAAATGGTGCAGCCGAGATAGGTAAACTGCTTGACCGTTTTGAGTTTTGTGTGCCCGATGGAGATGTGGGGGGGCTGGTAGTCATGGTGGGGAGCTGGCTGATGGAGGCATCAAAAGGCCAATTATCTCCTTACCCCCTGCCTTATCATTCAGCAAGATCAAGGCTGAGCTGTAACCAAATCCCATCAATTTGCCATTAACTCCCAATAGATTTAATTAGCAAGAATGTATTAATCTCATATTTAAATTAACCATTGTCTGAGCACTCATTATACTTTGTGAGAGTTAAGGATTTCCACTATTTCTCTGCCCCTCAACCTACTTTCTCACTTCACTCCTAAATACAAAACACAAAACAATGGCAACATGGTTAGCGTAATAGAGTAGCACTATTACAACTCTAGTGACCCTGGTTCAAACCCAGCGCTGTCTGTTAGGAGATTGTACATTCTCCCCGAGACCTGCGACAGTTTTCTCCAGGCGTTCCAGTTTCCTCCCACCCTCTAAATGTACTGGGTTGGTAGGTTAATTGGGTGTAATTGGACAGCGGGGGTTTCATGGGCCAGAAGGTCCTTTTACTGCGCTGATTCATTAAAATTTAAATTTAAAAAAAAATTAAACTGCTGGAGGAACTCAACAAGTCAAGTGGAATTTGTGGGGCGGAAGGAAGTCTTGGCTTTACTGGTCAAGACCCTATATTAGAGTGGAATGGAGAGAGAGGATAGATGGTATAGAGAGGTGAGTCAGGAGCCAGATGATAGGTGGACTGAAGAAGGGTGGTATAACAAGCAATGGGGCCACGTAGTGAAGAGGGAAGGATGGAGTTGGGAGACATAGGCAGGTTGGTGACAGGTGGGAGCAGACCAGGGGATAGAAGGTTGATGGAGCCAGGTGAGTGGAGGTGGAGACAGAGGGATGAGTAGTGACCCATAGTCTATAGGAATCTACTGAGTAAGGATGGTGATAATGGAGGCCATTGAGGGTGAGATGTAGAACAGATGGAACTTGGGATAGGGGGGTTGGTAGGGAAGATTCAGCAAGTGGAATGTGCAGATGGATGGAACCATGAGTGGGAAAGGGATGAAAATTGGTGACAGGTTATGGGCCAGGGTGAGGGAACGACCACAAATATAGGACTGAGGGTGGATTGGAAGAAGAGAAAGAGAAAGATAGGAGATAAGGGTTATATAAATAATGGGAAAGACAAAGTTCATAACAAATATGATGATGTGGAGCCTATCCACGACCTCTCTTGTAAGGATACCATTTCTTTCTCCCAGTTTCTCCATCTCTGCTCCATCTTCTCACAAGATTATGCCTTTCATTCCAAAACATCTGAAATGTCTTCCTTGTCAGAAAACAGCTTCATTCCTACTGTGACACATGGAGCCCTCTCTCACATTTTCTGTTTCTCAGACTTATGCTCTCAACCTCGCCCTCCAGTGAACAGCTAGTCCTTGTCCTCCTATTTCACTCTCCTACCAACTTTCCACCCCATTCTTAATCCTGATGCACGGTTTCAATCCTAAATGTCCTTCCCCACACGCCTTCCCCAACTGAAATAGCTCAACCTGCTGAGTTCCTCAAGTAGATTCTTCTGTCATCCCCAGTGTCTAGCATCTGCAAGACTGAAGATACAAGAGATCTTCAATGTCTTGTGTCTTCACTCCTGAAAAGCAAGGATCTAAGTTTTAGATGATTCCTCTTCATCTCACATTCCACAACCAGTGGCAGTTTTTCCTCTCTTTGATACCCTACCAACTTTATCTAATATCAGGAAAGCTTGAACTTAATCACCACTTTACTGTCAGAATACAATGCTGATCTGTTCATTTACCCTTGTATTTTGACCCATGGAGTAACAGGTATCACTCTAAAATCTAGGCTGAACTCCAATTGTCAGCATAACCTGTTCTAAGTGCCAAGTGCCAAACATAAACAAAATTGTAATTGAAGTCTTGGCAACTGCACAGGGCAATCCATGTTTCAAGCAAACTTCTATTTGATACTTTTAAGCTCATATTAGCTACCCTGTGTTAAAGCAGCACAGAGCTGTTTGAAGGAAATGTATTTGGCTTTCTTAATATTCACATCACAAGGCTCAAATGCGCTTGCACCCTAGCGACCATACACTGGCCAAAGGCCAGGCTTAGAAACCACCAAGCACTAATTTCTGTGCAAGATAACATTCCTTAACACAAGGAGGTCACTGGTGCAAGGAAGCATACAGCAGTTTCTCCTCCCCACCACCGCCCCCCCCCCCCACCCACCAGCCGAAGCATATTAACAGGAGAAGGCACAGAGATATATTCTTTGTTTCCAGCTGGATGATAGGCATGGAAGAACAGCTCCAAATTGCACCAATATGTCAAATAAACCTTGAAAAGTGATAATGTAACATCACACAATGACTGGTCCTATTGAGAGAGCATCTTGCGATTCCAACCGACAACGGGAGATCAATTGTGCCATCACTTCAATGAGATGGTCCACCGAGATTTGCGATGCCCAGATCAGACCTGCAATAATTGCCCCAATGATTGGGACTGAAACCACTTATTTTAGAGACAGGCAATACTCGGACCTCACTGACTGCAGGGACAAGAGGTAGCAGGAGTTCACTGACCATAAGAAAAAGGGATACTGGGACACAAGGGCTAATTGACTAACACAGCCTCAGTGACTACAGGGGTACAGGGTCTTGGGACCCTGACTGGAGGAAGTGGGGGTTAGAATTGACTGTGCATTAGAATGATAAAGGGATCTGACTGATTGTGAGGGTAGGAGGAACTGAAAGGATAATAACATACTGGTATTAAACTAACAAAAAGGACAGGATAGTTCTGAAATAGCATAGCAAGCTACTTTATTCAAAGATATTTATGGGTGGGCAATAAATACCAGCGCAGCTACTGTTGGCCACACCATAGTAACAAGTTAAAAGTAAAAACGCAACAGGTTCACTGTCGATGAGGCAGAGTAGAAGGTGAAGAATGAACCACATGCATGTGCCCAGATGGGAGCAGAGGTAGATTCACATTCTGGATCTATTCAATGTTTGTGTTCATTTTCTTAGCGCCACTAAACAATAGTCAAATCAAGAATGTCTCAACACCCCCAAGGGAAATTAGAGCTGAATTGTGATAACTTGCCTGTGCTCCATCTCTGCATGGCCCCTGACAGCAACAGGTTGCCATGTGCACTCAGGCTTCTATTGTGCAGCGTTCCAATATTATCTGGATCCTGGCAGCTCCTCAGAATTTAGGAATCTCACATTACTCACAGTCGTTGAGTAAGAAAACATGTAGCACTGAATCTCTTTAAAAACACTGGTTACCTTCTGCTGGGTAATAAGGTGGATTCAGTGAAAGCTACTTGGATGTACATTTCCAGTATATTAATTTTTAATGTGAATTCAGTATCCCTACCATCCTTCCAAGAACACTGAGAATCACAGGCTTTCACAGAACAAACAAACTGGCTTGATATTGAGAATTAAGAAAAATTTGGATAGGTACAGAGAACAGAGTGGTATAGACAGCTATGGTCTAGGTACAGGTCAATGGGATTAGACAGAAAAATAGTTTGGTATGGACTAGATGGGCCAAAGGGCCCCATTTCAGTGCTGTAGCATTCTGTGGTTCTCTGGTTCTAAGGAAGAGTAGCCAGCGCATTTAATCCAAAGTATCTCAGTGGTGTTTACTTTGCCTGCAGACTGTTTCTTAGGGTAATCCTTGTCAAAAGCACATCAGGACACAAGCCCCATCATGACAAGTGTTGGATAGAGATAAACTAGATGGAACAAACTGGGCTAACTTTGAGTAGTCTGTGACATGCCAGAGTGGTAACTTCCTTCCTATATCTGTCAATGCAGCTGAGAAAAGATTTGTAAAATCAGAGCTGCTGGGAGCCACGGAAAAAAAGCAGAATCATCTCTCAAGTTGTTTGCTACACATATTGTTTTTTTTTTGCTGTTAGCTGATTTTATTAAGTTCCATAACTCAAAATTCTGTCCTTAAAACTTATGTGCAACACGTGCTTTCATCACTTGTCTCGGAACTGCATCAAATAGCGCACTAAGCATACTTGCATTTTGTCGCACTTCTCATGACCTCAGGGTGACTCACCACGAAACTTTATGCACAGCACAATCCAAATCACAAGATTTACAGCACCAGTGACCTGGGTTTGGATCCTGCACTGTCTGTAAGGATTTTTTTTACATACTGCCCATGACCAGCTTGAGTCTTCTCCAAGTTCTCCGGCTTCCTCCCACCCTCCGCAGTGTATGAGGTTGGAGGTTAATTGGCTGTAATTGGGCGGCAATGGTCTCAATAGTAAAAATTAGCTTCTACCATGTTGTAAATTTAAAAATTCAGCTTTCTTCTTAAAATACTGCGAGGGGATATTTTACATCCCAAGATTAACATCTCATCTAAAAGGACGAGGATAATATTAGAATATTACTTTAACCATAGTCAATGTCGCATGATTATCATTTGATGTTGCCTGGGTTTAAGCATCTGGAGTATGGGGAGAGATTGGACAGATTGGGTCTTTATTCTTTGGAGGGTAGAAGGTTGAGAGGGGATTTGATAGAAGTATTTAAGATTATGAAAGGGATAGACAGAATGGATGTGGATAGACTATTTCCGTTAAGAGGAGGAAAGATTAAAACAAGAGGACATGAGTTAAGAATTAAGGGGCAGAGGTTTAGAGGTAACATGAGGGGGAACTTCTTTACTCAGAGAGTGATAGCTGTGTGGAATCATCTTCCGGGAGAAATAGTGGCGGCGGAGTCAATTGTATTATTTAAGAAAAGGTTGGACAGGTATATGGATGAGAAGAAGATGGAGGGTTATGGGCATTGTGCAGGGAGGTGGGACTAGAAAGGGGTGTTTGGTTCGGTGCGGACTAGAAGGGCCTAATGGCCTGTTTCCGTGCTGTAATTGTTATGTTATGTTATGTTATGTTATGCCACTTTTGTCTTTTAAATTACATAATCAGCTGAAATGCAGCTGATACATTTCAGATACTTCTATCTGGTTCAATTTTATTACACCTCAATCTGACCATTGAATTTAATATAAATATAAGATAAATTTAGACATACAGCACAGCATCAGTCCCTTCTGGCCCATGAGCCCATGCCGTCCAATTACACCCAATTAACCTAAAACCCCAGTATATTTTGAAGGATGGGAGGAAACCTGAGCACCTCTGGGAAACTCACACAGACACAGGGAGAACGTACAAACCCCTTACAGACAGCGTCAGATTCGAACCCATGTCGCTGGTGCTGTAACAGCATTGTGCTAACCGCGTCGCCCTTTATGGAGGTTTGGACAGTGACTCCCAACCGTAACTATGAATCCTCCAGTGAGGAGCAGGATTGCCATCGAAAACAGCATGCAGAGTAATTTGGTTATGCTCTGGAGAGGAAGCTTTCACTTTCAAATGAAGAAACTGAACATCTCCTTACCTTTTGGGACTAGCACAGGCCGTGGAGTTTGAATGGAGGACAAGGCCTCGACGGGTTGCTCTGGTGGAACTCGTGCTGGAGTGGGGATCGGCTCAGAGTGTTTAATCATGGGGTGAGTCATTGCAGAATCTGGGACCCTATGCATCTTAACATCAGGCCGCGGTTTAACAGTCACCTTCTTTAATGTTTGAATAACATGGTATCCCATTCCACCAGGACAGATTTGCTTGAAGGCAGCTGTTTAGAATAAGATAACATAATGTTTAGCACAATTTAAATATTTCATCCCTTCCATTGTACATGTTTATATATTTTCTAACTTCTCGATTTAAAGCAAAAGTCAAGTTCTACTTTAAACAAATAATCTGAATCAAAGACCTCCGAAAATTAGAACTTGATGTTAATTTTAACTGTAAAAAAACAAAAAAGGAGACGGTCCACAAATGGCACCCAGGCCTCACAGTTAGTGAGATTTATCGGGTCTTTACTGATTAATCTGACTGCAGACAAATAGACAAGCAGCGTAAGAGCGATTTGACACAAAGGGAGATGGACTTGCAGGGCTCTGACCCAAGCCTGAAGACTAGCACAGCGCCTGTGACACTTTGCAGAAGCTATTTTTAGTGTGCAATTTTGTTTTGATGTATTTCAAGCCTTTGAAAAATAAGTGCATGCACTAGCCAAGCAACAAGCCATTGAACGTGAATGAGTGCATGTTGATTTCACATTTCCTAATGACACAGGAGGCCAAAGAATGTCTGCTGGCTCTCAAAGCAATCCCATCGATCCCATTCCCCAGTGACTTCCCTGTTCTCTCACACAGGCCGATTCCCACCCTGACTCATTCCTGCCCGTTGTAGGGATAGAGATGGATTGCGCATTGACTGAAGCTGCCACAGAATAAAAGATGCAGCTGCTGCTATACAGTGAGCTGAATGTTACCATCCAATGATACCTTCCTCAGCAATTATCATCCGAATGCTACCTGACAAGGCAGTCCACCCATCTCCTTATTAGGGTGATGCTAGATATTTTCTAAATTAAAGAACCTTCATTTTGCAATGTGGTTTCTCGCAGGTTCCAGGAAAAAAGACATTTGCCCTTCAAGCTTGTTCAGCTGTTTAATTAAATAGTCATTCAACTCCTTTGCACCAGAGAACACTACAGAAACACAGGCCCTTTGGCCCATCTAGTCTGTACTGAACTGTTATTCTGCCTATTCCCATTGATCTGCACCCAGTCCTTAGCCTCCATACCCCACCCATCTATGTACCTGTCCAAATTTTTCTTAAATGTCAAAATTCAGCTTGCCTTCACCACTTCAACTGACAGCTCATTACGTTAACACCTTAATTTACCTGCCTTGGTTTTGTAACCCTTGTCAAACAATCTAAGCGGAGGACTTTTCAGCATAACCTCCCAAGATTTAGCAGGCTGGAGATCGTTCAGATTTCCATTACAATTTGTGTTAAAAACAGGATCTACATCCTGAATAGAAAACAACAACAACCTGTGAATCCGGTATCTCAGGGTTATTGATCAAAAATATGGCACTGAGCTACAAATAGAGGTATTGGAGACAGACACATGACTTCAGAGGTACCTCAAAAGATTGAGATGTAGTGGAGCTGATAATCGGTGGTCAATTCATGGATGAAAATTCAGCTCAGTGTCAACCACATCAAAGCACCAAGCAGTTTGCCAACAATATTCATGGAATGCCAATCATCTTTAGCTTCCACTCAACATCGATTTTTAATGTATCTCTGAACCATTTCTTGTTGCAGAGTAAGGTTTGAAGTTCAACACAGCTTCCCCTGAATGATAGGCACAGAGTCAAAATTAAACAGGACACAATCGTGTCAGGAAACCCTGATCGTACTCAGTTAGAGGGTATGAAGTGGGGACCCGATCGTGTCAGGAAACCCTGCTCGTACTCACAGTTAGAGGGTATGAAGTGGGGACCTGATCATGTCAGAAAACCCTGCTCGTACTCAGTTAGATGGTATGAAGTGGGGACCCGATCGTGTCAGGAAACGCTGCTCGTACTCAGTTAGAGGGTATGAAGTGGTCATTGTCCTTCCCCTGCACCATTCTCCAATACAGAATGACAGCAGAATTCCCTAAGCAGCAATGCCCCATGCCGTCCCACCCCCTCCCTCCTTTGTAAGGAGGTGGATAAACTTCTTCCAGTAAATGCACACTTTGAACTCTGTTGAACTAATCGACAAATTAGACATGGATAATCCCTGCCCAAATGTCCATAGAACCAGAAGAAGCGGTAGAGTGTATGAATCCTTGAGCCTGCCTGCCATTCAGTAGGGCAAATGGCATGGCACAGAAGGTGTAGTGGTTAGTGCAATGCTGTAACAGTGCCATCAATCGGGACCGGGGTTTTAAATCCTGTGCTGTAAGGAGTTTGTATGTTCTCCCTGTGTCTCTGTGGGATTTTCTTGGGGCTCCAATTTCCTCCCACCGTTCACAACATACCGGGGGGTGGTCAATTGGATGTAATTGGGTGGCACGGGCTCGTGGGCTGAAATGGCCTGTTACTGTGCTGTATGTCTAAATTTAAAATATAGCTGATTGCGTGCCTCTCCCCCAGTCTTCTATTTGATACGCACTTGCTTTGATTGCAATGGCATTCAAAGTGATTGAACGTCAGCAGTAAACATACTCAAAAGTGAAGCAAGCACAGCTTTCTGAAGAGAGATAGACCTAGACAGTCCTAAATATCCTATCCCACACCTCCCCTCCCCCAACATCTACTACAAACAACTCAGTCCTAACCCGCATATCCTCCATTACCCATACATCTGCCCCCGCTTCCCCCACAAGCAACAAGGACAGGACTCCCCTTGTCCTCATCTACCACCCCACCAGCCTCCGCATCCAACACATAATCCTCCACCATTTCCGCCACCTACATTATCCCACCACCAGAAACATCTTCCTATCCCTGGTTTCCACAGGGTCTGCTGGTCCCACCGTGGCTGGGCACCCACTCCTCCATTCCCATCAATCACCCCCAGGCACCTACCCATGTGACCACAGAAAGTGCTGCACTTGTGCCTACACCTCCTCCCTCACCCCCCCATTCAGGACTCCAAACAGTCCTTCCAGTAAAGCAAGGTTCTCTTGTGAATCTGCAGAAGTCATCTACTGCATCAGGTCCTCCCATTGTGGTCTCCTCTACATCAGAGACTGAATGAAGACTGGGAGATCTCTTCATTGAGCATCTCAGCTCTGTCCACCGCAATAGCATGGATCTCCAAATGGCAACTCAGCCGACATGTCTGCCAATGGTCTCACGCACTGCCAGACTGAGACCACCCTCAAATTGGAGGAACAAATATTCAGCCCGGGCACCCTCCAACCAGATGGCATCAAAGTTGACCTCCAGTTTCCATTAGACCCCCCTCCCACCCATCTATCCCGATGTCTCCATTCCTCGAGCTCTGTTTCTCTCCTTCCCTTTCCCCTCACTCTTCATTTACAGAGTCAAACCCTCCTCCATTAATCACACCTTTCCTCTCTCCATATCCAATTAACACCTTTTGTCTGTAGATCTGGGCTCCTCCCCCTGCTTTTCTTTCCTTCTCCCCAGCCTTTTAGTTCAAGCGCCTGCCTGCTTTTCACTCACACCTTGAAAAAGGCCTCAGGCCCTAAACGTTGATTATTTATTTTAACCACCTATGGACGCTATGAGACCTGCTGAGTTCCTCCAGCATTTCTGTGTTTTCACTAAGTCCTAAATATCCAGAAAACTCCACCTGAATAAATAACTCCTCCTCTCAGAACTTCATGTCCAACTCTTAACCTTGGATGTATCCCTTTCTCAAGAAGAATTCACAATATCGTAATAAAAGTCCAGAGAACCTCCTTCACTTAAGGTAGCAATTCCAGCAGCATTTTTTCCTGGCAAAGGTCAAAGAGCACCATCTCCTCTTTTGTCCAGACATAGCACACCCTTGCATGTCCACCACTGAGCTCAACCATATCAAATAACTAAAGCTCCAACATTTTATTCTATACATTCAATATTCCTTTCAGATGCTTGTGGTAATTTCAGATTGTTGTTCTGCATTTTGCACCTCCTCTACCCTTTCATTACCTGTAAGTAAGAAGCCAAATTACTACATAGATTTGAGGCACATTTTTAAAGTATAAGATTAAAAATTAAAATATTTTATCCAGGTCTTACCTCAAAAGTCATTGCATCATTTCTTGAAAACTAGAAGTGATCTATGGGGAAACAATTTCTCCTTCCAACCAAAGAGCAGAAAATGTTAAGGTAGTATTGGGAGCATGTGGTTGTTGATTAAGAGATTATCTTTTTGGGAGATACTAAACTCAAATTGAATTGCCTCTTTGCTGAACATCTCCATTCACTCCTCACTTATGGGCCAAGTTTCCATTCACCTGTCACTTTAACTCTCCATTGTAGTTCCTTTTCAGTCATGATCAATAGAATTGGTGTGCTTGATGGCCAGCAAACACAGGGTGGGCCAAAGGGCCTGTTTCTATGCTATTCTCTGACCTCTGTTTCTTTTCCCTCCAACATTTTCTTCCAGCAAACCTCAATGAGCACCATCCCAACTTCTATCTTGACATAGTGTATTACCCAACACTGTGTTCAACCATATCAAGTAATTAAAGGTCCAACATTTTTATTTGGTATGTTCGGCATTCCTGCTAAACATTTGTGGTAATTTCAGCTTGCTGTTCTGCATTCTTCGCCTCCTTTGACTTTTTACTACACGGCACCATCACCTTATTGTCATTTACCTTCTGCTGCCTTCCACCCTTTCATTCTCACCCCCTACCTCCCCGCTTTCCCTCCATCTTAAAACCTGTGCTTTTCTCCCCCAATCAGAATGAACGGTCATCCATCTGAATCGTCGCTGCTCCAGAGTTGCTTTCTGACCTGCCGAGTATATCCAGAGTTTACTGTTTGAATTTCCAGCACCTGGATTGGTGCCTTTTCCCTTTCATGAATTAAAGTAGGAAAGAAATTCCAGCCAGCCTTGTTTTCCCCCTATTGGAATTTTCATTCTTGGCTCTCTCTAGTTTCCAGGGGGAAGAAAAGCTTTCAAGAAAGAGCAGAAAGATGTTCGGTGGGGTTAAGTACACAGCGTGAATCATTATCAAGATCGAGCTATCTGCATCATTCCAAGTAAGTCTGAACATGCAATGGTACATTGATTGTCGTTCACCTGCAAACCATTAGATGAAGGAGCTTTATTGAGAACCTGGTATTTCCCATCAGAAACATGTGTTTTATAACTCTCTAATGAATTACAGCATCCAAGAACAGATGTACAGGTCTGTATTGTTAACATCAGCCTTCTGTGCTTAGTTTACCCCAGGTGATAGCAGAGGAAAGTATAATTCGATATAAAAAATAATATGGATGTGGAACTTTATGGTCAGCACAAATCCAATGGATCAAAGGGCCCATTTCTGTGCTCTGGGACTCCATGAAGTCAGTACAGTGAAAAAAAGAACCACTGCATCAGGTATGAGCAGCCGCTGAGCTTGCCATTGGAAAATGTCCAAGCTCAGAGTCCACGACAGCAGCTGTGCTCTGCACCGCTCAGCCCATTATCCTGAATGCCCAGTCTGTCTCGCAGCAGAATCCTGAGAGTTCTGGGGGGGAAATCGATCTTGGAAGAGGCCAAGAGGAACAAGAGAAAGCAAAGTGAGCAAATCCGTGGCAGGAAGTCTGTGGGGCACAAAATACAAGGGAAGCAAGGGAGTGGGAGACCATATAGCCCCCTGAGCTGCTCTGCCAACAGATCCCCTTCAAAATCTGGTCTCAGTCCATTGATATTGCCTATCGGTCCTGAACTGACTGGGAAATCTGTTACATCAGATGTTGTTTCATCACCATCCCTCCTCTATGGTCTCCAACAACATTCTGCATAAGACTGGTTAGCCCTATCTGTTTTAGGACCACGGTTAAAATATTACTGATATCCCACTGAAGCTCTAAATGTTGGATAAGAATAATTACAAACAGAACTTATTTTATTTATCCCAGAGTATGTTTCCTGGTGCGGATGAGTGGAAGGACTAGCCTCTAACCATCCAATTACTTGAGTGTCCAGCACACTCTCTCCCAGCGAAGCCAGGAACAGGGAAAATTGGAAGGGGCACATGGATGAGGTATTATCAAGAAAAGACATTTTAAAAAGTAGTATCTTTTAAAGAATAATTCCAGGGCTTCTCTGACCTTCATGCTTGTCCATACAACAGAAACTATCTGAACCAACTGAAACCACACAGGCTGCAGGCTGCTGGCCACTTGAAGTCAAAGGACCCACATGGACTGCAGGCTGCTGGAGACAGGATTATGGGCACAAGGTTTCGGAACCAGGATGTAAGAGGGTGCAGAGAGCAAGAAGGGCTCCCGAAGGGCCTCAAGGCGCTGAAGGCTTCATGGTCGATTTGGAGGTCTGGATCTGGAGTTTGGAATGCCAGTGGTTTGAACTGGTGTCCGTGAGGCTGCAGGAGCATTGGAGGAGAATCTGCGGATGCTCAATGTCTCTGAAGGGAGTCTCTCTTGCTTCTCTTTCTCGTAGTGATAGAGGTGCTGATTAAAGGTAACAATTGAGGTAAAGGTTCCATTATTGTCATTTAATACTTCATTTAGAATGTAACAGGCATGAAAAAATCTTTAACGTTTATCTACCGTAAGGTAGACAGAGAGTTGCCACTTTGTCCAGGGCCCCTCACAGAAACTTACAGCACCTGGTGTCCCGAGGCGGTCTCCCCTCCAAGTACTGACCAGGCCTGAGTCTGCTTAGCTTCTGAGATCAGACTCTCACGCGTATTCAGGCTATTAGGTGCCAAACTAAAGTTGTATATTATATGTAGATTATATTTTAATGTATTATTACATGACAATCAAAGGAACCTTGAACTTTGATCTATCTCAACTCATTCACTATAAGGTTTGCAAATAACAGAACTCCTTTCAATCTATTCAAAACATAGGCTAAGAAAGTAAACAGAAGGAGATCATTCAGCCCTCTGTGTCTGCTCTGATATTCAGATTATGTACTTCGGTGGCATTTTCTTGCAAAAAGCTTATATTCCTTAATTCTGTTAATATCGAAACATCTGTTACATTTCTATCTGGAATAATCTCAGCAAAACAATTACAAAAAGCAAGGGTGGGAAACAATTTTAAGGTTGTACAAATTTCCAAATAGCTGAGAAATAAGACTTCTTATGAGATGAACTGTTCAAATGTTTTGAAAAGTATTTGCCTCTCTTTAAGCACACTGGCTTGAAATGTGACTGGGGACGACTGTGGGGCATCACCATTAGCCATCAATAAAATGTGCAACCAATGTACATCTCTATTGTTCAGCAATAATTTGTCTGCATAAGGGCTACACAAGCAACACAGTTGTTTAAAAAAAAGCAGGCAGCAAAAGGAGGACAAAATAGCAGAATCTGTGAAGCAAAGTAAAAAGTTACGCACTTCGTTCTCCTGGCCTTACCTGTTCCCAGAATGGGACATTTCTCACAGATTGTGCCCCAGGCCTTGCCAACGCTGCAACAGCACATCTGCTTGCTGAGCTGCACAGACAGAGGGTGCATGCACTGCTTTCCTGAACTGACAAATCGGTAGCAGGGCCCTTTCTCTTCAAATAAAAGATTTTCGGCTGCAGCAGAAATAGAAAAGGGAGGGAGGTTGCCAGAAATGATCTAAGAGAAAAAAACACTGCAGAAATTCCGTCACCAGCTAACAAGGACAGAATAGCAAACAAGCTAAAACAAAAAAAAAACCCCAACACACATATTAAGGCACGTGTGTGTGTGTGTGTGTGTGTGTGTGTGTGTGTGTGTGTGTGTGTGTGTGTGTGTGTATGCGTGGATGTGTGTGTACGTGCATTGACATAGTTCTGGAGCATCCCTTGCACCAGACTACAGCATATAGTGGCAGCCATCTGACATATACATAAAGTGTTAAGCTCTGTGAAAGGCCGCCGTGCCCTAAACAGAAATGTGCAAGCCATGAGTTCCCTTTACATCCACCTGCGTTAGTACAGCAGTAGCTTTAGTATTCTGGAGCAGCACACAAAACAGATGTTATGCTCTTAATAAAAAAAGAATCAAAACTTCTTAAAAAAAAATACTACCTTCGAGGCCACATTATTGAAATGACTTTGGCATGCTTGCAAACCAATCCATTTCATTCAATTTTGCAGGCAATTGGGACAATTTTGTTCTTCACTTCAATCTGCGTTTGGTTAGTTATAATTGTATTAGACAAACTGCATGTGTAGAGTATTTATGTTCCATTCATTCTTTCTTGTCAAACAGGCCTATTTAAGCTGAGCTATCATGGGACCTTACGTGTGAGTTTAATCCTGCTTTGCCAAATACATTTGCGACCATTCAGCATTCATGGGGAGTATCAAGCTTGCTTTGAGGGAAACCTTCAGCTGTCATACCACTGTGACCTTTTGCACATCCCACTCTCATGGATTCTTTTAAACAGTGGACAAGTAGGTCCTGAAATAAGTTAACGAAGACAGTGGAGTTGAACATTCATTTTCACTCTAACCCTGCTGCATTTCAAAGTCAAAATGATTTTTGAAAATGGAGATGCTTCAATAATTCATATGTTTTGGACCTGCCAGAGTTGAGAGAAATATTGGATCGAAGCATTTTCAAACTTTCTCGGCGCTTTTTAAAGTTAATTTTAAACCAAATCCCTTAACTGCCTTTATTTGGTATTGTTGAGTGACATAATGTTAACAACATCTGAGCTGCATGAATTAGCTGGCTTTTAGTTCTCTTATGGCGAGGCGGGTGGCGTTGCTCAGCTGGAAGGAGGTTACCCCGCCTCATCGTGCTCAATGTCTACATGGCGTCATGTCATGTTTAAACTCGGAGAAGATTAGATGCTCAATTTCTGACTTGAAAGTAAATTTTCAAATACTGTGGGGACCTTTTTTGAGTTACTTTTATAATCTTTGATTTGTTATGAAGGTAGAACTGTTAACTGATGAGGTCATTTATCACTGATAGAATTCTGTCTTCCTTTTTTGGGGGGCCAAACAGCTTCATTCTTAGAAGTGGGTAAGATTTTCCTTTTTTAGACATAATAAAATATAATATCAATTCAATATAATCTGTTTGATTAAAATGTGGAGTGGCTTGGATGAAATTACCTGATTTAAGTGTAATGTATCCTTTTGAATTTTAACATACTCTGTATTTTTGGATGTGAAATTTCAACGACAATAAAAATATTGAAAAATAAATGGCCCCAAGTTAGCAAAATATGGAGTGGTACAAAGTTCCAAATGGCTCCCTTCACATCAAGATTAAGTGAACCACAACAGTAACAGTGTGTGGGAATAGGCAGAAAGCCAATGGTGGGCAGCAGGGTTAGCGCGACGCTGCTACAGCACCAGCGATAAGGGTTCGAATCCCGCACTGTCTGTAAGGAGATTGTACATTCTCCCCATGTCAACATGGGTTTCCTCTGGGACCTTCGGTTTCCTCCCTCTGGTGAAAAAGATACTGGGGGGGTTGTAGGTCAATTGGGTGTAATTGGGTGGCACAGACTCTTGAGCTGAAAGGTCTAAATTTTAAATTTTAATATCCTCTTTTTTATCCACAAGAGTTGGCAAGGACAGCATCTATTTATTTCCCTTTCCTCAAGGCTTTGAACTGAGTGGCCCACTAGGCAATTTAGAGGACAGTTAAGAGCAGAAAGCAGGCCTTTCTTTTTCCAGGCCAAAGAGTTTCTTTTTACGATAATCTAATGATTTCCCATAAACCATTACAGATGCTTACTCTTTAGTTCAGATTCTACAATTAATTGAACTTAACATCTTATTGTTGAGACAGGAATTGAATTCTGGTCTCCAGATCCCTATTTGAGGCTGAATCAAACAACTTGGCCACTATGCCATCCTTTCTGAGGGAAATGCCTTCCAGCAGAACCAGTAAAGACAGGGATTGGCCTCAGCATTCATTTTGGAGTCAGTCTGTGCATTTTGAACATGATTCAATCAGTCGGTAAATCCTTTTCTAAGAGAGGGGAGATGAATTTTGGGGAGACATGGTGAGTGCAAACGGTCAACAGAAAGCCCAGTTTTGTAGCTGTCCAAGTGATTGGCACTAGGTAGAGTTTGATGAAGCATTCGCAATGATGTTACTCAAGCCTGGGATTGGTGTTAAATCATCTGAAACTACTGTGTGCTTTTACCCACACCCACAGAAAGAAAAACTACCACTTACCATCTTTTACTTTTAAAGAGAGAGCAGCATTTTATATAGGTATATCATCAAAATTTAGAACTTACATTGAACTCATACTTTGCTTCTTTAACATTCATGAAAGCATTTTTTTAATTGAGTCACAACCGTAAACTAACACCAGCTGTAATAGTTATAAAGTCAATCTGTTTTGGATTAGGTTTCACTCAATGCCCATCAACATTAATGATTTTGTGTATTGGATAACTATGTAAAAGGAACATTATGGCCCATTAGAGCTCAGATAGACATTTTTTGGGGTCTTTTTTCTTCTTGCAAAAACTACAATCTTCTCAAAATTTTCAAGCAGCGATGATCGATAACGATGGAAGATTACAAAGCGAAGAAACTCGTCCTCGTTTACTTACACCAAGCATGCAAGCATTATGGTAGACATCAACTTCTTTTACCTAATCTTGGAAGTGAATGAAAACTCAAGATTGTTACATTGTTGTGCAAGAACAATTTTCTACCCTCAAGTTTACTCCGCATGTGAGAAAGGCCTCATTGAGATACAGGTGACAATTGGAAGTTTTTATTCGCCAGTAGGAGTAATCATGCCCTGCCATCATTTATATTCTGCTGAAATGACAAAGGATTATTTAAACATATCAAATTAATTATTAGGGTGGGCAGAAACTGGAGCAGACATGGGGAGAATGTACAATCTTCTTACAGACAGCGCCAGATTCGAACTTGGGTCGCTGGCACGGTAATGGCTTTGCGTTAACCATTACTCTACCCATGCCGCCCCTGGACTATGTTGATAGAGGAAGAATATAACAGTAGGAAAGTTGGGCTGAACCTTTATAATAACTGATATGAATTCAGATTTTTTTGCACAAGGATTTCTGTGACTATTTATTATTTTTTAAAATTTAATTCAATAAGTTTACTTTTAGTTTTTTTAAATTAAGTACCTGTTGGGTGCAGCAAGAAAGAATTTCGAGCATGTATGCATTGTGTGTGTGTACAATAATTACAGTGTGTACAATAATTCTATTCAATTCTGGTGGCCACAGTATAGAAAGAATGTGAGGGCATTGGGAAAGTTGCAGAGAAAGAATTACGAGAATGGTTGCTGTGATGGGAATTACAGTTACAAGGACAGATTAGAGAGGCCAGAACTGTTTCCTTTGGAGATGGTGAGGGGAAGTTTGACCTTGGTATATAAAACCATCAGACACTGGGACAGAGTAGATTGTGGAACATTATTCTTCTGACGGTGATGTTGAGTGCTGGAAGTCTCAGCTATATAGCAAAGGGAAAGAGATTCATGAGGATAAGCTCCTTGATGCAATGTGCAGGAGGAATCGAGAATCCATTACCTGCAGATGTGGTGGAGATAGGTTCCATTTGTGGCCTTTAAGAGAAAGTTGGATGAAGAAAAAAAAATTACAATGAGAAAGAGCTCGGTGAATGGAAATTGAATTGAATTGAATTTGCTCCTGCAAAGTGCCAGCAGAGCCTACACGCTACAGCCATTCTATGCCTGACTAGATGTGTTTTGTCAAAATCCCGTGTCATAAGTTTATGAGTAAAAATGAACTAAAATGGCCACCATAACAGAAATAGTCTGAGAGTCTGAAACATGATAGTTGAGTGCCTTGTTTGAGAAAAGATATGCTGGTGTTGGAGAAGGTTCAGAAAAGATTCACTAGAATTATACCAGGAATGAAAAGGTTAGCATTTGTTGGCTCTTGGATTGTACTCATTGGATACAGAAAGTTGTGGGGGGAACCTTACCATTATAGAGACATTTCAAATATTGAAAAGCTTGAACAGAGTAGATGGGGCAAGGATGTTTCCCATGGTAGTGGAGTCTAGGTCAAGAGGACACAATTTCAGGATAAGGGGGCATCAATTCAAAACAGAGATGAGGAAAATTTTCTCTAATCAGAGGGTTGAGTCTGTGGAACCTTTTGGCACATGCAGCTGTAGAAGCAAGCACAATGGGTGTATTTAAGGCATAAATTGACAAGTATTTGATTAATCAGGACATCAAGGGTTTCGGGAAGAATGCCAGGGAATAGGGCTGAGTGGGAGGGTGGATCAGCCCATGATGAGAATGGCAGAGCAGGGCCGATGATCCGCAGGGCCTACTTCTGCTCCTATATCTTGTGATCTTGTGTAAGGGGTGGTTGCATTTCAGCCTGCAGGAAAGTTCCACAAGGTTCAATATAGGGGTCATTGGCTTTCTTGAGATTTACTATTGACAAGAGTGCAGCATCTGAAGATGGCACAAACTTAAAATTATGGCAAGCAGTGAGAAGTTAGTGAGAGACCTCAGAAGCAGTTAAAACAGGCTGGTAATTTGGTGGTTGAAAGTTAACTTGGGGAAGTACAAAGTGACTTACTTTAGTAGAAATAACAAGGAAAGACACATTCTGGTGACGGGTGATTGAACCTAAAAATTAATACTGTTTTTCACTCTCCAGATGCTGGCTGACCTGCTCAATATTTCCAGCACTGTGTTTTTATTTATTGTATCAAGGGTCCAATTCTAAAGAAAATGAAGAGATAAACAATTCTTCCAAGGTTTAGAAAATATGTTAAACAACTACACGGTACCCAGGATTTCATAAGGAGAAGTATACAACAAGACAAGGTTGCAGTGAACCCTGTGTTTGTCATTTGTACTAACAACTTGGATGTAAGTGGTATTAAGTGTGGGGTTGATACCTTTGACATTCTCCACCAAAGACATTGTTCACTCAGTGTTGAGTGCATTCATTACTGAACAAACAGATATTCGAGTTCACAAGGGATCACCAGGCATTGGGATCAAGACAATGACAGGATTGACCACTACCTGAGGGAATGACAGGGGAGGTGAATAGACTCAGGAGGCAATGTGGTCTCCCCTCTGCATCTACTTCTCATGCTACTGGCAAACAAAGGAATTCTATCAAAGACAGGATAATGTCGTAGGTTGAAGATGATTGGTGATAGAACCAGGAACAACCTGAAGGAAAACATTAACGGTGAATGGCAGTCAGGGTTTCATTGCCTTACAATAATGGAAGCAGATTTGATCATGGCTTTCAAATAGAAAACATTTTGGATAGATAATTGAGGGAATAAACAAATTGCGGGGATAATAAGGAGGAGCAAAGAGGTGGGACTGATGTGATTACAGGCTTCATGAGCCAAATGGCATCCCTCCACTCTGGAACAATTCTCTAATTGTTTGATTCAATGAAATAAAGGGTGTTCAGAAATTGGCTGTCTGATGGTTATGCGGAAGAAATCTGTCGACTTCTGGAAGATAATAGGAGACTGGTTCGCAGTCTAGAAAAGCAATCCTGAGTAGAGTGAGGTAATGCTTTTGAGAAGAGAAACAAGCCAGGGAAATTGCATGATAAATAGTGGAGTGTCAAGGAACATGGGAATTTTGGAGTTGCTGTCCACAGACCTCTGAAGGAAGCAGGAAGGGAAGGTAAAGGGGTCTAGAGAGCAGGTAAAACGCTTTATCTCACTGTCCAAGATACATGATTAAAGACCCAAGAGGTCATGCTAGAACTGTATAAAACTGGAGTAGTGTTCACCACATTACAGGAAGGATGTGGTAGCACTGGAACCTGTACAGAGGAAATATACAAGGACTTTGCCAGGGTTGGATTACTTTAGTTATGAGCTAAGATTTTCACAGGTTAAGAAGAGACTAAGTTGAAGCATATAAATGTGAATAATCAGAAAGGATTATTTCCAATTTGGAGTGAGGTTAATAATAAGGGGGCGTCGTTTAAAGTGGGAAGTTGAGGAAGGATATTTTTTTCTCTCAGTGCGCCGAGGGTTGGGAAAAGCTTTGATAACATTTAAAATATACCTGGGCAAACAATGGATGTGCCAGACCGTCCAAGGTTAGGCCCAAGAGTTAGCCAGCATGAAAACAATTGGCCAAGTGGCTCTTCATTTATCATAATTTCCAGGAGGCAGTTCTGTGATACAGGTAACTTCTTATTTAACTAAATTTGGAGAAATCAAGTGTTATTCTGTTTATGCCTTCACAAGTGGTGATACTGCAAAGAAATCCTTTATTTTGAATGAAATAAAAATGGCAGGAAGTGTAGAACAGGCCTTTGAAAGACTGGTATCCACTACAATCATAGAGACGTATGAAACTGGACTTGAGCAAGGCTATAATGAGGAAAAATACTGCCTGGTGTGCATCCAACCCCGTACTCACATTACTGGCAGCATGTGATCCAATATCAATGTCCTTCATCCCTGTCTGACTTGCATCCCTCCCCTTCCCACAGAAGCCATCCTATCATCCACCAAACTATTCGCTTTTAAGAAGCGCTCTTGTCTTCCATGAATGGATCTGAAATATTTTGATGAGGTGTTGTCAGGTAATGTTTTAAGAGACATTTAATGATTTACGAGTTACTCAAACCGTCTTCGAGGAGTTCAGGACCAAATTTTATAAATGGCCCTTGGCTATCTAGGCAATCAGTACTTACGGACACAAGTGCTCGGGGTAGAGCTAGGCACAAAGCCAGGTTCGCATGTACACCTGTAGCTGCCTGGGGTATTCAGACAATCTCCATGTGGGCACACACCTTGGAGATGGCATTCATTAATATCTACAAACCAGAAAGAGTCTGTAAGCAAATAAGCAAGATGAACAGTAATGCCACTAAGGCACAACAAAGGTTTATTCAATGATTGTTAAAAGATTCTATCCTTTGCTGTATTTTTTTTAAATCTCAGATTTATTTTTCAAACTTTGCTTTTCAATTCTGATGAATTCTGATGCCACATGGAATTTAAAAACTGCTGAGCTCGGTTATTGTTTCGAGAACAAGCAATGAATCACCTGCCCTTTTTGTCTTCTGAAGGAACATTCTGAGATCAGGGTGAATACAAAGCACCGTGAAGCGCTTAACCAGCTCAGTGCTTTGGAGGGTCATGAATTTCAAGGTTGGTTTCATTTAAATCCATCAGTTCAAAATTCCTCACGGTGACCATCCAAACATCGCTGCTGAGCTCCAGGGCGTGGAAGGTCCAGTGACTGTTACTTTCCACACAGAGTGAAAGGTCATGGGAAGCAATTCCAAGCGATGGCACAATTTGGTCAGCACAGCGATACGTATTTTCCTGAATTTTCTCGTGTTAAGTTTCAGGTTTTTTTTAAATTAAAATTACTGCAAATATTTATTATCTTTTTAAAATTTAATTCAATTAGTTTATTTTTACAGTTTTTCTGGTTCAGTTGCAGCAGGGAAGAATTACAAGCGTGTGTGCATTGTACAGTGTGTATGACAATAAACTCATTATAGAGACCAGACATTTGCTTGATGTTGCCAGATAATGGATAATCAGAGAAAAGAAGTGTAATGACTGCATTAGTTGGCTACCTTTCCAGGTAATTAATCAACAGATTGTAAATTGGGGCATAAACCTCAGGTGCCATTTTAGATTCTGGAAAAGGCACAGTAGACATTTTATAGAATGAACAAAACTGGGCAGGAAGCAAGGGATTTCCACAATACAGCGTTGAACACAGAAGAGCAAACAACTATATTTTACAGCCTTTCATCCTGCATTTAATAAATGCTGAAAATTGTAGGAATCTTTGTTACCATGGATCCATTCAAGCATCAAATGCAGTGAAATTACCACAGAATATAGCTCTGAATCTATCATCAAACGGTTTGATAATTTAGCTGGACTTAAGCACTTCTCTGGTCACTTCAGGTGCCTTGGGGGAGATGGCACAGCAGGTTGTAATACAGGTGGTCTGGATTAAGATCTGAGTCACAGATGGGTGAAATCAATAGCAGAGAATAAACAATGATCAAGCCTGCTTCAGGAAAAAACAATTCAAACAAAAATTCCACAATGTATGTAAATTGATGTTGGTTTTGACTCAACTACACAAAAAGACAATTTTAGATTTAAATCCACATTTATAAAGATTTAAAAAAACATTACCTTGGCCCAACTCCAGAATCTAACTGAAAGTTTTCCAAACTTCAGCACCTGCAATTATTTTGCCTGATTTTAGACTGCCACATGCTCAGCTGGATTAAGAACTGTATTTTATTAATAAACTTCTGACAGTTGTTTGGTTTGCCTCAGGGACTGTCAAAAGCCCAGCACACACTGTCATGCATTCTTCAGTTGCCTTTCCCCATGGCATTCAAGGTAAACGCCAAACACAAGTCTCGTGTTATCCAGCTTCCAAACAAGTCTCTTTAACCATTTTGAATATGCAAAGACTCATCTCCAAGTGCTCGATAAGGGAACAGGTTACAGGGAAAACAAAGTAAGGGAATGGGACTGACGAGATTGCTGAGAGCTGGCTAAATGTCATCTATATAAGAAAACATGAGAAATATTTCCCAAAGTTGAATTCCGCAGTTCCCATTCCCTATGTATAGGGCAAAAATATATTGCATAAAACATTTCTGAAGGACTGATTTTATAAAATTCATTGAACTATTTAGAGTGTTAGAATTATGACTTCTGTAGTATTCCTTTATTCAGTGACTGGAGATATGTCTTAACCTTGAACATGGTTAAGACAACACAGGGTAAAAACCCTTTGGCCCAGGATGTCTGTGTCAAATGTGATGCCAATTTAAACTAATCCCAACTGCCTGCACATGGTCTTTATCTCTACAATCTATGCTGGTTCACATGTCCACCCAAATGCCTCCTAGATGTGGCTTTCACAATCTGCTTCCACCACCCCTCTAGGCAGCGAAGCCAGAAAAACTGCACTGGCTGTGATTGCAGCGTAAATCAAAAGTGCTGGAGAAACTCAGTAGGTCACACGGCATCTATGGGAACCAAAGGTATAGACAACACTTTTCAAGTTCTAGTGTTTCCTAATTTCAAAACGTCTCATCTTCAAGGAAACGTGAGCGACAATATTCCAAATTACTATCTTATTAAATCAAACTTCAAGCTGTAAGCAGCTTTAATTCGTAGATAAAACGGATAAACGTTTTGTTTAACTACGCATTGAGATTTTCATAGCAATGAATAAACAAAGCATACTGTATAATGATATGACCATATTCAACTTCAAACAGATACAAGACAAAATAAGACGAACTAAGATGAATTAAGACAAATTAAGATGAAAAGTATCTTGAGCTTACATCCCTTTCATAATTCTTCGAAGAATGAGATGCAAGCTCTTGGTCTGCTTGGATATTATGACATATGACATCATCGTCACTATGGTAACACTACAAACAATTTTTTTTCTTAAAGGGATAGGCAAAAAATTAACTATGAATCAAAAGACAAGGTTTTAACCTTTACAAAAGAGTAACCAATGTTTCAGACCAGAGCTTTTTGTCAAGGGATGAGCAAAAAGCAGACAGGCACCTGAATAAAAATGTGGGGAAGGGGGTAGAAGATGAGAGGTTAGGAGGGAAGAAGGGGCACAGAGGAATGCAGGCTAACAGTTAAGAGGTCATCGATGAATATGGGTGTGAGAGCAGAAGAGAATAAAGCTGAGAAGTGATGGGGAGGGTGTCGAACTCTGAATGGGGAGGGGAAGGGAGTGGGAAGCTGGAGGAAAGAAGACAGGAAAAGGGAAAGAGAGAGACTTGTGGGGAGGAGTTTAACATAAACTGGAGGTCAGTGTTAATGCTGTCTGGTTGGAGAGTGCCCAGATGGAATATGGGATGTGGTAACTCAATTTATGGATTGTCTCAGTTTTGCAGTGCATGAAGCTATTGATAATCCTGCTGTCATGGAAATGGTATGTGGAATTGATTGGACACTGGGAGGATCCCGTTATTGCAGTGCCTGCAAAATGCGGGGGGGGGGAGGGGGAGGGAGAGAGGAGTAGACGTATCTGGTGGTGGAATCACATTGTAGGTGGCAGAATTGCAGAGAATAATATTTTGGATGCAGAGGCTGGATGAAACCAGGGAAAATGTGCAGGAAATAGAAGAAATGTGGGCATGGGCTGGGTTGATGGCAATAGAGGGGAAGCCACATTGTATGAAGAAAGAGGACATAGAATCATAGAACACTACATCGCAGAAACAGGTCCCTTCAGCTCTTCTAAATGCTGAACCATTTATTTTACCTAGTCCCATTGACCTGCACCCAGTTCATATCCTTCCATACCCCTCCCATCCATGTTCCTGTCCAAATTCTTCTTAAATGTTAAAATTGAGCCCGCATTCACCTCTTCAGCTGGCAACTTGTTCCCCAATCCCACTACTCTCTGTGTGAAGTTTCCCCTCACTCTGCCCCTAAACTTTTTTCCATTCATTCTTGGCCCATGTTCTCTGGTTTGTATCTCACCTACCCCCAGTGGAAAAAAAACCTATCTATTTTTACTCTGTCTATCCCCCTCATAATTTTAAATAGCTCTATCAAATCTCCTCTCATTCTTCTACACTCCAGGGAATGAAGTCCTAACCTGTTTAACCTTTCCCTATAACTCAGTTCCTGAAGTCTTGGCAACATCCCAGTAAATCTTCTCTGCATTCTTTCTATCTTATTGACATTTTTCTTGTAGTTAGATGTCCAAAACTGTACATAATTCTCCAAATTTCGTCTCACCAATGTCTTATACATAGCATCCCAGCTCCTATACAAAATACTTTGATTTATGAAGGGCAATATGCCAAAAGCTTTCTTTACAACCCTATGTAACTGTGATACCACTTTCAGGAAAGTGTGTAATCTGTATTCTGAGGTCTCTCTGTTCTACCACACTCCTCAGTGCCCTACCATTTACCATGCATGTCCTTTCTTGGTTTGTCCTTCCAAAATCACACCTCACACTTGTCTACATTAAATGTCATCTGCCATTTTTCAGCCCATTTTCCCTCTACAATCTTTGAAAGCCTTCTTTGCTGCACAACACATCTGCAAACTTGCTGATCCAATTAACTACATTATCACCCAGATCATTGATATAGATGACAAACAACAATGGTCCCAGCACTGATCCCTGAGGCACACCACTAGCCACTACTCTCTGGTTTCTCCCATCCAGCCATTGTCAAATCCTGTTCACTACTTCACCATAAATACCGAGCTTCTGAACCTTCCTGACTAACCTCCCATGTAAGACCTGTCCTTTGTCAACTTTCCTTTTAACATGAACAAAGCCATGTTGACTATCCCTAATCAGTTTCTGGCTAGCCAAATAATTGTATATCCGATCTCTTAGAATACCTTCCAATAACTTAACCTACAACTGACGCCAGGCTCATCAACCTATAATTTCCAGGGTTATTTTGGAGCTTTTTTTTAACAATGGAAAATTGTGAGCTACCTCCAATCTTCCAGAACCACACCCATGGCTAAGGACACTAAATATTTCTGCCAATTTCTACACTAGCCTCCTTCAAGGTCCGAGGGAATATCTTGTCAGGCCCTGGATATTTATTCACCCTTATTTACTTTAAGACAGAAAATACTTCCTCCTCATAATCTCTATATATCCCATGACCTCACTGCTTGTTTTCCTTACTTCCCATGACTCTGTGCCCATTTCCGAAGTGAATACTGATGAAAAAAAAACATTTAAAATTTCCCCCATCTCTTTTGGCTCCATACAAAGCAACCACTCTGATCTTCAGGGAAACCAATGTTGTCCCTTACTATCTTTTTCTCTTAATATACATGTAGAAACCCTTAGAATGTTCCCTTACATTGACTGCCAAAGAAACCTGCTATCTTTTTTTTGCCTTCCTAATTTCTTTCTTGAGGTTTATCTTGTATTTTTTTCTACTCCTCAAGAACCTAATTTGCTCCATGTTGCCTATACCTGCTATACACCTTCCGAACCAAATCCCCAATATCCCTTAAAAACCAGGTTCCCTCTGCCTTCTAATCTTACCTTATTTCACCTTTGAAGGTTTTCCACTTACCTCACACATTCTTGCCTGAAAATAACTTATCCCAATCCATGCATTCTAGATCCTTTTTCATTTCCTCAAAATTGGCCTTTCTCTGATTTAGAATCTCAACCCAAGGCTCAGACATAACCTTCTCCATATTTAACTTGAAACTGATGGCATTATGATCACTGGACCAAAAACCTTCCCCTATACATACTTCTGTCACCTGAACTGTCATATTCCCTAAAAGAAGATCTCGTTGGTACCTCTAAATATTGATTTAGAAAACTTTCCTAAACACATTTGACAAACTCCAAGCCATCCAGAACTTTTACTGTATGGGATTCCCAGTCAATGCATGGAAAATTAAAATCCCCTGTTACACCCTTATGTTACCTGCAGCTGTCTGCTATCTCCCTACAGATTTGTTCCTCTAATTCTTGTTGACTATTGGACAGTCTAATATAATCCTACAAGTGTGGTCATATCTTTCCCATTCCTCAGCTCCACACATATAGCCTCAGGAGACAAGCCCTTTGCTCTGTCCTGCCCGAGCACGGCTGTGATATTTTCCCTGATGACCAATGCCACTCCTCCCCCTTTCATCCCGCCGTTCTATCACATATAAAGCAACGGAAGCCTGGATCATTGAGCTGTCAGTTCTGCTCCTCTTGCAACAAAGTTTCACTAATGGCCACAATGTCATAATTCCACGTGCCAATCTCTTGACTGCATTCCTACAATACTCCCTGCACTGAAATAGATGCACTTTAGAAAATTTCCACCATGCACAACCTGTTGACCTCTAATGGTGCATGCAACTTTCACATCATCTTTTCCCTTCTCTATCTGCTCTGGTTCCCATCCCCCTAAATTTAAACTAGCAAATCTCATTTAAACCCACCAGAGCAGCACTAGCAAACCTTCCTGTCGAAACAGGTCACTCTATGTTCTGGAATTACCTCAGCCTGGGAGCATATGCAATGTTGCCGGAAAAACCGAGAGAAATGAATTTATTTTCTGCCCTCCCACCCTTATGTGTATGTCTCTAGTACTTCACATTTTTAGCCTTGGGAAAAAGTCTTGAGCTGCCTAACCTATCTGTGGCACTTATAATTTATAAAAATCTCTCAGGTTTTTCACCCCCCCCCCCCCACCCCTCCACCAACAATCTCTGATGCTCCAGAGAAAACAATCCAAGTTTGTCACACTCCTTCTTACAGCTAGTACATTATAATCCAGGTAACATCTGGTGAACCTCCTTTGCATCCTCTCCAAAGCCTCCATATTCTTCCTGTGATGTGGTACCTTAAACTCATTTTTTTTGTTTTCAGTTGACTAATTTATGAACAGAACAATGACTTGCTCCTCTACAGTGCATTTCATATCTCTTTCTGAATGCTTTTGAACCATGGTTAAAGAGGATCTTTTAAGAGACTGTTAGTGAGGTGAATGGATCTGAGAGAAATTAAAGGTTGTGCGGTTAAAGTAGGTTATTAGATCAGCTGAAGGGTCTCCATGATGCTGTAGATTTCTATGTTCTGTGTGTTACACAAGAACACAAGAAGTAGGATCAGGAGGAGGGCATCCATAGAGCTTGCTGCACCATTGGTAGGGACCATAGCATTTAACCACAGTCTGGGGGAGCAGCATCAAGGAGAGAAAAAGAATGGTCACTGTCTCAGGCCGAAACCCTACAACAATTCTTGATGAAGGATTCCAGCCAGAAACATTTCCCCCCCCCCCCCCACCACTTTCCCCCCCCCCCCCCCCCTCCACCTGATGCGACTCATCCTGCTTAGTTCCTCCAGCAGGTTGGGCTTAGCTTCAGAATCCAGCATCTGTGGTCTCCTGTGTGTCTCCAGGATACAAGGTAGGCTAATTCAACACAATAACTGTTAAGTATATATCCCTGAGGGATAACCACTGCCCAGAACACTGCCTCATTATCGAATGCCATGACACCTTTCCTTCAGAAAGACAGCAGCTTCAATGGAGCAACACTCCTTCAGTTCCGTATTGGAGCAACAGCCTGGATTTTGGGTGTTGAAGTCTCGGGAGTGTGACTTGAATGCACAAGCTTCCAAGAGGTCAAACCACTGTGCCCCAACTGGCACTAACCATGTCTGAGCTGTCCATAGTCACATTTGGTGAACTTTTATCCAAGGATGTTGAGGAGATATTTGGAAGTTTCTCAAGTGGTGGCAACAAAAGGAGAGATCATTGAGAAATGGACTGTGTATAATCTACAGTGTTTTAGCTTCAGGGTTCAAACATCACTGGCAACGCTGTCAGTTGTTGTTCCCTAATGGTCTCTGAAGTGGGGAGACAATATAGAGCAGTGGTTCTCAACCTTTTTCTTTCCACTTATTTTAAGTAATCCCTATGCCACAGGTGCTCTGTGAGGGTGGCAGATCTTTCCCCAAAGGTGCATTGGTGAACCAGCTCTTGTTTATAACAAACAACACATTTTATTTAAATTCTGGATTAATTTATTCAGAGTTAAATTCCCCAACTAGTTTGGTGGGACTTCAATGCACGTCTCCCATTCAATGTTCCCAAACTCTGGCAGGTAGCTCAGCTACTTGACCACTGGATTAGGAGACCCCCATAGTCGTCTGTGCTAAATTCACCAAGGGAAATAATTCTCTATTCAGTCAACTTAGCAAATTATTTTTGCCCCACACTATTTTTTGTTTGAAAATTCAGTGATTTCCCTCGAGCTTGATGCAATTCAAACTAGTCTCCAATTCCCCCTTTCGCACGTCAGAGCAAAGATGCAATGATTCTGATTTTAACCATAAGCATGTTTCAAAGGGATGTTTATATTAATGACCATAAGTAAGAACCATAATTACTTAAGTAAACTGGGTGATAACCTTTTGACCTTTCCTTCCGATGGTCTCAGCAATAAAGAATATCGAGAACATACAGCACAGTACAGGCCCTTCAGCCCACGATGTTTTTCCAGCCCATAGAGAAATAACAAAAATAAAATAAACTCTCCCCAATCAACTCTCTGTCTTTCTATCATTTGTGTGCCTGTTCCAGCTTCCACCACCATCCTGGCAATGCATACCATGCACCCACAACTCTGTGTAAAAAAAAAGTACTCCTGATGTCGCCTGTAAACTTTCCTCCCTTCACTTTGTACAGATGTCCTCTGGTGTTGCTCCTGCCCTGGGAAAAAGGCACTAGATGTCTACCTTATCTAGGCCTCTCAGAATCTTGTAGGTCTCTATTAGGTCACCTCTCATCCTTCTTCACTCCAAAGAGAAAAGACCTAGCTTTGCCAACCTTGCCTCATAAGACATATTTTACAACCCAGGCAGCATCCTGGTAAATCTCATCTGCATCCTCTTCATAACGACCATGTCTTTCCTGTAATGAAGTGGCCAGAACTGATCACCTGCATTTGTTTAAATTGAGCAAAAGAAAATACAAGGTTTTTTTAAGTCAAAATGTTCCACTAATCATTCGTCAGTTACGCATGTCAATCCCTTCCCACTCCAGTCTCATCAGTCGGTCATGAAACAAAGCATTGACTAAACTTTTCTCTCCAAGCTACTGTCTGACTGGCTGAGAACCTACACCTTCTCTTTGTTCACTCAAGACTCCAGCATCTGAAGTACTTGTGTATCTAAAGATAAAAAGGTCATGTGCACACAAGTCCCTTTGAGAAATATTGGTTTCGTTTCAAGTTTGTTCAGGACTCATTAACTGTAATTTCACTAAACCTAAAATCCATTTGATACGTAGCAGCAGGTGCTCTGAAATGTTGAAGAGAGTGGTTAGAGGGCAACTTTAGCAGCAAGAAATAAACCTCACATCTTGCCTCACTGCCATTTATTGTCCTAAGTGTTCCAGTTTTGACAATCTAATCCTTTGTTCTTCCTTTGCCTCAGTCCAAAGCAAGAGAAAAGGGAAGAGAGGATATGTTGCTTTATTGAGATGTGGAGCACAGCTGAGGAGATTCCATTTAAGGTTGGAGCCAAAAATTAAGTTGCCACAGAAACTTAGAGTGTGGATACATGCTGAACTTTACAAAATATTTTAGACATATAGCACGGTAACAGACGATTTAAGTCCATGAGTCTGTGCCGCCCAATTTATACCCAATTAACCTCCACCCCCGGTATGTTTCAAACAGTGGGAGGAAACCAGAGTCCTTGGGGAAAACCCATGCAGACACGGGAAGAACATATAGTTCTGCTACGCCATCTATGTTACCCCCATTTTAATTCCTTCCCTCTTCACCGGATGACATGCAATTCACCCTTGTATCTGCTGGGCATGTGTTTTATACAGTATTTAAAACAGTGGTTCTCCACCTTTTTCTTTCCACTCACATACCACTTTAAGTATTCCCTATGCCATAGGTGCTGTGATCAGTAAGGGATTGCTTAAGGTGGTATGTGGGTGGAAAGAAAAAGGTTGAGAACCACTGATTTAAAACATGGATAAACACTAAACAGTCCAAGGACACTATACCTGTTCCATCATAGATGCATTCCATCTCATGACCTTTTCTGGTTTCGCCCCAATTTCCTGCTTTGTCCTAAATGCTAATAGTATTGCTTTCCCTACTTTGTGGGGCAGCAGTGGCATTCTCTCCATGTGTAAATCGCATCAAACTGCTGAGCACTTATTTTTCAGGAAGCAAGGTCAGCTTTTATTGTCCATGGCCAATTGCCCTCAAGGTGATGGCGATCCACTTTCTCGAGTCGCTGCAGTCCTTCCACTGAAGGTATATCCCACAATTCTGAAGAATAGGGAACTTGGGTTTCAGACCCGGCGGCAATGTTGAAGTTGCAATGCATTTCCCGGTCAGGCAGCTTAGAAATGAACCAGTCAGTAACAAAGTGCCTCAACACTTGGTGCCCAATGGTAATGAACTTGTGGCTATCTTGCAACATCTCTTAGACTGACACACAAGTGGAAATAGCTTCTCTGCATCCACCCTAAAACAACTTTCTTTCTATTCAATCACAGGCTGCAGGCATTAATCTGCCAAATATCAATTGACCAGATTATTTCAAAGGATAATTAAGTAATCACATTACTCTGGGTCTAGGGCCACATACTGGAGAGACCAGGCCAATTTACCAGAGGAGTTTTACAACACAACTGTAGTTCTGATATCATTCTTAAAGGCACCAGAAGCTTATTCCAATTTCATTTAATTGATTTAATTTAAATCCCCAGTTGCTGTCACAAAATGTCAACCCACAGCTCCAAATCACTTGTCCAGCATTCTGTGCTACATAACCACTCTGCTAACAAATGAACTCTCATCCCTTTCACTCTGAAGAGAGTGTCCCAACTATTTCATTTTCCTTGAGATGTGCATCCCTTCAATCAGAAAAGTTAACCCACTCTTCACTCTTCACCCACCACCCCCCCCCCCCCATTAAAAGTACTCTCCTGTCAAGAACTGCCGTAAAACCATATGAGGACATCATGGAAGAGGAAAAAAGTGTAATCTTTCCCTATCTGCGGAGGTAGTGACCATGAGCAGCCAGCTGAGACTAGGTTTAATCTGGTCACAGAGCTACAGGCCATATCTTTAGCTTGTCCTAACCTCATCGCCTTTCATGCATTACTCCATTGCCACCAAAGCAGAGGCAGGACTATTTAGGGACTCTTCTTAAAAACAAAACTATCGACCATGACATCTTGATACAGCCAAATCAAAACACCAAGGAGCCACAAATAGTTGATGCCATGTCGACGAACTGTGAGCAGATTTTGCTGTTATTACTATTGGATTTGGAGCAGTATTGCACAGGGAGGGTTGAGCATAGGAAATAGTTGTTTCCCTGTACATCTGGACCAACAGATGGAAAAAAAATTGGCGGCACTCCCTGTTCAACAGACAACCCTGCCGAGTAATTATATTCCAATGCTATGTCTAAGTGCTGCTCCAATGCACCAAAGGAAAATCAACAACTATTTGCATTAAAGGTCCAAATCAGACCATTAAGCATGCTTTCTTATTGGATGCATCCAGCGATGAGCTAATTAGAAATTAGGAACATCTGCTACGGGCTAAAATTAGAGAGCCCTCACCTCATGGTGTGCCTAATGTGTTCTGCATTTCCGTGAAGTCGCACTCAAAACCTCATAAGTAAAATGTATCCCACCACACTCTGTTCTGAAAGCCAACCAGCCTGATGGCATTTTAACTACATGCATAAGGGCATAAAGAGTGCGATTGTGTGCATGCCATCCAAAGCAAAAGCACACCTGGGGAGTGAAACACGTAATCGTCTATCTTGAGAGCATGAACACACAACCCTAGCTTCCACTTCCACCTCCCCCAACACCCAGCCTGCCTTTCCTCATCACTTGGACTTGGACCTTCTATTGCGACCGCCATCTTTCCGCTTTGGCTACCAAGTTGCACTGAGTGGGTTTTGCAATGATACAGAGGGCTTCATAAGAAATGGCAAAATAAAGTCTTCTGCCAAGCACCCATTGGAGGGCCATTCTAGGCCATAAAATTGGAATGAAAACAGATGGAAGAGGAAGCTAATCAAAAAGGCCTGAAACAATTAGCAAGGGGGCTGTGCAAAGAAATTTTCAGTCCTTTTATTTTTTTTCCTATCTGCTGAAGTCAGATGTGATTTAGAGAAAAAGAGATTAAATGATTAGTACTATTTCAGAAAAGTTTAATAATACTTAAGATGTTAAAAATCTCAATCTGTAATCTTCCAAACCCTTGACCTCCAATATCTTTTTCACAGAAGTGTGGCATCTGGAAATTTCCCTCCTTGACTTGGAGAGTTGTCACTAGTTCCTCACTCTCATTGAGTCAAAATCCTGGAACTCCCTTCCCAACACCATGTGGCAACAACCTTCACCAGGAGGACCATAGCCATTCCAGACACCATCATGTCCCAAGGCCAATAAAGGATGGGGAATAAATGCTGCCCCCCTCCCCCAGTGATGCCCACAGTTTGGAAACGAATAATATATTAAAACACAGTTCTCCCACAGCATTTTCAATGTTTCCCAACTCCCTGACTATTCAGTCTGTCTCAAACTGCTCTGCTGGTGAAGTGTTGGTTGGTACTGGTCCCCACAGAAAGTACAGCGGACAACTCGGATTTAGATGCAAAGAAGCTGCCTATCTTTCTTTGCAGTGGCTGATGAAGATCCTGCAGACATCTTAAGAAAGCAGCCTCTATCCTCAAGGACCCCCACCACCCAGTCTATGCCCTCTTCACTCTGCTACCATTAGGGAAAATGATACAGGAACCTGAAGACGAGCCCTCAACAGCACAAGGACAGCTTCTTCTCCTCTCCCATCGGATTCCTGAATGATCAATAAACCTAAGACACTGCCTCACTTTGACTTTTCGGGCACGATTTTTAATTACTTTCGTAAGGTGGCTTATATAAATGCTTGTACTGTGATACTGCCGTAAAACAACGCAATTTGCGATTGGTTCATGAAAATAAGTTCTGATTCTGATTCCATGATAGCACTGAAATTAAAAAGCCTTCTTCCATTGAGATCCATGAATGCTGTCCTGCATGTTAAAAAAGATTACTTAAACCAGATCTCCATGTACTTCCCACGATGGCTTACTGCCAGGCACAGTAGCTAAAGTATCCATGGGGAGGTTGATTTGAGTCATGCGAGCATTAAGTTCTGATCTTTGTGCTAAATGTTTTAAAATTGCACTGGTCTCCGAATTGACCCCTCGAGTTTATTCCCGCAGACTGTTCCTCGAAATAAAGCCAGTTCAATTGATGGGGTTCTAACTTGATGTGAGACAGTAATTGTATGAGTGTTAATGGTATCAGCAGACTTTCCTCTGGATTTTCATTTCCCTTGTCAGTTGCCAACAGATCCAGTAACTGGAGATTGAACAAGAACAGCAGCCACATATCAAGGGTCTTTCCTGGGCCCCAACACACTAATGGCATCGTGAAGAAAGCACGTCAGTGCCTCTACTTCCTCAGGAGGTTGCGGAAGTTTGACATCAGATACCCTGGCAAGTTTCCACTGATGTGTGGTGGGAAGTGTGCTGACCGGCTGCATCACTGTCTTGTATGGGGACACCAATACCCCCGAGCGTAAAGCCCTAAAAAAGGTAGTGGAAACAGTCCAGGACATCACAAGCAAAACTCTCCCCACCATCTAGAGCAGGGGAGGCAACTTTTTTTTAAAAAAAAACCTCATATTCCACCTTAAGCAATCCTTATGCCATAAGTGCTCTGTGATTGATAAGGGATTGCTTAAGGTGGGATGTGAGTGGGAAGGGAAGGTTGGGAATCACTGCTCTAGACCCAATTGTTACTGAAATACTTTGCTTGAGAAAAATTGTCATTGGCCCATTTCCTTTGGAGCTGTGAAACCATGCACATAACGAGTCAATTAGGTACGACTAAAACAGTGGTTTTAAAACCTTTTTCTTTAAACTCCCACAACACCTTAAGCAATCCCTTACTAATCACAGAGCACTTATGGGATAGAGATTTCTTCAGGTGAAATGTGAGTTTTAAGAAAAAAGTTGCCCACCCCTGACCTAGAATACCTACAGGGAACGCTGCCGTCCGAGGGCAGCAGCATTCATCAAGGATTCACACCACCCAGCACATGTTCTGTTCTCGCTGCTACCATCAAGAAAGAGGTATAGGTGCCACAAGACTCACACCACCAGGTCAGGAACAACTGCTACCCCTCCCCCATCAGAATCCTCAACAACAAACTCAATCAGGGCCTCATTTAAAGTCTCTTACTTTTGCACTTTATCGATTCATTTTATTCTCTATATAGCACAGTTTGTTTACATTTATTTATCTATTTACAGTTCTTTATTTGTCTACATGTGTATGTTGCAGGCAGTTTTTTTTTTGCATTACCAATAAGTGATAATTCTACCTTGCCCATCAGAAAAAGAATCTCAGGATGGTATGTGATGTCATGTATGTTCCCTGAAGTTAATCTGAAATTGGAATCTTATTAAGGACCTCAAATCACAAAGTAAAAGAGAAGAGGCCTTTTTCTTTGGCAATAGATTGAACTTGACATGCTGTACCATAAATTTTGTGTTTGTGCAGGCATGCTAAAAGACCAAGTCAACTGTGCACAGCCAGGACATGAACTTCTCAGTCTGTACAATGAGAGTTGGTCTCCGTCAACTGGTTCTCAAAGAGTCAGCTTTGTGTATCCCCCAGCGGGGCAGTTTACAAAATGTTGATCAGCTTTTTCAACCTGCCAATTCTTTGCCAAATTCTGTTGTTTCAACACTGTATCGTTGAAGGCTTTCAGTGCAATATTTCCAGTTTAATCTACTTGGTTCAAAGAGTCAAGTAATAGGTATCCCTCTGCTGCCTCTAGCCAAAAATAGTCCTTTCCTCTAATATGTATGCTTATTCAATAACATCTTAACTTCAAACAGATGCCACAGTTTGTCATAGATGTAATTTGAATGGAGAAGGGACCAAATTAGGTCACTCAGTTCAAAGAGTTCACAGTCTCGAGTCAATATATTTCAGTCTGACATTTGTACAACCTTATCACCTGATGTACTTGATACCTTTCCATTAGCTTGAAACCAAGTGAATCCCACATAGGCACTAAATCTACAGTGGATAGATCTTTAGAGACTGCAAAAAACTATAGGTCTCAATAAAGTGAGTGGTGTCATGAAGCTTGGTAAAAATTGTGGCTTGCCAATTTGCTTCATAAGCTAATTTTTACACGATTGTGAAATCAAAGTGCTGACAAGTTTTCTTCTCCGTGTACAATCCATGAAACCAAAAAGACACAGGTGATGTGGTTTCAGTTTTAGTGTGGCTTTTCGTGAAAACAATCTCAAACACGTGAAACAAGCACGGACAAATGGAGTCTAAACGATGGCATCAGTGTCACAGCGGGACTGAACAACACATGTTTCTGCTCCCAGGATCAGGTTTCCCATTCCAGAATATCCGAGATGCTCTCCTTCTTCAAGAACTCTATTGCCATCAACTCAGCCCTTACCCGAATCTCCTCTATTTCTCGTACATCTGCAATGGGGACAGGATTCCCCTATCACTGCACCAGCCTCTGTTTCAAACATATTATCCTCCACAGCTCCTGCCACCCGCAACATGATCCCACAACCAGACGTATCTTACTCTCTCCTCCTCGTTCTGCTTGCTGCAGGTACTACTCCCTCCAAACTTTCTCATCCACAGATCCCTTCCCACTAGTTGGCCCCTCGGGGCCTACCCCTGTGACCGCATGTAGCATTACACATGTGCTCAGATGTCTTATTTGAGGCCCCAAACAGTCCTTCTGAGTGATACACATGCGCTCAGATGTCTTCCCTCACCGTTATTTGAGGCCCAAAACAGTCCTTCTGAGTGAAGCAGCACTTCACTTGTGAATCTGAAAAGGGTCATCTACAGCATTTGGTACTCCCGTTGTGATCCCCTCTACATCGGAGAGACTGGATACAGACTGGAAATCATTTCATTCGGCACCTTCACTCCGTCCGCTGCAATCACTTCGCGCCGATATGACTATCCGTGGCTCCATGCACTGCCAAACCAACAAATTGGAGGAACAAAACCTAACATTCCGTCTGAGCACTCTCCAACTTGACAGCATTAACATCGACTTCTCCAATTTCTGTTAAACCCCTCACCCCAAGACCCTCTCTTTCCTCCTGCTCCCCACCCCTTTCATTCAAACAGCCAACCCTTCACCTCAGTTTTTTCTCTTCTCTCCTCCAACTAAAATCTATCTATGACACCCTACCTGTTCGCCTGTACTGCTCTCCCTGCCCTTCCACCTCCTCCTCCCCTCACACCTTCCTGGTTATCGCTCACATCTCGACAAAGAACTCAAGTCCGAAATGCCGGTTACACCGTCCTCCCTATCGATGCTGCATGACCTTGATGAGTTTTTCCAGCACAGTTGCGCATTGCCCGGCAATTGCAGCTGCAGGGTTAATGTAGTGGTCAGCGCAACGCTGTTCCTGCACCAGTGCTCGGAACCTGGTTGGAATCCCGCGGAGTTTGTATGTTCTCCCTGTATCTGCATGGGTTTCCTCCGGGTGCTCCCTTTTCCTCCCACCATTTGAAATGTACCAAGGATGTTGGACAATCAATGTAATTGGGTGGCTCAGGCTCGTGGGCCGAAATGCTGCATGTCTAAATATTTAAAAACCTTCCTGTTTACATATTCTGGAATATTTTTGCTGCGAAAAATAGTGCCCAGTTAGAGAGATTTCTGCTGCGTAGGGAAATTAAGTAGGGAAAAAGACAGGGAGGTGGTGCTGGGTTCACAGCCAGATCAGCCATGATCTTACTAAATAGTGGAGCATGTTTGATGAGCTTGCTCCTAAGCCTTGTGGTTTTTTTTTAAACTTAGAAATACAGCACGGTAATAGGTTTTTTCAGCCCACCCAATAAACCTACAACCCCGTTACATTTTGAATGGTGGGAGGAAACCAGAGCACCCAGAGAAAACCCACACGGAGTGAATGTATAAACTCCTTACAGACCACCCAGGATTCGAACCTTGGTCCTGGTCACTGGCGCTGTAACACCATTGCTTTGACTGCTATGCTAACCATGTTATGTTCTTATGGGAAAGATATGCTCGTTCCTAAATACTTTTACAATAATCATTAATTACCTCTCGTCTCCTTGTCATTTTTCCCAATTGTGACTTCTATTTAACCCACAGTCTTTCACTATAATTATATGTTATTAACATGGAATTTTATACAGATCATTTTCACTGTTGCTTCCAGTAGTCTATTGTCAAAGGATTCCAAGAAGTCCTCTGTATGACTTTGTTTTTATTCAACATTTCTACTTGGAGAATAGTTGCAGAATTGTGGAGAGTTGCAGTCAAGACCTTTGCTTCCTGCTTACGCAGGAAGGTTCTCTTCCTTTAAAGTCATGAACCCAACCTTCGCTGCCTCTGAACTAAGAGGTTTTCATATTTCCAAAAGCATTTAGGGATCAATCAATTTTTGATAAAGTCTCATCCCTAATGAGATATTTATTTCAACACATTAATGTTTCAGTTTGTGTGATGTGTTCAGAACTAGTCCCTCACTGAGCGCCTTCGTTCGGTCCGCATTCGTAACACAGGGACATCCCAGTGGCCAACCATTTCAATTCTGCGCCCCACTCCCACATTAACACCTTCTGTCCATGACCTCATGCACTGTCAGACCAAGAGTACCCATAAATTAGAGGAGGAACACCTTATTTTCTGTCTGGGCTCTCTCCAACTGAATGGTATTAACATAGACTTCTCTGGTTTCTGCTGGCCGACTCCCCATTCTCCATCTCTTCCCTATCCCCTTCCTTCTCCATTCACAGAGCCATCCCCCCCTCCCCTTGTTTGCTGGTATGCCTCTCCACCCTTAACCACCCAATTATCACCTGCCTGAGAGCCTGTGCTCCTCCCCCTCCTCCTCTTCCCCCATGGTGCGACTGCCTACATTTTGCTCAAACCTTGATGAAGGGCTCAAGCCTGAAATGTTGGCTATATATCTTTATCTTTGCTATATAGAATACACTGTTTGACCTGCTGAGTTTCTCCAGCATTTTGCTTTTACTTCATTCACAGTGACTGCAGACTTTTGTGCTTTACTCCAAGCATTTGATGGCCCAGTAACTTAACCTCAGTGCTGTTTGACCTCTGGTCACTTCGTCCATTTCCTGCAGCCTGATCCACAGTCTTGTCAATGTTTTAACAATTTTATTTAACAAATCAATTAAGTTGGCTCGATGCTCTTGAAACCATTAGTGAGTGATAGAGGATCCCCTTCATCTAGAAAACTACTGAGTTTATATACAAGCTTTTGAACTATATTTTGAATAAGAGTATACATTCTAATTTGTTTTTAAAATATCTTTTAGAATACTAGTTTTTAGTCCAATTTTAAACTTTAAGCAGGAAGAATGCCTTCATACAATTGACGTAGGTTGACGATTCTGCAACACAACTCATTTCCCTCCTTACCACGATGTCAAATGTCACATTTAGGGAGACGGAGAAGCAATCCTCTACTACTCTGGAATTTTCACATAAAGCCGATGTCTAATCCAATTAAGATTGGTTAGACATGACCTACCACACAAAAAGCCATGTTGGCTATCTTAATCAGTCCCTTTCCATCCAAGTACTTATATATCTGGTGTCTTAGGATACCTTTCAACAGTTTATCCATTACTGATGTCAGGCTCACCAGCCTATAATTTCCTGGATTAGAGCCTTTCTTAAAACAACCAAACAACATTGCCAATCATCCAAACCTCCGGCATGTCACCCGAGGCCAAGAATGTTTTAAATATCTCTGCTAGGGCTCTGACAGTTTTGTGCACAACCTTCCCTCAAGGTCTAAGGGAATATCGTGTCATGTCCTGGGAATTTATCCACCCTTATCTGCCTCAAGGCAGCAAGATACTCCTCCTCCGTAAACTATTCTAGGTCTGTGATTTCACTGTTGTTTGCCTCACTTCCGTTGACTCAGTGCATGTCTCCTGAGTAAATATAGATGCAAAAAAAAAACTATTGACAATTTCCCCCATCTCTTTTTCAGCCAGACGTGGATAACCACTCTGATTTTCAAGACGACCAATTTGAGTCTGGCATATGCTTCATGAAACCTTGTAATCCTTTTGCTCTCAATATATCTGTAGAAGCTTTTGAGATATTCCTTCACATTGTCTGCCAAAGCCACCTCGTTTAAGTCTTCTTTTAGCCCCCCCCCTGATTTCCTTTTTAAGTGCCTTTTTTGTTCCTTGCTGCCTATACCTGCTCTGCTTCCCTTGCAGGTACTAAGACGTTCAGACCGTCGCAGATATATGTCAAGTAGTTCTATAACAGTACAGCCATCGCAGAGCTAATGGAAAGAGCCCTCGCTTGCAACTGCACCTCTGAGTTCTGAGCCTCCACATCCCCAGCATCCAGAGTAAGAGAACTCTCTCTTCAGAACAAGTCAATCGCTGCTCAACCGACCATCAGGAAGGTGCATGGCAGGAGGCCAATCCATTTTCTATTACTTTACGAGCTCCAAAGTTCATCTCAATGTGCTAATCACAACTCAACAATCTTTTATGCAGTTTTTCCTTGATGCCCTGACATTTTGTTTTTTTTTAACATTTTCCCGTTAACACATATTGAAGAGGCCAGAGAAAAGAACTCCATATTAGATTTTCTCTTTGTCATTTTAAATACCTCCAAAATTACACGTTCTTATTTTTAAATAATATGCACAATCCATACTATAGTGGTCAAAGGAAGGAACTATTTACCTTATTAAAACCCTCCGTAATATTAAACAATTCTTCGAATATATCAATTCTGTAGTCATCTCTCATCTAGTAATTTTAGACTTTATGTACAGGATAGTAGAGAAAGCAGCTATTTAAATAATGCCTTCTTCACCCTGCAATATTTAGCAGAGCAGTATAATTAATGAAAAGTGGAGATACAATTATAATGGGGTTGGGCTTCTAAGGAGCTCTTTAATATACAGTGGACTCAAGTGTTCAACAGGCCCTGATACTAACATTTGAGTCTGGCATATGCTTCATGAAACCTTTCACTGTGATAATGTGTCAAGTGATTTCACAGCAACAGTATTACTCAGCCTCCGAGTCACTCGAGAGACATCCCCTTAAATATAGGGTCATTCTCCTTCCGCGCAAGAATGTGATCTGATGTGGAAATGAGGATCATCTATGTAAAATAAGCCTTTCAAGCAGCATTCATAATTTTCACTAAGGCACAGCCATGAATACTGGGGATCACTCAGCACACTTACCCTGGCAATGTGTGGTATTAACCTGCTTGTAACCCAGGGGACATTCCACCATTTGTCCATTTCCTCGAATAGGGAATGCTGAAATTGAAACAAAATCCAATAATTAACAATCTCGGCGGCACGCATGTCTATATAAAGAAGCGGCAGGAAAATAAACAGTGCATTTCAAGCATCACCCAGCCACCAACGATTCTTTATACAACTGTACTGTATGTGCAAATCCTTCAGATCACAGCATTATTCTGTGGGCATCGTAAACAAATAGAAATGCCTACCTGATGTGGCTGGATTTTGATTAATAAATCAACGAATCATAATCACTCATTCCCACAATGCTGAATCAAACAGGGTGCTGCTCACCGAGCAACCAATTAAATATGGATTTGTGTGGGACTGCCTCTCCACTGTTTCAGAGATGCATACGCAAGATGTCAACTATACAATGTGAGTGACTCAGATCTTTCTCGTCTATTAGACTGCACCACAGTGAGCTCAAGAATGAATGATTTTACAGGGAGCTCTCTGAATGTAATTCAATAATAGATGAAGCTGTAAATGTTATATTTACCTGTTGATCTGAATAAGATACTTAGCCATGGTCATTTTTAAAATAAAATTATATACTCAGAGTTCTATAACACATAAACCAGACTCTTTATCCCAGCTTGTCTATGCCAACCAATCTGCCTGTGCTCAGCCCATATCCCTCTAAACCTTTCTTGTCCACATACCTGTCCACATGACTTTTGAATGTTACAATTGTCCCCACTTCTACAGGCAACTTGTTCCATCTACCCACCGCAATCTGTGTGAGGAGGTGTACCTAAGAACCCTTTTAAATCTTTCTTCTCTCAGCCTTAAATCCATGCCCTCTAGTTTTAGATTCCCTTGCCCTAGGAAAAAGACTTTGATTACTTACCTTTTCATTTCCTCTCGTGGTTTTATAAACCTCCATAAGGTTCCCTCTAAGCTTAAGAACCTAAGAAATCGGAGCAGGAGTAGGCCATTCAGCCTGTCGAGCCTGCTCTGCCATTCAATGACGGTTGATCTGATGATAAGTTCATCTCCACCTATCTGCCTACTCCCCATATCCCTTACTTCCCACTACTTCAATGGGCAGCAAATACCACAGATTCACTACCCTCTGGGAAAAGCAGTTCCCCTTCATCTCTGTCCTAAATCTACTACCTTGAATCTTGAGGTTATGTCCGCAAGTTTTAATCCAGTGGAAAGACTTACCTATTGCTGTCTTATCTATGCCTCTCATAATTTTATATGTTTCTACAAGATCCCCTCTCAAGCTTCTAAATTCCAGAGAGTACTGTCCCAGATAACTTAATCTCTCCCCATAGCCTAACCCCTTCATCTCTGGAATCAACCTGGTGAACCTTCTCTGCACCACCTCAAGAACTCCAGATACAGCCTCACCTTGTACCTTGTACAGTTGCAGTATTCCATCCCTGGTCCTAAATTCAATCCTTCTACCAATGAAAGCCAACATACCATTTGACTTCTTGATCGCCTGCTGCACCTGCAAACCAACCTTTTGCAATTCATGCACAAGCACTCCCAAGTCCTTCTGCACAGGAGCATGCTGCAATCACATAATAAGCTGATTTTCCTTCCAAAGTGGATAACCTTACATCTGCCAACATGGCACTCCATCTGCCAGACCCTTGCCCAGTCACTTAACCTATCCATATCTCTCTCCATATCCTCTGCACAATTTGCTTTACCAGTCAATTTGGAGTGATCAGCAAACTTAGATACATAGCTCTCTGTCCCTTCTTCCAGATTATAAACGTGTATAATGCTCCTATGCTATGCTCCTTCCTGTGCTCCAGGGAAAAAGTCCCAGCCCTTCCAGCTTCTTCTTGATATTCAAGCCTTCCATTGCAGGTGATATTCTCATCAACCTCTTCTGCATCCTTTCCAAGTTAATAAAATCTTTCCTTTAGCTTGGGGATGAAAATGGCACACAATACTCCAAGTGGTGTCACCAATGTCTTGTGCAGTTATAGCATGACATAATGAACTAACTAATGAAGGCAAGCATGCCAAATGCCTTCTTCACCACCCTGTCTACCTGAGTCACCTCTTTCATGGAACTGTATACCTGTACCCTTCAGGCTCTTCAATCTACAACACTCCCCAGAGCCTTGTCATCAGCCACGCGAATCCTGACCGAGTTTAATCTACCAAAGTGCCATACCTTGGACTTGTCTGAGTAAATTCTATCTGCCATTCATTGGCCCACTTTCCCAGATCCAGTTGTTCTCAGATAACCTTCTTAAATGTCGTACATACTCCCAATTTCAGTGTCACCCACAAATTCATTTTTACCATTGTCATCCAAGACGTTAATATAAAATTTGAGAATGTTAGAAATGCTCAGCAGGTCAGCAAGAGAAAACAAAATTAATCACTTGTCCACCTATATCTTCTTATGTATCCAGAGATGCCCCGACGGTGAACTGTTAGCAGAAATCTTCCAATTGAAATTAGTTTCATTGTTTTTGTAATTTTCTCTCACCAATTACAACATGCCTCCCTTTCTGTTTAACTCCTGAACTAACATCACAGGTCCCTTCAGTTCACAGTGTTACTTCGAGGATCCCAACAGAAACCGTCGACTTTACCCCGTCAAACTTCAAGGAAGTGCAAAGAAGAGTGATTATGTTCTACAGAAGGTGAATTGGTTTTGCATCTAATGCAAAATATGTGTAAAAATAAGTGGGATCCTGAAATCATTGTTACAGCATTGACATTAAATGGACAGATTATTAATTTGCTACTTCTGCAAAATATGCAGTTCGGAACATTGATTACCAACAAACAATGTTCAGATGGGGCAAAACTCTGATGTGCAAAATCAGGACCAAGAGTTAACATTTGTTGGTAAAATATCACACAGCACACAATACAAATCAAATCTGTGGAATTTGTTGCCAGGGACAGTAGTGGAGGCCAAGTCATTGAGCGTATTTAAAGCAGAAGGCCTTTACACACCGTGGGCGAGCAGTGACCCTACTTGGACCCGGGTGAAATTCCCAGGAAGGCAGTCTTTCACACTGAGGTCCAAATTCCCTGTAATTTGCCCTGTCTAGCATTTTAGGAGGTGGGGGGAGTGGGTCCTGGCCCCAGTGATGATGTAGTGAATGATGCATTACACACTCACTGTAAGTCCTACCAGAAGTCGGATCACACAGTAATGGCGGATGAGGATTTTCCAAAAATCAATAAAACGAAAGCCTATATGCTTACATAAATTGAGTAATTCAATCCACAATCCTATTGCACAAACACCTCTCCCACATCCTTCTACCTTGAATGGTGATGCAGCACACGATCGCTGACGTCACGACGCTTCCCCTGCTCGGCCATTTGCCGATTCAGACTGCAGGGAGAGGATGGCCTGGGGAAATTACCTGGGTCCGCGCCCCCACCTCTTAGTTAGGGCCGCGGATCAGGGTAGTTTTCCCGGGCCAACATTTTCGCACCGCCTGTTCACGAGAAGGTTCCCGGGAAAAATTTTCCCTGGAATTCCTATTTTACACGGTGGTGTGAAAAGGCCTACTGATTGCTAGGTTCTTGATTAGCCAGGGTTTCAAAGGTTATGGGGAGAAGACTGGGCAGTGGGTCTGAGTGGGAGAATGGATCAGTCATGATTGAATGGCGGGTCAGATTAGCCTCTTTTGGTCCTATGTCTTATGGTCATATAACAAAAGAGTTAATGCATTGAAAGCACGGTAACATTACTTTTTAAGTTCAGGTCAAGTTTTTTTTGTCACCTGATTGCACAAATCTTTCTTTGGCTTGGCTTCGCGGACGAAGATTTATGGAGGGGGTAAAAAGTCCACGTCAGCTGCAGGCTCGTTTGTGGCTGACCAGTCCGATGCGGGACAGGCAGACACGATTGCAGCGGTTGCAAGGGAAAATTGGTTGGTTGGGGTTGGGTGTTGGGTTTTTCCTCCTTTGCCTTTTGTCAGTGAGGTGGGCTCTGCGGTCTTCTTCAAAGGAGGCTGCTGCCCGCCAAACTGTGAGGCGCCAAGATGCACGGTTTGAGGCGTTATCAGCCCACTGGCGGTGGTCAATGTGGCAGGCACCAAGAGATTTCTTTAGGCAGTCCTTGTACCTTTTCTTTGGTGCACCTCTGTCACGGTGGCCAGTGGAGAGCTCGCCATATAATACGATCTTGGGAAGGCGATGGTCCTCCATTTGCACAAATACAACCCGAACAAATAGCGTTCTCTGGTCCTCGGGGCAAAACATGTAGACACGCAACCAGATATGACACACATACAGACAAGCAATACATGTACAGGACGTATCCATATATTCAATAAATAAATCAAAATCATTTCATGAACATGAGAGTCTTGGATGATTAGTACGAGCAGTTCCTTTGGTCGTTCTGCATTCTCATTGTTCCACACCTACCTTTTCTTTGCCTGTCAATGGGTGGACCAAAATTTCCATCATGTTTTCTCTCCAAAAATGACGACAGTGCTCTAAGCGGCTTGCCCTTTCAGATTTGATCAGAGCATTTACCCTACTGTGAAACAAACCAGGCGCTGGAACAACGTGAGCCGATGGCTTGCCAAAGAGACTGCCTGCAACTGACCTGTAACAAATCAACTTTACAAAGACTTGGGGTGGGTTCTGCCCTGAAGTTTCTTGTGGATTCAAGATGATATAATGAAAAGCAAGAGAAATATTAAGCAACTTGTAACACCCACTTCGGAGTTTGGACCACGATCTTAATCATTTTAATTTTTCTCCTGCCAATAATGGTATCCAACGCTAATTTTCTACGCTAAGTCCCAATAGAATCCATCTTTTAACAGCCCAGCAGTGAGAATTGACCTTTCACCCCTCAGAACAGCTTACCAGCCTTCTAAATCACCTTTCTATGCATCTGTTCCTTTTCCTCAAATAGGCTCCTTCACGTTCGATCCCTTCACGCCCATCACTCTCTTTGTCCCCTCTGCTCACCCCTCTGCTCACCCCTCTCAACCTTTGCCCATCCTCCACCGTTCCCTCACACTTGAACTCTGCTCTGGAGTGGGGTGGGGGTGTGGGCAGTTCGGCTGTGCAATAGTCTCAGAAGACAGGAAATCCATGGACTTAAGCCATTGAACTGGGGGCAAGGTGTCAATGAGATGAACAAGGGCTGTGTTGATGTGTTGGGTGGGTGGAGAATATTGATGGCTGGCAGTTGGCTTCCGAAGGGAGCTTAAAATGTGTGCAGAAAGGCTGCTGCCAAGGTGGTGTACATGGCAGAATAGGCTGGACACAACACCATGGCAGCAATTTGACAATGAATGTGGGCTGAGGAAGTACATAGGCAACCTCCTTGCTTCTTCCATCCACTTTGTGAAGACAACTGCCAGCCATCAATATTCTCCACCCACCCAACACATCAATGCAGCCCTTGTTCATCTCACTGACGCCTTGCCCCAGTTCCAATGCCTTAAGGTAAAGTTCACTTATCCCAAAACCAGGCCAAATCTTGAGTAGAGGCCCCTAGTTTCCCCTGTTGTGGTCCTTGGCTGTTTTTCCCATCACCAAGACAAAAAAAGCCTACGATTTGCGTAGCCCCCTTTCACAACTTCAGGAAGTCTCAAAATTCTTCCAGCGACAAAGCACTTTTGAAATGTGGTTCATGTGGCAGAGGGAAGGAGGCAGCAGACGATTCTGTGCAGGGCAAGGCCCCACAAACATCAGGCTGATAAGAATAGATAAATGCTTCTGCTTATGGTCACATGTACTGAGTCACAGGGAAACACATTGTTTGTCATGCTATCCAGGCCACTGACACAAAGTACAACAAAGTAGTGCAAGAATAAAACAAAAGTGCAGGGTGGGGTGTTACAGTTAGTCAAAAGGTGCGGTGAATGGTGTCATGTGAGATAAAAGTTCCAGGTGCTATGTCAGAACAAATCTAAAAGTGCAGTGTATAGTGTCATATTAGACAAAAGAGCAGGGACGGTGTTAAAAAATAAAGTACAGTTAAACAATGCATTGCATTCCCTTTTACTAATGAGAGGTCCATTTAAAAGTCTGATATTAGCAGCAAAGAATCTGTGATATTGATTTTGCATTAAACATTGGCCAGAATTACACGAGGCAAAACTCCACATCACTGTTAACATTGACCTTCACTGCAACCTATGCATTTGTTCCTCCAGAATTATAAAATATAGGTCAGGCCATTGTGTCTACACCAGCCAAAGATAGTGCAGCTGAACATTTTCCCGTCCCAGTCATTGTTTGAAGGCTACAGACTCTCAAGTGCTCATCCGGATAAGGTAGAAAAGCAGTGAGAATGCCTGATAATTTGAGCCGTAACAGGGCACTTTGGAAGAAGGAAAAAAAAATGAATCATCTGCGGTAACCGAAATCAAGGAAAGCTTTAAATCAAAAACTATAGGAAACTGACAATAGCTTAAGCCCATAACACTGTAAGATATAGGAGCAGGAATAGGCGATTCAGCCCATCGAGTCTACCCTGCCATTTAATCATGAGCTGATCCATTTTCCCACTCAGCCCCACTGCCCGGTCTTCTCCTCAGAACCTTTGATGCCCTGGCTAATCATGAACTTATCAATCTCTGTCTTAAATACACCCAATGACCAGGCCTCCACAACCGCCTGTGGCAACAAATCCAGCAGATTTACCACCCTCTGCTGAAGAAATTCCTATGCCTTTCTTTTCTAAGTGAATGCTCTTCAATCCTGAAGTTGTGCCTTCTTGTCCCATACTTTCCCACCATGGGGCACAACCTTTAAACATCTATCCATAGCTTTTAACATTCGTAATGTTTAAATGAGTTCCCCCCCCCCCCCCCACCATCCCTCATTCTCCTAAATTCCAACGAATACAGGACAAGAATGATCAAACACTCTTCGTATGATAATTCTTTCATTCCTGGAATCATCCTAGTGAGCCTCCTTTGAACCCTCTCCAACTTCAAGACATTTTATTTTAGAATGAGGAGCCCAAAACAGCTCACAATATTCCAAGTGAAGTCTTACCAGTGCCTTATAAAGGCTCAACATCACATCCCTCTTCTTATATTCTATTCCCCTTAAAATGAAGGCCAGCATTGCATTGGCCCTCTTCACCACCATCTCAACATGCAAGTTAACCTCCAGGCTATCCTGCACGAGGACTCCCAGGTCTGTTTGCATCTGGGCATTTGCAATTTTCTCCCCATTTAAAAAATAGTCCACCTGTTTACTTTTTCTACCAAAATGCATGGCCAAACACTTTCCAACAATTATATTTCATTTGTCACTCCTCTGCCCATTCTCCAAACTTGTCTGATTAAGTCCTTCTGCAGCCTTTATGTTTCTGGGTGGGTCACGTCTCCAGAATGGAGGATCATCGCCTTCACAAGATCGTGTTCTATGGCGAGCTCTCCACTGGCCACCGAGACAGAGGTGCACCAAAGAGGTACAAGGACTGCTTAATCTCTTGGTGCCTGCCACATTGACCACCGCCAGTGGGCTGATATCGCCTCCAACCGTGCATCTTGGCGCCTCACAGTTCGGCGGGCAGCAACCTCCTTTGAAGAAGATCGCAGAGCCCACCTCACTGACAAAAGACAAAGGAGGAAAAAAACCAACACCCAACCCCAACCAACCAATTTTCCCTTGCAACCGCTGCAACCGTGCCTGCCTGTCCCGCATCGGACTTGTCAGTCACCAACGAGCCTGCAGCAGACGTGAACATACCCCTCCATAAATCTTCTTCCGCAAAGCCAAGCCAAAGAAAAGAAGAACACCAATGGTTCTCAACCTTTCTCTTTCCACTCACATATCACTTTTAAGTATTCCCTATGCCATCGGTGCTCTGTGATTAGTAAGGGATTGCTTAAAGTGGTATGTGGGTCGAAAAAAAAAGTTTGAGACCCACTGTTTTAATCGTATCTAATTGACTCGTTATGTGCACAGTTTCATAACTCCAAAGGTAATGGACCAATGGCAATTTTTCTCAAGCAAAATATTTCGGTAACAATTGCGTCTAGAGCAGTGATTCTCAACCTTCCCTTCCCACTTCTATACCACCTTGAGCAATCCCTTACTAATCACAGAGCATCGATGGAATAAGGATTACTCAAAGTGGTATGTGAGTGGAAAGAAAAAGGTTGAGAATCACTGCTCTACACTATCTGTTCCTCCATGTACCTTCACATCAGCTGCAAATATGGCCACAAAGCCATTCATTCCATAATCCGAATCATTACTATGCAACATAAAAGAAAGTCACCCCAACACCGAGCCCTCTAGAACACCACTAGCAAATGGCAGCCAATAAGAATATTCCAACACGCTGTTTCCTACCAATCAGCCAATGCTCTACACACGCTGGCACGTTTCCTGTTGTACCATGGATTCTTGTCTTGTTAAGCAGCCTCATGTAGGGCACCTTGACAAATGCCTTCTGAAAATCCAAATACACAACATCCTTTCAGGCCTGAATGAGTACTCCTATTTTTTATTTTTCCACATTGCCAACAATGGAATGCTTTGAGGATGCACTCTAACCAGAAAAATAACACCCTTCATCCTTTCTTTCAAAGAAAACAATCCTGCCTAAGTCAGCCTCATCCTAAAATCTCATATCCTCATACATCTCCTCTTCACCTTAACCTCACATCCTTCCAGTATTGTAGTGACCAGAACTGCATACTGAATTCCAGCTCTGTCGTACTTGGTACCTGACGCAATCCCAGTACAATGTTCCTGCTCTTCCTATTCTGTGCCTCGGCTAATCAAACCAACCAAGAATATTCTTCCTCACCGCCTTATCCATCTGTGCTGCTACCACAGGAATCTGTGGGAAATGCATTGCCTTTGTTCCTCGACACATCGCAATTTCCTACCTCTTTCGCTGCATGTTCCATGCCTTGTTTGTCTTTCCCAAATGCATTACCTCACTCTGGGCTGATTTCCATCTGGCACTCCCTTGCCCACCTTACCACGTCATTGATATTTACTTGCAGTCTAGTTCTATTCCTTGCACTCAACCGCATATCCAATGTTGGTATTATCATTTGAAGGGTCTCATGACATTAAAACATTTGTCATGTCGAAAGGGGGTCATTGCAGCAGTGAGTTTGCCTTCATCTTACTAAAGCTGCATCAATACTCTGACCCACACTGCTTGTGAACTTGCTAAGAGATGTCCTTTGACCTCAGCTGCATATAAAAAAAATAACATTACCTCTGTCAGTTTTCGGAATTGCTGGGTGGGATTTCAGGGGGGGAAAATAATGAAAGGAAAACTGCAGCACTTGTAAAAAGGCAGGTACTTAATGGTTTCCCAGAAAGCTCACAGCAATTATGTTGTCATAGTAACTTTGCCAAAAATGCACAAATCCTTCCTGCACCACTGCCAATACAATAAATTTAGAACAGAAACACTTGCTTTGTCCTTCCAAAGCAATTCTCTGTTCCACTGACCAATGCAAAAGTGTCACCTCAAGATTAGAATAGTCTCTTTTGGAAAGTGAAATCACAATTCTAATTTGTGAAGCTTCACACATCCAAAACAAATAGGAAAGCTATCAGTCAAAAGTGGAACAATATTGTCAGGTGGTGCATTGGTGGGCGGGAGAATCGGTGGTCAGGATGGCCGATCGTCCAAGACGAGGCTATCTCATCGCACTTCAGGTGTGCTGATGCCTCCGATGTCCCCAAATGAGGGATACACGACTGCAAAATTTGTGGTCGTGGAGGACTGTATTCGCACTCATTTTCTTTCACCTCTATCCCCCATACTGAAGCCCTCAAAGGCCTTCATTCCTTTCTAGACAGTAGATCCCTCCACCATCACCCTCCTCCAGCTGGCAGAACGTGTCCTCACCCTCAATAATTTCTCCTTTGACTCATCCCACTTTCTTCAGGTCAAAGGGTAGCCATGGGTACTCAGCTATGACTGCCTTTTTGTTGGCTATGTGGAGCAATCTGTGCTACAAGCCTACGTAGTAAGGCCTCTCAACTCTTCCTCCACTACATCGATGACTAATTTTGTGCTGCCTCTTGTACCCATCGTGAGTTCGTTGACTTCATTCACTTTGTGGCCAACTTCCACCCCAATCTCAAATTTACTTGGTCCATTTCTAGCAACACTTTCCCTTTCCTCAATCTCTCTCTCTCCATCTCAGGAGACAAACTATTGACAGACATCTTCTATACTCCCACAGCTACCTTGACTACACTTCTTCCCATCCTGTCTCCTGTAAGGGTTCCACTCCATTCTCTCAATTCCTCTGTCTTCATCACATCTGCGTCCAGGATGAGGACCCATGCCAGATCATCAGAGAGGACCTCCTTCAAACAAAGTGCTTTCCCCCTACTACCATCAACTCAGCACTCACTTGCATATCCTCCATTACCTACACATCTTCCCTGGCTCCCGCTCCACCCACTTGCAACAAGGACAGGATTCCTCTTGTCCTCACCTACCATTCCACCAGCCTCCACATCCAACATACACACTCCTCCGCAATTTCGGCTATCTAATACATGATCCCATCACTAGACACATATTTGCCTCTCCCCCTTCCACCAGGACGGTTCCCTCCGTGACTCCCTTGTCCACTCCTCTCTCCCCACCAATCATCCTCTTGGGACCTACCCCTGTGACTGCAGGAGATGCTCCACTTGTGCCCACACCTCCTCACTCACCACCATTTAGAGCCCCAAACTGCGTTTCCAAGTGAAGCAACATTTCTCTTGTGAATCTGCAGGGGTCATCTACTGCATCTGGTGCTCCCGGTGTGGTCTCATCTTCAGAGAGACTGGATGCAGACTCAAAGATCACTTTGTTGAGCACCTTACCACCCATTTCAATTCCCCATCCCATTCCCTTGCTGACATGTCTATCCAGGGTCTCATACATTGCCAGAATGAGACCACCCACAAATTGGAGGAACAACACTTCATCTTCCGATTGGGACCCTCCAACCAGGTGGCATTAACATCGACTTCTCTGGCTTTCATTAAACCCCCCACCCCCACTTCTTCCACCAGCTCTGTCTCTCTCCCCTTTTCCTGTCTCCTTTCGCACAAACATGATAAATCCTTACCTCGCCCCTTATCATATCCAATTAACACATTTTGTAGGTCTAGATTCCTTCCCCAGAAAGCAGTGTCTGAATTCTGAGACTTCCTGCTTCTGGCTCATTCTTCTTATTCCTTGAAGAAGGGCTCAGCCCGAAAACATCGGCAAGAGACCTTTGCTTTTTTGGACACTGAAAAGACTGGCTGAGTTCGTCCAGCATTTCTGTATTTTTACTACATTCACAGCATCTGCAGACTTTGTGTTTCGCTGAGTTACCTCATTGATCTGGAAGTATTGCAAAGACCTGGGAGACAACAATACACAATCGAGTCTTTCTCCAGCTCTATTCAATGCACAGTATTTGGCCTTTGCTCTTTATAAATTTTGCACAGTTGCCCACCGTCTCAGAGTTGGCGCTGGTGTCAAGGTAGCAAGGACCCAGGACAGTAGTCTTTTTTCTAATAGACACTACCCTGCTGCAAAGTATGTTGCATTCAAAAAATGTGCACATAAACAGTTTTTTCTTTCTGTCAACTGCATCAGTGACAAAAACCATTCTGTACCTTCTGAATATTATCTAGTGGTAGTGTGAAAGGAATTGTTACCAAAATATTTCCCACTAATTTACATTTATGGCACACCTTTCACATCACTTTAAACAATCTCGAATTATTTTAAAGCCAATATATTCTCGAAGCTTGATTCCTATTGTAATACAGGAAGGGTTGCGACCAACGTGTACGGAAGGCACCTACAAAGAGCCAGATGATGAAAACATTATCTATGTTTTTTTCATATGTTTGGGTGGGGTGTGGCTCAGGGAAGAAATTCCCTCTTCACCAGTTTCCTGCTTGTCCTCTCCTTAAAGTCTTGGTGGATCAGCTCGTTGAGCGGTGTCACAACAACAACCTTGCACTAACATTAGCAAAACCAAGGAGATGATTGTGGACTTTGTTACAGAGTGTGGTTTTATGTTAAAAAGTGACAGTTTGCCTTAGAGAGCCAAGGAGAAGGTGGACTGCTGTGGAGTGGAAGGTGGCCCAGAGCATGAGTCATGGTCTGGAGGACAGTTTAGAATGTTGGGATTTCAAAAAAGGATGAACATTCTGAAGGCAGTGTTGGAATCTAGGGGTTAAAACATTATGAAAGAAATGAGTAATTAATAAGTTTATATTTACTGCATGGTTCAGGGAAAAAGAGGAATGTGATTAAGTGGCAATCACAGCATGGAGCAAAGTTGGCTGAGCAAAATGGTCTGTTCCCAAAATACAGGGAGAGGAAATGCATAAAACGATTTAGGAGGAATGCTCAAACTGAAGGAGGTGGTGAGTAGCACAGGAGACACAGGCCAGACCAGAACAAAGAATGGCCTGCAAGAAACAAAGGGAATGGAAAACCAGTCTAGGAGGAAGATTAAGGCAGGAAGCGGTGTTAAAGAGAACAGCAGAAATTGGCCAGACAGGGACAGTATGGTGATCAGAAATATCTGGGGATGAATTAATTTCTGATCCAATCAACAGGATAGTCTGGCTTGGAGGATTAAGATGGGAGTGCTACACCCCAGATATCTGCAAAACAGGAGATGACTTGTGATAACCCTTATGCAAAAAGATCTAGCAAAGGAAGTCAACTTTTGTTCTGTATGATAAGGTTGATCTATATAAACTGAGCCAACTGGACAATAGGGGTCAGTCTTGGGGAATAGCTCACTGTGCAGGTGACCTATGAACTAACGACTGACCCAGAGCTCTGTTAAGTTTTATTCTTGTGCTGTGTAATAAATTGACTGTTGAACCGAATACATTCTCCTATCACTTCATTCAAAGAACACGCTGGACTCAGACTACACATAGACTAAATTAAGAGTAAGGTAAAGCCAGAGTCCGACAGCAGTAAGAAGGATCCGGACGGACCAAGCCAGTGGTTCCTCTCTCTGCAGCAACACAAGACAACTTTGAATTTTGTGCTCTCTCTCTCTCTCTCACAAAGATCTTTTGGCTTCAGTTTACCAAACAAACTGAATTTTGTTAATGAACTTTGCTTCGGTTGAGATCAAAGTTTTGTGAGTCTTGTGTGTTTTGTGTTTGTTTTGTGTCTAAGTTTTTCTGTAGGCTGGTTGGAAATATAACTTAGACTTTGATTACGTATGTTATATATAGGCTGGGGAATTTATTAGTTTTACACTGTTATAGAGATTTGCATAGTAACCAATGGGCATTGTTAGAAAAGGGGGGTTTTGAATTAAAGTTTGAAGGTGAATTTTTTTGTTAATAAAGTAATTGTTCATCTTTACCCCTGTGTGATATGCCTTCTTTGTGGTTGATGGTTTGATCTTGTAACAACTTCAGTAAGGGGAAATCAGAACATAAACCAGTCCTGATCAAGGGGTCAGTAGTGGAAAGGGTTAAGAACTTCAAGTTCCTGGGTGTCAACATCTCTGAGGATCTGTCCTGTGGCCTCCATGTTGATGCAATCTGAAATAAGGCTCGCCTGCATCTAGACTTTAAGGGATTTAGTATGTCACCAATAACTCTTGCAAATGTCTAATAGGTGTAATGTGGAGAGCATTCTGACTAGTGGTATTACTGTCTGGTGTGGAGGTACCAGTGCACAGGTCAAGAAATAAACTACAGAGAGTTGTGAACTCGGCGAGCACCATCATGGGCATCAGTATCCACTCTATCAAGGACATCTACAAGAGGCAGTGTCTTAAGAAAGCAGCTTGTATCCTCAAGGACCCTTACCAGCCAGGCCATTCCCTCTTCACACAGTCGGGAAGAAGACAAACACCCAGCAGTACAAGGACAACTTCTTCCCCTCTGCCATCAGATTTCTATTTCAGTATTTTTATGAGATTTTTACATAAGAATGCATAAAAATAAAAAGAATGATGCATAACAATTATACAACTGTAACAAAGTAAGCAAACTCACTGCAGCAGAGCACATGAACAGGTTTCTCTGTCTATTGATGGAAAACGAAAAATAAAATAATTTTAAAAAAAGAGGATGGTGAGGGAACTTGAGGATTGAAGCTGCTCCCTTGAGACAACCTCCTCTTGTAGATGTCCGTAGTGGGGTGAAGATGATGGTGCTGGCAAAATTCTCAATTCTCTAGATTTTGGCGCCTCCATACCAGACAGTGATACAACCAATCAGAATGCTCTCCAAGGCACTTTGCAAGAGTCTGTTGTGACAAACCAAATCTCCTCAAATTCCTAATGAATCACAGCCACTGGTGAGCAACCTTCATGATTTGATCAACATAAAGACTCCAGCATATGTTCAGAGATTTTGACACCCAGAAATCTGCAGATTTTTACCCTCTCCATTGGTGAACCCTCATTGAGGACTTGTTTGTTTAACTTTCCCTTCCTGAAATCCACAATCAAGTCCTTAGTTTTTGCTCACGTTAAATACAAGGTTATTGTTGTGACACCACTCAACTAGCTGATCCTCATTGCCGTCTGGTATTTCTGCCAAGCAACTGTGGTGTCACCTGCAAATTTATGCCTCGCCACACAGTCATTGGCATAGAGAGAGTGAGGCAATGGGCTATGCACGCATCCTTGAGGTGGGCCTGTGTTGATGGTCAGTGAGATGTTGTTACTGATTCTCACTGACTATGGTCTTCTCATGAGAAGTCAAGGATTCAGTTGCAGAGGCCAAGATTTTGAAGCTTATTGACCAGTACTGAGGTTGGGGGGCGGGGGGGTGGGGGGGGGGGTTGATAGTGTTGACAGCTGAGCTGTAATTGATGAAAAGCAGCTTGATGTACTTGTTGTTGTCTTGGCGATCAAGGGCTGAGAGGAGAGCCAGTGAGATTGCATCTGCTGTCGACTGATTGTGATGGTTGGTGAATTGCAGTGGGACCAGATCTTTGCTTAGGTCTGAGTTAATTCTGGCCATGACCACCTTTCAATGCATTTCATCACAGTGGATGGAAGGGCTGCTGGGTGATAGTTATTGAGGCAGCTCACTCTACTTGAATGATGCCCTTTTAAAGCAGGTGGGAACCTCCTACTTCAGCGATCAGTACACTTCATTGAACATGAACATCCTGGGGAAAAAAAGGCCACTCCAAACCAAATTCAGTCACAGTTCAGAGGAACCAAAGACAAAGGCTACTGAGAAAAAGTGAGGATTTTATGTTAAAAAAATTAATGAAGATTATTAATACAAAAGGACATATAAATGTAAACATCTTATTTTAAAATGTGAACTTTTAAAACATTTGGACATTAAAACTACATAACCATATCAGGGTGAAACACGAAAGTCTACAGACACTGTGATTGTAGTAAAAACTCAGAAATGCAGATAGAACTCAGTAGGTCTCGCCAGCGTCTATAGGAGGTAAAGATATATAACCAACGTTTCGGGCCTGAGCCCTTCCTCAAGTGTAACAGCACTGATTTATCACAGCTTACAAACAAATATAGAATACCCTCACTCATTTCTTTCAAAACACCATGAAGTCAATTTTCTTTTCTTATTCACTAGACACAACTTTGCAATCTTCAACTCCCCAAACCCCTCTGGCCTTCTCATTGGCTCACTGCCACATGGGTGATCCTGATGCTCTCACCGTCCTCCTCCTGCATCTGAGATCCATCACCCGTATAGTGATGCTTAACGCGCCCGCGCGTTGCTTACATCATCAGTGGCGGCCGGCACTGCTCCCGAAGAAGGTAAGGGTATCACCGCAATGTGGTTAAAAAGTAAACAGGCGCCTGAATTAGAAGGCTGGAGAGAAGGGAAGGAAGAGCAAGGCGAGCAGCACAGACCACAGACAAAAGGTGATCACTGGAAATGATGAGAATTGATTGGGTTGGTTCTTTGAATGTAGAACAAGAGGAAAGGAGGCAGAGGGAAAATGGAAGAGAGAGAGAGTAACCTAGAGGAAAGGAGAAATAGTGATATGGAAAGGAGGATGAATGGAAGCCAGAGGAGTCAATGTTAATGGTTTCCAATACCCTGACCCCCCTCCCCCCCTCCCCCACATCTATCTCTATTCTCCTTTCTTGACCCTGCTCTTTCTTCCCTTTTAATTCATGTGACCGTCTGCTTTTTACTCATGCCTTGAAGAAGAGCTCAGGCCCAAAATGTCAGTTATATCTCTACCTCCTTTGGATGTGACGAGACCTGCTAAGTTCCTCCAGAATTTTTGTGTTATTAATCATATCAGAGTAACTCTGACCGACACATAACACCTCTAACATCAAAATCAGTTATCCAGGAATCAGAGAGTGACAGCAAAAACAAATTAGAACACTACAGCACAGTGCAGGCCCTTCAGCCCTCAACATTGTGCCAACCTATATATTCCTTCTTTAAAAAAGTATTAAACCCTCCCTACCCCATAACCCTCTATTTTTCTTTCATCCATGTGTCTGTCTAAGAATCTCTTAAATGCCCCATATGTTTCAGGTTTCACCACTATCCCTAGCAAGGCATCCAGGGAACCCACAACTCTCTGTGTAAACAAACTTACTTCTGATGTCTCCACTAAACGTACACCCCTTCACTTTGTACATATGTTCCCTGGTGTTTGCTGATCATACCCTAGGAAACAGGTGCTGACTGTCCACTCTATCTATGCCTCTCATTATCTTGTAGACCTCTATCAAGTCTCCTCTCATCCTTCTATGCTTCAAAAAGAAAGGTCCCAGCTCCTGCTAACCTTGCCTCGTAAGCCTTATTTTCCAATCCAGGTAACATCCTGGTAAATCTCCTCTGCACCCTCTCCATAGCTTCCACATCTTTTCTATAATGAGGTGACAGAACTGAACACAATACTCTCAGTGTGGTCTCACCAGAGATTTGTAGAGCTGCAACATGATCTCTCTACTCTTGAACTCAATCTCCCTATTAAAGAAGCCCAACATCCCATAGGCCTTCTTAACTATCCTATCAACCTGTGCGGCGACCTTGAGGGATGTATAGATTTGAACCCCAAGGTCCCTCTGAACATCCACACTCTTAAGTAACTGACCATTAATCCTGTGCTCAGCCTTCAGGTTTGTCCTTCCAAAATGCTTCACCTCACACTTATCGGGTTTGAATTCCATCTGCCACTTTTCTGCCCAACTCTGCATCCTGTCTATAGCCTCCTGAAACTTTCCACAACGTTTAGCTCCATCCACGGCTCCTCTAACCTTCATGTCATCCTCAAACGTACTGACCAATCCTTCTGCCTCTTCATCTAGGTCATTTATTTAAAAAATCACAAAGAGCAGGGGGTCCCAGAACAGATCCTTGCTGCACTTGACTAGTCACCAACCTCCAGGCAGAACATTTTCCTTCCACTACTACTCTCTGTTTTCTTCCTACAGGCCAATTTTTTATCCACAAGCCAAGGTTCCACTGGTCGCGTGCCTCGTGACTTCTGAATGAGTCTCTCGTGAGGGACCTTGTCAAATGCCTTGCTAAAATACATGTAGTCCACATCTACTGCTCTACTCTTATCATTAAAGAAACACAAACTTGCTCAATTTACAACAAATGGACAGTTTAAAATGCAATTTTATTTTTAAACAAATAGACTTACAAGGCTTCTTTGGACATTTCTGGCATTTGTGGAATCCCCAAGAAGTGCCCACAGTTCCGCAGCAATCTTCTTGCTTTGAAAGGCCTGGTAAAGGTTTCCCACACTATAAACAGCCAAGAATATTAAAATTAATCACATTTCACTATTATCAAAGGCAAATAATGTTTCGGAGACTTATGGGTGTTGGATTGTATTTGTCCGCAGATGCCGTGAGGTTACAGGGCAGATAAATAAATTGATTAAGAATGTTTCTGGGGCCTGGACCAGAGTCCATGTGGTTGCCGAGGCTGTGGGAGCACTGGAGGCCAATCTACGGACACTCGGCGACTCCAGTGGGACTCTCTTTTGCTTCTCTTTCTCTGACTGGAAGAGGTTCCAGTCAATTTCTGCAGATGGTGAATCTGTCCGCCTTATCACAGACAGAAGAAATTTTGTGTGAAGTTACAATAAAAGAATCTTGAACCTTGAAGCAGATTGTACTGAAATGCCATGTCTGTTGGAGAACTAACCAATCAGAAAATGAACAATGTCCAGGACCAGTTAATTTAGCTACAACATGAGCATCCAAGCATATTCATTATTCTAACCAATTTCATTTCTGGTGTGGTGGGACTAAATTTAAGCTTAGTTCAGCCCTATGGTTTACCAGGATTGTAAAAGCCCTAAATTTATACATATTTTTTAATTTGTAGATTTAAATTTAGACGTATAGCATGGTAACAGGCCAATTTGGCCCATGAGCCTGTGCCAGCCAATTTACACCAAATTGATCTCCACCACTCCGGTACGTTTCGAATGGTGGGAGCTAACCAGAGCCCCCTGGGGAAAAACCCATGCAGACGTGGGGAGAACATACAAACTCCTTACAGGCAACATAGGATTCAAACCTCAGTCTCAATCACTGCTGTTGTAAAAGCGTTGTGCTAAACGCTAAGCCAACTGTGCTGCCCTGTTACATAACTGTCCATTGTTCACCATTCATTATGGATTTGGTTTCATCTGAGCATTCTGTGGGTGACAATTCCCTCAGCCAATTCATAACATAACATAACAATTACAGCACGGAAACAGGCCATTAGGCCCTTCTAGTCTGCACCGAACCAAACACCCCTTTCTAGTCCCACCTCCCTGCACAATGCCCATAACCCTCCATCTTCTTCTCATCCATATACCTGTCCAACCTTTTCTTAAATAATACAATTGACTCCGCCGCCACTATTTCTCCCGGAAGATCATTCCACACGGCTACCACTCTCTGAGTAAAGAAGTTCCCCCTCATGTTACCTCTAAACCTCTGCCCCTTAATTCTTAACTCATGTCCTCTTGTTTTAATCTTTCCTCCTCTTAACGGAAATAGTCTATCCACATCCACTCTGTCTATCCCTTTCATAATCTTAAATACTTCTATCAAATCCCCTCTCAACCTTCTACGCTCCAAAGAATAAAGACCTAATCTGTCCAATCTCTCCCTATACTCTAGATGCTTAAACCCAGGTAACATTCTGGTAAACCTTCTCTGCACTCTCTCCACTCTGTTTATATCCTTCCTATAATTAGGCGACCAGAACTGCACACAGAACTCCAAATTAGGCCGCACCAACGTCTTATACAATCTCAACGTCACCTCCCAACTCCTATATTCCATGCAATGATTGATAAAGGCCAGCATACTAAAAGCCTTCTTCACCACCCTATTCACGTGAGTTTCTACCTTCAGGGAACGATGTACCGTTACTCCTAAATCTTTCTGCTCTTCTGTATTCCTCAATGCTCTCCCATTTACCATGTATGTCCTATTCTGATTCTTCTTACCAAAATGAAGCACCTCACACTTATCAGCATTAAATTCCATCTGCCATTTTTCAGCCCACTTTTCTAAGCAGCCCAAATCCCTCTGCAATCCTTGAAAACCTTCTTCATTATCCACTATTCCACCTATCTTAGTATCGTCTGCATATTTACTAATCCAATTCACCACCCCATCATCTAGATCATTAATGTATATAACGAACAACAATGGGCCCAATACAGATCCTTGAGGCACACCACTGGTCACCGGCCTCCAACCTGACAGACAATTATCCACTACCACTCTCTGGCCTCTCCCTTTCAGCCAATGTTCAATCCATTTGACTATCTTAAAATTTATACCTAAAGACTGCACCTTCCTAACTAACCTTCCATGTGGTACCTTATCGAAGGCCTTACTGAAGTCCATATAGACAACATCCACTGCGCTACCCTCATCCACATTCCTAGTCGCCTCTTCAAAAAATTCAATCAGATTGGTCAAACATGACCTTCCTGAGATACTTGGCCAGAGGAGGAAAATTATTACTGCAGTCTATTTTTACACACATCCTCCATCCTGGCTGGTACCTCTGGACTCTGCACTCAGGTGAAGATAGGGCTTCAGGGCTCATTACAGCTCATCCAGAAAAAGAGGTAGGTGAAAAATGTGGGGGATGGGGGGGGGGAATTTAATCTGGTATCTAAAGTATCCAAATGGATTTAATGAGGGAAGACCTCATAGTGGAATAGTTTTCCAGGAGTAGGCCACTCAACCTGCTTTGCTATTCAGTTTGATACAGCACGGTTAACGTTGCGGCATGGTTAACACAATGCTGTTACAGTGCCAGCGATCTGGACCAGACTTAGAATCCCGTGCTGTCTGTAAGAACTTGGTATGATCTCCCCGTGTCTGCGTGGGCTTCCCCCCGGGGCTCCAGTTTCCTCCCACCGTTCAAAAAACATACCAGAGTTGGAAGTTAATTGAGTGTAATTGGGTAGCATGGGCTCATGGGCCTGTTACCGTGTTGTATGTCTAAATTTAAGTTTTAAATTTAATATGGCTGATCTTTTACCTAAGCATCAGTAACATCATATCCCTTGATTTACTTAATATCTAAATATCTATTTGAAGATTGTGGCTCCTGGATGGAGAATTCCAAAGATTCAGTACCTTCTGGGTGAAGATATTTCTCTTCACCTCTGCCCCAATGTCCAACCTCCTATTCTGACCCCCTGTGTCTGAACACACTTACCATCCCGGGGAAACATCAACTCTGCATCTACTATGTCAAACCCATGAAGAGTCGAGTACATTCAAACAAGATCCAGTCAGGTCTGTCAGCAAAGATGACTCATAACAGAATAAGCCTGTGGGGTGAATAACACTAGACAACAAAGAATTTGATTCTTGAACATTTTTGTGTGTATTTTAAGGATTTGAGGCTGCTGTTCACGAAGACCACCTTAAAACTTCCCTATCACTTACTGTTTTTAGATATGATCTATTTTTGCAATTTCCTGACATTTTAAGTCGACTTCAAGCATACAAAACCATGAAGGGCCATGTCATTGAAAATTTATTTTCTGCATTTGCACGTGGACTTCTTCCCTATTGAGCGAACACGGTGAAAGGTTTCACCAGGATATTGTGACCATGGAAAAGCATTATCAGGGCAACTGGAATCCATCAGTGCTGGCCGACTATTGTTGGACACTGATACGAGAAAGGCATCAGATGCTGAGTACAAACAAAAAGTAGCGGCAAAACATTTTTAGATCAGTTGAATTAACGCAATGTGTCAGCGTTACTAAATTCAATTGAAGTTAATTTAATGTTTCTCCAACTTCCCACATGATACAACAAGTCTGAAATGATCTTTGTGTTCTCCTTGAAGTTGTCTGTCATAAACCCCTTTTTTTTTTTACCTTGGGAAACAAACCTGTTGTCCAGTATAATCACTAGCTTCAGCCGGCTGAATCAGTGCTAATGCAGGCAGTTTTTCTCTCTAATGGAGTGGGTATCCAGGCTTGCAGTTGGATACTGCTCCCAAGATCTACACTGGAACCTAGTGTGCCCAAAGCATAACAGAGAAATAAAGAAACCGCAGACGCTGGACTCTTGAGCAAACAAAGAGAAGCTGGAGGGATTCAGCAAAGTCAGGCAACATCCATGGAGAGAAATGGTCAGTCAATGCTTCCGATTAGTCTACAGTTTAGGATCTGTTATTTCAGAAGCCCCAGTTTTTCTGAAACAATTTAATTTCTGTTAAAACGGGACGAAGGGCCAAGTTGAGCTAAATCCTGTGGTATGTTAGGAGGTGTAAAAAGAAGGTTGCCAAGTAGATTTGTGACAGGGTGGGTAGATAGTTTCACATTTTACTACAATGTTGTTGTGCCTGATTTTGTTTTACAGTCAGTTCAAATCCCACTGAGGTGCAGAGGTACGTGCTGAATGATCTGTCGTATTGTGTACTCGCTGAAACTTGTGGTGTAAAGTCTGGGGACAGCATCCTGCCTCACTTTGAACATTAACCCACATCACTCACAAGAGGCAAGAGTGTGTAATCTCACTAACTCCTTTTCAAAAAGCAACCCTGTCTCTAAAGGTGAAGCCGATTTACAACCATGGGAGAAAGCAGTTTCAACATTTAGGAGGTGAAAAGTCAATTCTGGCAGCACCTGGATGATGTAAATCCCCACCTTGTCTTGTACCTTTTCTAGCAGAGCCAGGGAAAACTCAAACCAAAACGTTCATTTCACCACTCGTATATTAATCATTCATACTCCGGGTGGAAACAACCAACTTATATTTATGTACGTCTTTAACACCAGTAACTTCTTGACACTTCATAAACAAGAGCCAATGGAACATATAAGTGCTGGGATCACTGAACCCTGTGTCATTTTTATAAGCTTTTGTTTAAAAAAAAACTAATGCATTAAATGGAGAGGATTCCTCATTGAATTTGTATAATAATGAAAAGGAACTGCTAACACAAACCATCTGAGAATTTTAATACAGTAAAATCCCTGGCATCTGGCACCTATGAATGCTGGATAAGTGAATTTCCCGGTTGCTTGAGACTGTGCGTTGCATGAATGGAGAATTAATAGCGAGGTGCATCAATTATAAACTCCCATAGTTTTGACCCATTTATTTTCCACTATTTTTTTTTGATGGTTGCTTGAGGCTGCCAGTTCCTTGAATAATGGGGATTTTACTGCATTTACGAAATGATATTTTGTTATTTATTTTATATATGTATATTTGACCTGCATATGTATTGTTTGTCTGTATGTGTGTTGTGTCTGGTTGTGCGCCTGCATGCTTTGCACCGAGGACTGGAGAACACTGTTTCGTGGGGTTGTACATGTGCAATCAGATAATTTTTTTAAAACTTGAACTTTAACTTGAATTATAATTCCAAAACGGAAAATGAATGATTTTTAAATCAAGTCCCATTCTTTCTTATTTGAATTATATTATATATGAAATAAGCTCATTGAGGTTTTAAACACACCAATGGAGGCACAGGAAGCAGGTCATTCGGCCCAATTAATCCATGCTGTCCAAGTTGTCCACATGATCTAGTGCCATTTGCCTGCATTTAGCCTGTATCCTTGTAAACCTTTCCTGTTCATGTTCCTGTCTAAATGCCTTTTAAATATTGTGATTGTTCCCACCTCTACCACTTCCACTGGCAGCCAGTCCCATACACCCACCACCCTCTGTGTAGAAAAAGTTGTCCCTCAGGTCCTTTTTAATTCATTAACCTCTCACCTTGAAAATACGGCCTCTAGTGCTAGATTCCCTTACCCCGGGGAGGGAAAAGACTATGACATCTTTTCGACATCCCTCCTGATTTTAACATTCCTCAGCCTCAACACAGTAGGGGAAAAGTCCCAGCCTGATCATTTCTCCTTATAACTCAAGCCCTCCATTCCCGGCTGTGTCTTCCTTGTAAATATTTTCTACATTCTTTGCTGCATAATGACATCCCTCCTGTCGCTAGGCAACCAGAACTTCACGCAATGCTCCACAAGTGATCTTACCAAGGACTTGTGCGGCTTTGCACAAGAAAATAACATATGACGCTTTCCCCTAATGGAAGGTCAGAGAACTATATCAAATGAGAAGTATGTAGCATGGATTCACAAGTGCCTGCAGACACTAGAAACTATAGCAAAAAAACACTGCATCTTTGGCACATAGCAATAAACATGAACTCCGACGGAATTCAGCAGGCCGACTAGTATTTATGGAGGCATAAGGTTGATGTTTCAGTTTGAAACTGCATCCAGGCCTGAGAGTGTAAAGTGGATGAAAGCCAGTACAAGGAGGTGAGACAGGAACAGCTGTGTGAAACCAGGCAAGGAGGAGTGCAGAGAGAGAGAGAGAGAGAGAGAGAGAGAGAGAGAGAGAGGTTGGAAAGTGACATGGAATCAGATAGGTGAGACATGATGGAGAGATAGAATCATTTGGGATCAGTAACATGTCTAAATAAATGGGGAAGGGGAGAGAAGGAAAAGATTGACAAAGAGAGAGAGAAAAAAAATCTATAACCATATAACCATAACTATATAACCACTTACAGCACAGAACAGGCTAGTTCAGCCCTACTTGTCCATGCCGTAACAAATCCCCACCCTCCTAGTCCCACTGACCAGCACCCGGTCCATACCCCTCCAGTCCTCTCCTATCCATGTAACGATCCAGTATTTCCTTAAATGTAACCAATGATCCCGCCTCGATCACGTCTGCCAGAAGCTCATTCCACATCCCCACCATCCTCTGCGTAAAGAAATTTCCCCTCATGTTCCCCTTATAATTTTCCCCCTTCAATCTTAAACCATGCCCTCTAGTTTGAATCTCCCCACTCTTAATTGAAAAAGCCTATCCACATTTACTCTGTCTGTCCCTTTTAAAATCTTAAACACCTCTATCAAGTCCCCCCTCAATCTTCTACACTCAAGAGAAAAAAACCCTAGTCTGCACAACCTTTCCCTGTAACTCAAACCTTGAAATCCTGTCAACATTCTCATGAACCTTCTCTGCACTCTCTCTATTTTGATTATATCTTTCCTATAATTTGGTGACCAAAACTGTACACAGTACTCCAAATTTGGTCTCACCAATGCCTTGTACAATTTCATCATAACCTCCCAACTCTTGAATTCAATACTCCGATTTATGAAGGCCAACATTCCAAATGCCTTCTTCACCATACCATCTACCTGAGTATCAGCCTTGAGGGTACAATTTACCACAACTCCTAAATCCCTTTGTTGCTCTGCACATCTCAATAGCCTACCATTTAATGCATATGACCTATTTAGATTTGCCTTTCTAAAATGTAAGACCTCACACTTATCTGTATTAAATTCCATCAGCCATTTCTCAGCCCACACCTCTAGCCTTCCTAAATCACCTTTTAATCTACGGTAATCTTCCTCACTGTCCACAACACCACCAATCTTTGTATCATTCGCAAACTTGCTTATCCAATTCTCCACCCCTACTTCCAGATCGTTAATATATATATAACAAACAATAGTGGACCCAGGACCGATCCCTGAGGAACTCCACTAGTCACCAGCCTCCAACTGGACAAACAATTTTCTACCACTACTCTCTGACACCTCTCATCCAACCATTGCTGAATCCATTTCACTACCTCCTTATTTATACCTAATGCCTCCACCTTTTTTCCTAACCTCCTGTGGGGAACTTTGTCAAAAGCTTTACTAAAGTCTAAATAGACAACATCCACAGCTTTCCCTTCACCAACCTTTTATGTAACCCCCTCGAAAAACTCAATCAGGTTTGTCAAGCATGATCTACCCCTGACAAAACCATGCTGATTACTCCCTAGCAATCCCTGTACCTCCAAATATTTGTAAATACCATCCCTCAGAACACTTTCCATCAACTTGCCCACCACAGATGTCAGACTCACGGGCCTATAATTCCCAGGTTTACATTTGGGCCATTTCTTAAACAGCGGAACCACATGTGCCACCCTCCAATCCTTTGGCACTACCCCCATGGACAGTGACATCCTAAATATCTCTGTTAATGGCCCCACTATCTGTCCACAAGCCTCCCTGAGTGTCCTTGGGAATATTTTGTCCGGTCCCGGAGATTTATCCACCTTTATCTTTTTCAACACAGCTATCACTACCTCCTCGGTTATCCTTATATGCTTCATGACTCCCCACTATTTTTCTTTACTTCAACTGGTTCAATATTTTTTTTCCCTAGTGAATACCGAGGCAAAGAAATCATTCAAAATTTCCCCCATTTCCTCTGACTTCTCACTCAGCCTACCCTGCTATCTACAAGGGGTCCAATTTTATCCCTCACTAATCTTTTACTTTTAATGTACCTATAGAAACCCTTTGGATTTATTTTTACTCTGTCTGCCAAAGCCTCTTCGTGCCTTTTTTTGGCCTTTCTGATTTCTTTCTTAAGATTCCATCTAGATGAATCATGAGAAATGAGAAATAGACACAGGGTGTGGGTTACCAGAATTCAGAATATTTTTATTAACTTGATTAGCTATATTGACATGGAGGCCAAGAAGCTGCCTTCTTAGAGTCCATCTGTGAGGTTTGTATGTGATCAATAGCATCTAGCTGAATGGTTAAGTAAGGAATAACCTGTGAACTTCTCACCTGTGCACCTGCAGTTTCCTGGAAGCAGCGTCCCAACTTTGAATGAATTCTAGGATACTGGTGGGTGCGAACTTGCTGGTGGTGGGTGCGAACTTGCTGGTAGTGGGTGCGAACTTGCTGGTGGTGGTTATACACAGAATTCGGCACATGGGATATTGAAGGGCTTTGGATGTGATAAGAGATCTGTTGTTGGCTTGACTTGGCCCCCTTCATCTTCTGTCCTGAGGACGAGCTGTCTACTCTGGAAACCTGGTGAATCTGGACTGTTGCTTCAGGCGGATGTTTGACATGGATGTTGACTATGTTGGGAGGGAACTTCACTGTGACACAAAGAAAAAAAAAGCACAAAGGTCATCACCTTTCACAAAATACAATGGTACTGATCTAAAATTTATTTTCAAGATAAGATATCCTGGGAGTCCTCATACAGGATACCCTGAAGGTAAACTTGCAGTATGAGTCACTGGTGAAGAAGACAATTGAAATGCTGGCATTCATATCAAGAGAAATAGAATATACAGCAGGGATGTGATGTTGATGCTTTATAAGGCACTGGTAAGACCTCACTTAGAGTATTGTGAGCAATTTTGGACTCCATACTTAAGAAAGGATGTGTTGATGTCAGAGAGGGTTCAGAGGTGGTTCACAAAGATGATTCCAGGAATGAAAGGTTTTGAGGAAATTTGACAGCTCTTGGCCCGTACTCGTTGGAATTTAGAAGAGTATTGGGGGTGGGGTGGGGAGGGTCTCATTGAAATATTTTGAATGTTGAAAGGCAGAGTAGATGTAGAAACGTTGTTTCCTATGGTGGGATTCTAGGACAAAAGGACACAACTTCAGGATTGAAGGGCATCCAAATAGAATTTCTTCAGCCAGAGAGTGATAAATACTGATGTAAAAGCATCAACATTAAACTCTTGCAGCACAGTACAGGGCCTTCAGCCTATGATGTTGTGATGACCTATGTAAACTTATTGAACAATCTTTCTAAACATTCCAGATTGCAATGAGAAACCAATGAAACTAAATACTGAGACATCAGAGGACATTTATTTACGATGAGTGGAGGAAAAGGGAGACATCAGAGCTTTTTTTTTCCAAACAGAGAGAGAGGTGGATGTCTGAAATGTATTGCTGGGGTGTGGTGGGGGCTGTAACAATAGGGACATTTAAAAGGCTCTTAGACAGCCAGAGGGATGTGTAGAGCGCATCAAAAGAACCAAAGACTTGTTGATCCAAACCAAGGCTTTTATTAACTAAAAGACTGGAACGTATCACATGAAGGTCAACCAGTCCAGAATGACCTGGTCTGGCTAGGAGTAATCCTGCCAGTAGGTGTGGCTACGCTCTCAGCCAATCACAGTCATCCTACACTACAATCTGTACATATACACATTGGTGATAGAATCTATACTATCACAGGATGTAAGAAAAATAGAAGGTTATGGTGTGTGAGGTAGGAAGGGTTATATTGTTGAGTCGGGTTCATCTACAACAGTGGTTTTCAAAATTTTTCTTTCCACCCACATACCACTTTAAGTATTCCCTATGCCACAGGTGCTCTGTGATGAATAAGGGATTACTTAAGGTGGCATGTGAGTAGAAAGAAAAAGTTTCAAAACTACTGTTTTAATCATACCTAATTGACCTGTAGTGTGAATGATTTCACAACTCCAAAAAAATGAGCCAATGCCAATTTTTCTCAAGCAAAATATTTAAGCAGTGGTTCTCAACCTTCCCTTCCCACTCACATACCACCTTAAGCAATCCCTTACTAATCACAGAGCTCTCATGACATAGGGATTACTTAAAGTGGTATGTGAGTGGAAAGAAAAAAATTGAAAACCACTGATCTACAATCTCTCTAAGTATCAAGCACATCAAAAGCATTTTCCACTAGTTTAATCTTACTTAGATTTTCAGTGGCGACCCAAGTCCATGACTAAAAGCAAATGGTAACCATTTAGCCCCTAGACGTGCTACTCTGTTCAAAAAGATCATGATTGACCTGGCTGATGGCCTCAATTCCAAGCCAGTCTTTATCTTGTAGCCCTTGGATCCTCATGGTTAAAACAAACTCTCAGCCAGTCAAAGCTTGATTAGATTAGTTGCCCGAGAGCAGATAAAAGTTAAAAGAAAAATGAGCCTTACTTTGTACGCCGTGCTTTCCTCCAACTGACAGAGGCAGAGTGTGTGTGGAGTGAATTACGGCAGAAGACGGAGCCATGGCTGGTGGCTGCTGGCCGTTCGAAGGTCGCACTGGGATGTGACAGAGTTTGCCAGTAAAATTAGGAGAGCACTGGCATTTGTTCCGGGAAGTGCATTGCCCTCCATTCATACAAGGCAGGTGGCAGACCACTGGAAGGGTAAATGCAAGAGAGAGTAACATCAAACAATAGCACAGCTATTAGTACCAAGCAATGATGGTGCAATATAATTCCAAACAAGTATGCAGTAAATGTAAGTACAATTATAATGTAACCCCTAACAATAACACTGCAAGATCAACCCAAACAGTAATGTAGGAATGGAACCTCAAACAATAAGCAGTAATATTACCCCCAACAATCGTGCACCAATGCAAACCCAGGAAATAATGTTGCATTTTAACCCTAATCATAACACAGCTGCAGCAATAAAGAAGGCATATAATCTCAACCAATAACACTGCAATGTTCCAAGGCACATTAATGTACTGTACAGTTGACCCACAAGTTAATACAACAATATCACCGCAAACAAAAAGGACCAATATTACCTGAAAGATATTACCCAACGTAACCCAAATAATAATGTAGCCTAAATAATAATGCAGCAATCAAATCTCAAATAATACTGCAAACAAGAACCTAACCCCAACTTCACCCCAAAATGTCACTCTGAAATAGAAAAGGATAAAGTTTAATGAACGGATATTCAGGTCCTTGCAGTCAGATAATGCAGAATAACAAGTGGCAATAGTTTATGGAATGGTTCCTACAGGTTGGAGGGTGGCAATCAGTGCAGGCCGAAGGGCCTGTACTGCGCTCCAGTGTTCTAGATTCAGCTGCCATCGATATATTGTCAAGAGCGAAGATCTGGACCTGCTGCAATTCGCCTAACGTGACATTTGCTCCACAGCAGATGCAATATCGCTGGTTCTCCCCTCAGCTCTGGATCACCTCGAATTTAAATAAAAGAGGAGCAAATGTGAAAACAGGAAACTCTAGGCCAGCTAAGTCTAACATCAGTTGGAGTGAAAATGATGCAGACCATTGAAAAGTATGAACAGAATTAGGCAAAAGGCAGCATGGATTTGTGAACAGCAATTTGTGTTTGGAGAAACCTACTGAATGCTTTGAGGATGCAGCTGGGGGAATAGGTAGGCAAACACCAGGGGATGTAGAATACTTCAATTTTCAGAAGATCTTTGATAAATTTTCACATTCTAACTCTAATGTCTTATGCATAATTTAACCTCTTGGGATATATTGAATATTAGTTTACAAAAAACGGTAAAGGTTTTTTATGTTAAGGGGCAGTTGGAAACTATTAAGATATTGCAGAATCAGAATTTATTGTCATGAACAAGTCATGAAATTCTATGTTTTGTGGCAGCGTCGTGGTGCAAACATTCATATTATAACCATCCATCAATATTATTATATTTTTTTTTAAATAGTGCAGGAAAGTAAGGTTCACTGATTATTTAAGAATCTGTTGGCAGCGGGGGAAAAGCTATCCTTGTGCCATTGAGTGCTCGTCTTTATGCTCCTGGATCTTTTTCCCAATGGTAGCAGAGTGAAGAGGACATGGCCTGGTGGTAAGGGTCTTTGAGGATAGAGGCTGCATTTTTAAGGCACCGCCTCATGTAGATGTCCTCAATGGAGTGAGGTCTGGTTCCTGTGATGTCACAGGCCAAGTTAACAAACCTCTGGAGTTTATTCTTGTCCTGAGAGTTGCCGCCTGTATACCAGGCAGTGATGCAACCAGCCAGAGTACTCTTCACGGTACACCTGTACAAGTTTACGAGAGTCTTTGGTGACAAACCAAATCTTCTCTGACACCTCGCAAAATATAACCGTTAATGAGCCTGCTTTGTTTTTGCATCAATGTTGAAGCTCCAGGACAGATCCTTGGAGACGTTGCTACCCAGGAATTTGAAGTTCTTGACTCTCTCCACTACTCGACACAATTGGGTCGTGTTCCCCTGACTTCCTCCTGAAGTCCACAATCATCTCCTTGGTTTTGCTGATGTTAAGTGCAAGGATGTTGTTGCTACATCATTCAAGGAGCTGATCTCTATCTCCCTCTTGTATGCTTCCTTATTACCAATGGTAATTCTGCAGATGACTATGGTATAATCAGCAAACTTGTAGATGGCATTGGAATTGTGCCTGGCCACACAGTGGGAGTTAGAGCAGTGGGCTAAGCATCCTTGGGGGGGGGGGGGTGGGGGGTGGGGGGTGAGGGGTGTCTGTGTCGATAATCAGTAAGGAGAAGACGCTGTTTCCAATTTGTACTGGCTGTGGTCTTCCTAAGAAAAAAATCAAGAATCCAGTTGCAGAGGGGGTACAGAGGCCAAGAGTTTGTAGATTCTTTATCAGCACTGAGGGAATAATGGCAATGAAGGCCAAGCTGTAGTCGACGAAGAGCAGCCATATGTATGAATTGTTGTTTTTGAGGTGATCCACAGTTGACTGGAGAGCCAGCGATATTGCATCTGCTATGGAAAAATTGTTATGATAGGCAAATTGCAGCGGGTCCAAATCTTTACTATTCACCATATATGTATATATGATGGTTGGGATGACAGAGATGAATATAGAACACTAAAGCACAGTGAAGCCATTCAGCCCTCAATGTTATACCAACTCATATATTCCTTTAAAAAAACTACTAAACCCTCCCTACCCCATAATCCTCTATTTTCCTTCCATCCATCTGCCTGTCTACGAGTCTCTTAAATGCTCTTAATGTTTCAGCCTCCACCACCATCCCTAGCAATGCATTCCAGGCACCCACAACTCTCTGCATAGTAAACTTACCCCTAATGTCTCCCTTAAACTTCCCTCACTTCACTTTGTACACAGGTCCTCTGGTGTTTGCTATTCCTGCCCTGGGAAACAGGTGCTGGCTGTCCACACTATCTATTTCTCTCATAATCTTGTAGATCTCTATTAAGTCTCTTCGCATCCTTCTAGGCTCTGAAGAGATAAGTCCCAGCTCTGATAACCTTGCCTCATAAGACTTATTTTTCACTCCAGGTAACAGCCTGGGAAATCTCCTCAGCACCCTCTCCATAGCTTCCACATCCTTCCTATAATGAGGAGACCAGAACTAAACACAATACTCTCAGTGTGGGCTCACCAGAGATTTGTAGAGTTGCAACATGACCTCTCTACTCTTGAACTCAATTCCCCATTAATGAAGCCCAGCGTCCCATAGGCCTTCTTAACTATCCTATCAACCCATGCAGTGACCTTGAGGGATGTATGGATTTGGATCCCAAAGTCCATCTGTTCATCCACATTCTTAAGTAAATGACCATTAATCCTAAACTCAGCCATCTGGTTTATCCTTTCAAAAGTGCATCACCTCACACTTACCTGAAATGAACTCCATCTGCCACTTTCCTGCCCAACTCTGCATCCTGTCTATATCTTCTTGTAACCTTTGACAAACTTCAGGTCCATTCACAACTCCTCCAAACTTTGAATCATCTGCAAACTTACTGACCCTCTCTCCGCCTCTTCATCTAGGTCATTTATAAGAATTACAGAGCAGAGATCACAGAACAGATCCTTACAGTACCCCAGTAGTAGAATACTTTCCTTCCATTACTACTCTCTGCTTTCTACCTGCAAGCCAAGATCCCCTGCCTCATGACTTTCTGAATGAGTCTTTCATGGGGGACCTTGTAAAATGCCTTCTAAATTCCATAGAGACCACATCTACCACCCTACCCTCATCAATTTCTTTTGTTTCCTCCTCAAAAAACTCAATTATGCTCGTGAAACATGACATTTTCTTCACAAAGCCATGCTGATACCCCTTTGACACTGAGATCCCAGTAAATTGGCATGTCAACAACTCGTGTTTAAAGCTGGGTCTGATCAGATTGGAATGTTCACATGAAACCAAGAAAAGCCAATTCAGCGCAACCTTTTACATTGGGACCCGGGATCTGAGGGCAAAAGGAGGCTGGGATTGCAGTGTTGGCATCCCGGGAAGGTGGGTAAGCCTTTTACACGGGACCCTATGCAAAATGTATCCGCTCTGATACTACTTACCCAGGCATCCCGGTAAGTACCGGGATGAAAATAACCCCACATCCCACGTTCACACAGGTAAGTGAAATGGTAAAAAGGCAATTAATTACCGTCTTTCAGGCAGTGTAAAAGGGCTTGTATATCTCCAAATGCTCATAGAATACAATATTTCTCAGTTTGCCCCAAACAAGAAACTGGGTGGGAGAGGGTGAGGGGAAGTCAAGAGACTTCAAGATGATTTAGACAAATGATGGATGCAGAAAAGATGGATAAATATGGTTACATCAAACAGTGAAGGAGTAACACACAACCTAAAACCGATCAAGATGATGTCATATGTAATGCTGCAAAATAAATAGATGTTGCATGGTTACACCACATAGTATTGCTGTCCAGCAATATCAAATACTGTAGGTCTTGTCTACAAAAACTTTCTTTCCTGTTCTGGTGTTTTAGGTTTCATAAGGAAGTAGGTTCTTCTTTACATTCCAACTGGTCAACCGGTGCGGACTCGAAAGGCCGATGGCCTGTTTCCGCGCCGTAAATGGTTATATGGTTAAAAGCTGGGTTAGTGAGATGGTGTTGGCAATGTTGTGGCTTTAAATAAGAAACAAGAAATTGTCATTTTCTTAACGACCGAACCCCTTTCGAGGTGCTCAGTGGGAATGTAGCTGACAGGTATCATCATTCACTTCCAATTAATTTCCCAGAAAAAAAATGTATCAACTTGACACCAAACAGCAATGCAGCAACTTCACAGTAGGCACAGTGATTTATTAACACATGATAACAGAGCAAATTCTCAACGCATGTTCAAGCAGAAGTAAACACCAAACCATAAAGCAGGAATTCAGTGCCATGCAACAAGGTACAAACCAGTGCTCACTCAGCAGCTACTTGAATGCTAACAATGTTCCAGCAAACCTATCACAACACCAAACTATAATGCAGCATCTCCACATCAAACTATGAAGCATTTTAATAACCACCAATAGTGCAGCAAGTTAACACCAAACGAGAAAGCAGCAACTTCACACCCAAACACTTTACTCCAAACAATGCAGAACATTAACACTAAACAGAACTCAGTAATTCTGCAATTTAACGCCAAACTATTATGCAGGAAGATAAAACCAGACAATAAATTAACAATTTAACACTGAACAAGAAACCTCACACCATTCAACAAAGCATTAAAGTAATGCAACAACTATACTGGTGATATATCCTTATCTTTGCTTTACAAAGAAAGATTGAGTAGACTGGGTCTTTATTCATTGGAGCGTAGAAGGTCGAGGGGGGATTTGATAGAGGTATTTAAAATTATGAGGGGGATTGATAGGGTAGATGTGAATAGGCTCTTCCCCTTGAGGGTAGGTGAGATTGGAACAAGGGGTCATAAGTTAAGGGTTAGGGGGGCAAAAGTTTAGCTGTAACATGAGAGGGAGCTTCTTCACTCAGAGAGTGGTGGCTGAGTGGAATGACCTTCCGGAAGAGGGTCAATGTTGTCATTTAAGAGAAGGGTGGATGAGAACATGGATGTGAGGGGATTGGAGGGTTATGAACAGGGAGCAGGTAGGTGGGACTAGAGGAGATCACTTACATTGGTGCGGACTAGAGGGGCTGAGATGGCCTGTTTCCGTACTGTAATTGTTATATGGTTATATGGTTATGGTTATAACTTTATAGCAGTCACTGGCACAGCATAACACCAGACAGAAAGAAACAATACAACTTAGCAAACGAAAATGAAGCAGCAGCAGGTATTATATGGCAGCAAAACAACTGAACATTAAAAAATTCTGCTTCAAATTAAATTCACCTATAATGCAGAAACAATATCAAACTTTAAAACACCAAGCGACTCGATATCAAACTATTTCCCAAAAACTTAACAGATGAGAATACAGCGACTTTAACATCAAACATCAACACAGCAAATCAACATTAAAATATAATCCATCAATTTACCATCAGAAATTAACGCAGCACGTCAACATTGGAGTCATACTGGCACTTTGGCCCACTAACGCTATCCTTCCTATAACTGGTCGGCCAGGGGTGGCACTGGTGGTTGTAGCAGTTGGCATGACACCTTTACAGCGCAGAAATCGGGTATGGGGTTCGAATCCTGCGCTGTCTATAAGGAGTTTGTACATTCTCCCTGTGCCTGCATGCGTTTTCCCCGGGGGCTCTAGATTCCTCCCACCATTTGAAACATACCAGTGGTGTAGGTTAATTGGATGTAGATTAGGTGGCACAGACTAGTGGGGCAAAGTGGCCTGTTACCGTGCTGTATGCCTAAATTTTAAAATTTAGAACTGCACACAGTACTCCACAACACTTTGCTTGTACAGCTGTGTCATAATGTCCCAAGTTTTGGACTCAGTTCCCTACCTAAAGAAAGCAAGTGTGCAAGGTCCCTTCTTCACCATCTGAGTTGTCACGTTCAGGGAATGATGCACCTGTACTCCTCAGTCTCTCAACAACAGTCCAATTACTAAACACCCAATAACAATGCAGGAACTTCATATCAGTCAATAATACAGCTGCTTTATGTCAAGCTCGACCAGCACAATTTAACATCAACAAATAAGAATGAGAAACCAAATAATAAAAGCAACTCAAGGTCAAAGCAGAGCACAGCAACTCAAATTCCACCAATAATGCAAGCTGCCATTACACAAAGGGCATGAAAGTCTGCAGACGCAGTGATTATAGGAAAGACACACCGAAGCGTTGAAGGAACTCAGCCAGTCTTGCAGGATCCATAGGAGATAAAGATATGTTGCTGACATTTGGGCCTGAGCCCCCCCCCCCTAAAGAAATAAGCAGCGAATAAAGAAAAAAACAACAAATCTCAGAATAGAGACAGTTCTGGCTGGGGGAGGAGTCCAGACCAACAAAAAGATGTTAGTTGGATACGATAAGGGGAGAGGTGAGAATGGATTTTGTCCATGTGAAAGCAGAGAGAAAAGGGAGAGAGACAGAGCTGGGGGAAGGCAACATTGGGGGAGGGGAGGGGGAAGTGGATTTGAGTGTGAAAGGAGACAGGGAGCTGGGGGAAGTGACGTGGGGGGGGGGGGCCACCGTTTCCAGCGACAACGCGAATTGTGACGCTGCAACTTATCACTAAACAAAATGTATAATGGAGCAACTATACATCAAAAAAAGCAGCAGGGAGTGAAACACAGAAGTCTACAGATGCTGTGATTGTAGTAAAAACACACGGTAAATGCTGGAAGAACTCAGCCAGTCTCATAAGAGGTAAAGATATATTTCAAGGTCCAGTGTAAGGTAGGTATCTTAATAAAGACTGAGAAAGGGGAAAGAATGGGAGAGGAAGGAGTCCAGACCAACAAACAAAAGGATATAAGAGGAAAGGTGAGAATTAATTTTGGCTCTGTGAAAGGAGACAGCAGGAAAAGGGAAGAGAAAGACAGACAGAACTAGAGGAAAGGAGACAGGGGGACGAAGATGGGGGTTTTAATGCACTTCCAACCCTCAGAAAGACCGTGTTTCCCATGAAACCTACAACCTTCCCCCTAGACACTATCCCACCTGAAGGATGTCTTCGGCATCGCAGGTCCGACCATCCTCTCCATCATCAACTGGGTCTGTCCCAACCTGCTTCAAACGTGCAGTGGTCCAGGCCCTCCTGAAAAAAACCTAACCTTGACCCACTATCCCAAAAAAAATACAGACCTGTTTCAAAACTTCCTTTCCTCTCCAAAGTCCATGAAAAAGTAATACTTAACCAACTATCTCCCTACCTTCACCAAAACAAAATAACAGAAAAGCTTCAGTCAGGATACAAAGCCCGCCACAGCATGGAGTCGGCCTTACAGAGGATATACAATAGCTTACTCCTCACCATGGTGCCGCTGTTCACGCTTTTCTGATAGACTGTCCCCAGCAGGAGGTCAGCATCAATGGCATGGCCCTGAACTGGTTCAAATTTTACCTCACTGACAGGGCTTTCATGGTCAACATGGGCAACTAGACATCTGCCTCAGCCATCCTTTCCTGTTGACCCCATTCCTTTTTCACTGTACATGCTCCCCCTCGCCCATATCATGCAGAAACATGGTATTTCCTTGCATTGTAACACTGACAACACCCAGCTCTACCTCCCCCTAAAACTGGATGATCAGTCAAAAATCACCAACCTCACCAACTGTCTGGAAGACATAAAATGCTGGATATCTCATAACTTTCTCCAATTTAATGAGACAAAATCTGAGATCATCCTATTCGGCCCCCCTAATTTCACCAAAAAGTTAGGTAATCTATCCACTCTTATTAAACTCCACGTTAAATCCTTTCAACCCTGCCTTCAAATTTGACAAACAGGTCAATACCATGGTGAAGGTCTGCTTTATCCAGCTCTGCACCATTGTTAAAATAAAACCGTACATCTCACTCAAGGACCTTGAAAGGGTTATTCACACCCTTATCTTCTCACACCCATACTTCACTAACTCTCTATACACTGGGATTAGCCAGTCCTCCCTAACTTGCCTCCAATCGATTCAGAATGCCACAGTCAGGGTCCTGATAGGCACCAAGAGGAACCATATCATCCCAATTCTGGCCTCCCTCCAGCGGCTGCCGGTGTGGATCAGAATCAACTTCAATCTGCTGCTATTCGCAAGTAAGGCCCTCAGTGTCCTTGCCCACCTCCCCCCACCCACCCCATAGCTCCAAGATCTTCTTACGCCCTACTCTGCTTCCAAGCAGCTCAGGTCAGCTACGCCTGGCTGTTCCATGCACTAAGCACACATAAAGGGGAGACCGGACCTTCAGGTGGATGTCACCCCCAAACAGTAGAACAGCATTCCCCTGACCATCAAACTAGCCTCCTCCTTCAACTGCTTTAAATCCAGGGTAAGAACATACCTTCTGTCGTTAGCATTTAATGCCTGAAACACTTTGTACGTTCCTAGCCTCCAACAGTGTTGCACTATTCACTGCAATTGTGGTCTATTTATAACGCCTTAATCCATTGTTCTGAACATAGTTGTGCTCATTTCAATCGATTGCCTTGGTTTATACAGCACTTTGGTCAATTAAAGTTGGAAAAAAAAGTGCTCTATAAATAAAGAACTTGAACTTGAACCCAAGGTTAAGATCAAACCCAGGATTCTGGAGGGGCGAGACTAACGGCTGAACCACTGACCTGCCCAAGAGCAACGGGTCAAACTAAAGCACATAAATTAGCAGCAAGAAGTAAAACATGAAAGTCTGCAGTCATCGTGGTTGAAGTAACAACACCGTGCTGGAGAAACTCAGTAGATCAAACAGTGTAACTTATCTTTTTTCTTTCTTTGGCTTGGCTTCGCGGACGAAGATTTATGGAGGGGGTAAAAAAAGTCCACGTCAGCTGCAGGCTCGTTTGTGGCTGACCAGTCCGATGCGGGACAGGCAGACACGATTGCAGCGGTTGCAAGGGAAAATTGGTTGGTTGGGGTTGGGTGTTGGGTTTTTCCTCCTTTGCCTTTTGTCAGTGAGGTGGGCTCTGCGGTCTTCTTCAAAGGAGGCTGCTGCCCGCCAAACTGTGAGGCGCCAAGATGCACGGTTTGAGGCGTTATCAGCCCACTGGCGGTGGTCAATGTGGCAGGCACCAAGAGATTTCTTTAGGCAGTCCTTGTACCTTTTCTTTGGTGCACCTCTGTCACGGTGGCCAGTGGAGAGCTCGCCATATAATACGATCTTGGGAAGGCGATGGTCCTCCATTCTGGAGACGTGACCCATCCAGCGCAGCTGGATCTTCAGCAGCGTGGACTCGATGCTGTCGACCTCTGCCATCTCGAGTACCTCGACGTTAGGGGTGTGAGCGCTCCAATGGATGTTGAGGATGGAGCGGAGACAGTTCTAGGAGCCGTAGGTGGTGCCGGTAGAGGACCCATGATTCGGAGCCGAACAGGAGTGTGGGTATGACAACGGCTCTGTATACGCTTATCTTTGTGAGGTTTTTCAGTTGGTTGTTTTTCCGGACTCTTTTGTGTAGTCTTCCAAAGGCGCTATTTGCCTTGGCGAGTCTGTTGTCTATCTCATTGTCGATCCTTGCATCTGATGAAATGGTGCAGCCGAGATAGGTAAACTGGTTGACCGTTTTGAGTTTTGTGTGCCCGATGGAGATGTGTGGGGGCTGGTAGTCATGGTGGGGAGCTGGCTGATGGAGGACCTCAGTTTTCTTCAGGCTGACTTCCAGGCCAAACATTTTGGCAGTTTCCGCAAAGCAGGACGTCAAGCGCTGAAGAGCTGGCTCTGAATGGGCAACTAAAGCGGCATCATCTGCAAAGAGTAGTTCACGGACAAGTTTCTCTTGTGTCTTGGTGTGAGCTTGCAGGCGCCTCAGATTGAAGAGACTGCCATCCGTGCGGTACCGGATGTAAACAGCGTCTTCATTGTTGGGGTCTTTCATGGCTTGGTTCAGCATCATGCTGAAGAAGATTGAAACTTATATAGCAACGGCAAAGATACATAACCAACATTTTGGACTTGAACCCTTCTTCATAAAATAATGCTGGCAAGCATCCAATCATTTTTTTTTAAATAAGCAGTAAGATCTTTTGCAGTTACTTAACATCAGCACTTCTGGGACAGTAGAGTGAAGATGTAAACAAAAACAATTTTTAAATGCAATGCATGGCAATGCTCTTTCTTTATATTAAAAATAAACTGTGCATTCCTCATTTACTTCTGGTCCTTCTAACGAGAGGAGTAATAAAGCAGACTAGATCTCTGATCAGAAGTGTTCCCTTTGAAACATTTTCTTTTAGACCCAAGGATGATGTTTCTCCTAGCTGGACTTTCAAGAACCAAGGGTACAGTTTCAAAATAAGAGATTAGCAATTAAGGACTGAAATGAGAAGGAATTTCTTCCCCAGGGAGAATCTTCGAATTCTCTATTTAAGAGAGCTGTGGAGACTCAGTCATTGAATGTTGGAGATCATGTCAGGGAGGGCAGAGAAGGATATGAACCGAAGGTAGGTAAATGGGACCAGCCTGGAATGCCAACTTGGTCAGCATGGGTGAGTTCAGCTGAAGGACCTGTTCCGTGCTGTATGACTATAATATATTTTTTGGACATTTCAGGGAAATTGGGATATAGGGTTGGTGCAAGAAAGTGACACTGATGGAAAACATCAGCCATGCCCTGACTGAGTGATTGGACAGGATACAAAGGGCCAAATGGCCTACCTCTACATCTATTCATGTATGTGAAAATTTTATTTATCATTTGCGTCAATACAGAACATTAATTCAATGAAATAAAAACTTGCAACAAACAATACAAAATGATACAATAATTTTTTTATATTTTCTCCTCAACCCCCTTTTCCCAAAAGAAGAAAGATAGAAAAAAGGCAAAATCTATATATTTAATATTATTAGCATATACTGTATTTATTGACTATTTTTCATAATTATTAACTGAAAGGTGGAGGATCTGGATGGACTTTTGTTCATGAAATCCATATACGGCTCCCAAATTTTATAAAATCTCTCAATTTGATTTCTTAGATTTATTCATGTTCTTATGCACTGATCTCGCATTTGAACGTTTGCACGATTATGCTGCCACAAAACATCGAATTTCCTGATTTGCCCGTGACAATAAATTCTGGTTCTGAAGACAAGAGACATTTGACAAAGCAGTGAAAGTTAGCAAAGATATTATTCCTCTAATGGTTAATTTGAAAACACACCCACACAACGATTGAAGCAGAGGTGCCAACTACCTGTAAACAATAGTACCTGGTTGGAACATAATAATTTTCAGTACTCCAAGGTTAATAATAACCTTGAATCACACTTGGATCAGATTTTCAAGGTGAAGAGCTATGTCACGACTTCCAAATACATCTCATACACAATACATGTTTTCCTCCCTCAGTCACGCTGCAGTGTCTCCAGTTTAACTGTAGGAATGCATAGTTTATTGACAATTTTACATTCACGCCTCTGAGCCAACTTGTTTCCACAGGTCACGGAGCCATTGTCAATCTGTCAGGTTTTGTTGAAGGTTGTGCCAGTCTTTGCTGATTGGTGTTTATACATGTTCTTAAATTGCAGAAAAACACCAGCGACGTGACCTTGATGTAAGCTCCCAACCATCCTACCATCTTGTGTTTATCTCTGCCCCAATGAAGCAATCTATTAATAAAACAAAGCCTTGCTTGATTATTAAATCCATCTAATCCTACTTTTCCCAATTATCCACGCAAGTGTTTTATGTGGCTTAATATTAGGACATGTTATTAGTGTGGTGAAACCACTATTGTATATATTTGCCATGTGTAAATGTCATGACCTTTCCTGGTTGACCCTACTCTCACTGGCCGGCTCATGACTCCTCCCCCTTTCTTCCCCAGAAAGGTAATCATGCCACCAGTTTGAGTCCAGGTCAGAGTGAGCAACCAACACAGATGATAGGCTCTATCAATAACCGTGAAATCGAGAGCAGGGGAATGATAGGTTTTAATAAACACAAGACTTTGGTTGGCCCAGATCCAGGTATAGGAATGCCAGAAGGGGGCGAAGGAGGTTGACCTTTATGGCCAGGTCATAAGGGGAGAAGGCATAGGAGATGAGTCACTGGTGGGCAAGCCAGCCTCATCCATACAACAGCACACAGGTAGGGAAAAATGTAAAAGGAGAAAACATATTACTACAGCAGAAATGCTGTCCATCTCTTGTCAATAGAAGCCTTCAGTCTTGAAAACTTCCGTCTTTGTGTGATTGATCGTGCATCAATTAGAATAAACAAAGGAGGGTTGCAGCAAGAAAATCTCCAGACACGGTGAGTGCAGTAATTGACAAAATTGCTGGAGAAACTCAGCAGGTCCTGCAGCGTCCATAGCAGGCAAAGATATTCAACCTGAGCCCTTCATCAAGGTATAAGCAACATGCATCCCTAAAAATAGTAGGTGGATGAGGGAAGAAGGGGCAGGGGGAGGGCAGGCCAACAGCCAAGAGGTCATGGGTGGATGTGGTTAGGAGAAGGACAGGAGAGAAAAGCTGTGAATTGATCGGGGGGGGGGAGGGGTAACTCTTTCAACGCAGACCTGGAGAAATGGAGACAGAGGGATGGGGAGAGAGAAACGTGGAGAGTGTAGATGGGGGAAAAGCAACATAGGGATAGAGAACGAGAGAGGGGAAGGGGCAATGGAAACCAGAAAAGTCGATGTCAATGCCATCCAGATCGAGGGCATCGAGATGGAATATAAGGTGTGGGACGAAGTAAAACATGAACGTCTGCAGACACTGTGGTTGAAGTAAAAACACAATGCTGGAGAAACTCAACAGGTCAAACACTGTACTTTATATAAGTAGCAAAGATAAAGATATATATCCAATATTTTAGACGAGCCCTTCGTCAGAGTATGACAAAAATGAAGGCAGGCACCTGAATAAAGTAGTGGTGGGGAGAGTTTGGGGGGGGGAGGGACAGGGGAAGGAGCATAGTCCCAAAGGCAGGAACTAATAGGTGGATAACAGAGGGAGGGAACACCAGCAAGCGGGAGAAGGGGATGACTGTGTGAATGGATAGGGAAGAGGATGGAGAGCTAGAAGAAAGAAGAAAAGGAGAGAGGGAGGGAGAATGGAGAGTAGACTAGCAAAAACTGAACAAGTCGATGTGAATCCCATCCGGTTGGAGAGGACTCAGACAGAAAATTAAGTGTTGCTCCTCCAATTTACAGGTGCTCTTGGTAGGACAATACTTGAGGCTATTGAAAGGTGCGTCAGCATGGGAGTGGCACGCAGAAATGAAATAGTTGGCCACTGTGAAAGAAAACCTGCAGACCTGGCAATCTGAAGCAGGAGTTGCCAGAACCATTCAACAGCAAAACAGCACCTATTGGTCAGTGAGCCTCTTTCGTTGTACAATAATTATTGAAGATGGTTCTTAGTAACAGGATCTATTTACATTAGTGAAAGCATAGACTTATTAGGGCCAGTTTGGGGAGGACATGTCTTACAAGCTAAATTGAGGTTTTTTTTTAAGAAGGTGATGAAGATAATTGATGGGGGGTAAAGCAATGGATAGTATAGGTTTGGACCTTATTATTCAATAAGGTCACTCTGTTTGAATCATCTGATTCAAAAGATTAAGGTGTCTGGGAGCCACACAGTAACTTGGTAGACTGGATTTCCAATAGCTTGGCCATAGAAAACAGAATATACTGGTTCAGGGCAGTTATTTTGGCTGGAAGTCTGTGACACGTGGAGTTCTGAAGGGTTCTGTGCTGGGATCTCCACTGAATCTCGATGAAAATGTCGGTGGGTTCATCAGTAAATTTGCAGATGATGCAAAAATTGGCAGATCTGTGAATAGTGAGGAATATTTAGGATACAGCAAGAGAAAGACTAGTTGGGAAGAGTCGGGAAATGGCAGATGAAACATCATCAGGACAAGTGCACATTGGAAGGTTAAATGCAAAAGAAAAGTATACAGTAAATGGTAGGACTTTTAGGAAACTGATGTATAGGGGGATCTTGAGAGTACAAGCTCTCTGAAAGTGGCAACACATAGATTGGGAGGTAAAGAACCCATATGCATGCTTGCCTTCAATTGCGAACGTGAGTAGAAAAGTCAGGAAGTCAAGTTGCAGCTGTATAAATCTTTTGCAAGGTCATGTTTGAAGTAGTGTGCAGTCCCAGTCACCACATTACAGGAAGACTGGAGGATTTAGAGAGATTGGTCATAATATTGCCCAGTTTACAGAATATTAGCTGAAAGGAGACATTGATGGAGGGCTCAAGCCCAAAAAATTGGTTATGTATAGTTACGAGCCTAGAGGACCCCAAAACCTAGCAGCAATAGATATTCACCAAGACAAATGGTTACTTAAACAAAAATTGCTTTTAATTATCTTTAAACATGAAAATAGAATCAAACTTTAACTTATCACTATCGATTTACTTAACCAAACTTAACCCCCTTCTAATTCTAAGCGCACATGTATATAATGTGTGAGTAAGTTCAGAAAAGTTCTTTGGTTCACAGTCCAATCTCACTTCTCATTCCTTCAAGTTCACTGGTTGCAGGTAATTCTTCTACTGTGCACAGAATTTAACATTTATAAAGTTCACCAGGCTTTGGTGCTTGAAAGGTAAATGGTTACCGCTCAGGAAGGTTCTTGCCGGTTTAGAGAGAGATTTGTTGTTCCAGGACATCCACAACTAATTCCTTTTTAATCAGCCACTCCAGAGTCTTGCTGATGAAACTTGCCCCCTTCAGGGTTCTCCAGATGATAACTTTTTCTTTCAGGTCACCACAGAGTGCCTTTTTGTTTCTCTTATTCCAAGTGAAACATTAGACAGCCAGTCCTCTCCTCTTGCATGAACCACAAGGGCTTTGACCAGGCTGAACTAAGCACTCATAATCTGTCTTTCTAATGGGGTTTTCCACAAGCTTGCCAGCTTGTCCTGTTCCAGTCCCAGCTGCTGACTGTAAAACTGCAGAACTGAATTCTCTCTCTCTCTCAGAGAGAAAGACTGTTTTACTCTCTCTGCTTGCAAAACCACATGACCATCTTTAGAACAGCAGGTTCCACTCCAGACAGTCTGTGGCTCCGACAAGTTCTTTCACCTGTTGCCTTTTTGTCAACAACAATCCATTAGTGAAGTCTCTTTTGCACTCCCCAAAGCTTTTGCAAAGGCTCTGAGGCCCCGACATGTATAGCATGAGCAGAGCTCCAGTATTTTAAATAAGATCTTTTTTGAAGTGTTTGTATGTGACCTACACTAAAAAGCCTGCCCCAATTTATCTCCTAAAAACATATCTACATACAATACAAACACAACATAATCTGTCACACTATGATTTCCAGTTTTCGACTGGGAGAAAAATTGTGACCATTCACTTCATCTCTGCCTCCCATAATATAATTAACCTCCACAAAGTAACCCTCCCCAACCCTCACCTCATCCTCCTACACTCCAGGAGACAACTCCCAGCCTCTTCCTCAATTCAACCCTACTATTTCAGGTAACCTTCATGTGAATGGCCTTCACCCAATCTATATTTCCTGACAGAGGAATTTAAGACAAGGTAAAATGTTTGAAGCAAGTGCTTAAAACCAATTAAACCCAGTTTTTCTCGCTAATTAAGCTCTCAGCCTATGCTATTCATAACATAAATTTCCCATCCTTCGGCTGGCAAAAAAAATCTCTGGTTCAAAGGGGAGAAAACCCTACTCTAGTAATAATAACTGTCATCAAGAAGAGAAAACATTACCTGTGTAACCAATTATATTGTATCATGCGTAACCTCGTGTTTATTGTATTTCTCATAGTTCCGGTGCATAACTTTTCCCATGTTTCATTCTTTATCTTTATGTTTAGATCTTGTTCCCACTTTTGTTTGGGTTTACAGCTTATTTCATCATTTTCTTTCTCTTGCAGCTTGATGTACATGTTTGTTATAAATCTTTTAATTATTATTGTGTCTGTAATCACATATTTAAAACTGCTTCCTTCTGGTAACCTCAGCCTGCTTCCCAATTTGTCCTTCAAGTAGTTTTTCAGTTAGTGGTATGCAAACATTGTACCGTGAGTTATACCATATTTGTACTTCATTTGTTCAAAAGATAATAATTTATTTCCCAAAAAACAATTTTCTATTCTTTTGATCCTTTTTCTCTCCCATTCTCTAAAGGAAAAGTTATCTATTGTGAAGGGGATTAGTTCATTTTGCATCAATATTAATTTTGGTCATTGATAATTTGTTTTATTCCTTTCTATGTGAATCTTCTTCCAAATGTTGAGCAGATGGTGCAGTATTGGTGAATTCCTATGATGCACCAGCTTTTCATCCCACTGAAATAGTATATGTTCAGGTACCTTCTCCCCTATTTAATCTAGCTCTAATCTGGTCCAATCTGGTTTTTCCCTTGTTTGATAAAAATCTGATAGGTATCTTAATTGTGCTGCTCTATAATAATTCTTAAAGTTTGGTAGCTGTAAGCCCCCTTGTTTGTACCATTCTGTTAATTTATCTAGAGCTATCCTCGGTTTCCCCCCTTTCTTTTTTTTTTTTTTTTTTTTTTTTTTTTTAAATTTTTTATTTTTCACACCATAAATCACAATAGCCATGATATACACTTTTTCTTTTCCACACATTTACAGTGACTTTTTCTCCCTCCCCCCTCCCTCCTCCCAAGCCACCCCCCCATCCCTCCCCCCTCTCATCCATTTTAGTTATACAATCTAGGTTGCATTAATTCAGTTAGACAATGTTGTCATTCAACAAAAATACACCAGAAATTCTACTGAGTCCATTTTTTTCTTCTCTTCTCCTTCCATCAACTTAGGTAATGTTTGTTCCCGGTAGGTTTTCGCTATTGTATTTAATGTAAGGCTCCCATACTTGTTCGAATATTTCGATATTATTTCTTAAACTATATGTTATATTTTCTAATGGAATACATTTATTCATTTCTATATACCATTGTTGTATTTTCAAATTATCTTCCAATTTCCAGGTTGACATAATACATTTTTTTGCTACAGCTAGGGCTATCTTAACAAATCTTTTTTGTGCATCCTCCAAGTCAATTCCAAATTCTTTATTTTTTATGTTACTTAGGAGAAAGATCTCTGGATTCTTTGGTATATTGTTTTCTGTTATTTTATTTAATATCTGATTGAGATCATCCCAAAATTTTTCTACTCTCTCACATGTCCAGATTGCATGAATTGTTGTTCCCCTTTCTTTTTTACATCGAAAACATCTATCAGATACTGTTGGGTCCCATTTATTTAACTTTTGCGGTGTGATGTATAGTCTGTGTAACCAATTATATTGTATCATACGCAGCCTCGTATTTATTGTATTTCTCATCGTTCCAGAGCATAACTTCTCCCATGTTTCCTTTTTTATCTTTATATTTAAATCTTGTTCCCATTTTTGTTTAGTTTTACCATTTGTTTCCTCATTTTCCTTTTCTTGCAGTTTAATATACATATTTTTTATAAATCTTTTGATTAACATTGTATCTGTAATCACATATTCAAGGTTACTTCCCTCTGGTAAACTCAAGTTGCTTCCTAATTTATCTTTCAAGTAGGATCTCAGTTGGTAATATGCCAGCGCTGTATCTCCCGTTATATTGTACTTATCTCTCATTTGTTCAAAGGATAAGAATCTACTTCCTGAAAAACAATTTTCTATTCTTTTAATCCCTTTTTTTTCCCATTTTCTAAAGGCAAGGTTGTCTATTGTAAAAGGGAGTAGCTTATTTTGCGTCAATATTAGTTTTGGTATTTGGTAATTTATTTTATTTCTTTCTACATGTATCTTCTTCCATATATTGAGGAGATGGTGTAATACTGGAGAAGTTCTATGTTGTACCAATTTTTCGTCCCATTTATATAATATGTGTTCAGGTATCTTTTCCCCTATTTTATCTAATTCTAGTCTCGTCCAGTCTGGTTTTTCCCTTGTTTGATAAAAATCTGATAGGTACCTTAATTGTGCGGCTCTATAATAATTTTTGAAGTTTGGCAATTGTAAGCCTCCTTGTTTATACCATTCTGTTAATTTGTCTAGTGCTATCCTCGGTTTCCCCCCTCTCCATAAAAATCTCCTTATTATTTTCTTTAACTCTTTGAAGAATTTTTCTGTCAGTTGTATTGGCAATGCCTGAAATAAGTATAGTATCCTTGGAAAAATGTTCATTTTAATACAGTTTATCCTTCCTATCAGTGTTAGTGGTAGCTCTTTCCAATGCTCTAAATCGTCCTGTAGTTTTTTCATTAGTGGATTGTAATTGAGTTTATATAATTGGCCTAGATTTTTGTTTATTTGCACACCTAGGTATCTTATTGCCTGCGTTTGCCATCTGAATGGGGATTCCTCCTTAAATTTTGAGAAATCCGCGTTATTCATAGGCATTGCTTCACTTTTATTTACGTTTATCTTGTATCCCGACACTTCTCCATATTCCTTCAATTTCTTATATAGTTCTTTTATTGATAGTTCTGGTTCTGTTAAGTACACTATCACATCATCCGCAAACAGACTGATTTTATATTCCCTGTCTTTTATTTTTATTCCTTTTATATTATTATCTCTTCTTATCGATTCTGCTAGTGGTTCTATAGCTAGCGCAAACAATAATGGTGATAGTGGGCATCCCTGCCGCGTTGACCTGCTTAAGTTAAATTGCTTTGATACATGTCCATTTACTGTCACTTTCGCTAACGGTCCCTTATATAATGCTTTAATCCAATTAATATACTTCTCCGGTAAACTGAATTTTTGCAATACTTTGAACAAGTAATTCCATTCTACTCTGTCGAAGGCCTTCTCTGCGTCTAAAGCAACTGCTACTGCCGGTGCTTTATTTCCTTCTACTGCATGAATTAAGTTAATAAATTTACAAATATTGTCTGTTGTGCGTCTTTTTTTGATAAATCCAGTTTGGTCTAAATTTACCATTTTCGGTACCTGTTCTGCTAATCTGTTCGCTAATAGTTTAGCTATTATCTTATAATCTGTGTTTAGCAAAGATATTGGTCTATATGACGCTGGTGAGAGTGGATCTTTCCCTTGTTTTAGTATCACTGTAATTATTGCTGTTTTACATGAATCTGGTAAGTTTTGTGTCTCATCAATCTGGTTGATTACATCCAGGAGGGGCGGTATTATTAGGTCTTTAAATGTTTTGTAGAATTCTATTGGGAGTCCATCCTCTCCTGGTGTCTTATTATTTGGTAAATTTTTTATTATCTCTTGTATTTCTACTGTTCCAAATGGTTCTGTTAATTTATTTTGTTCCTCTATTTGTAGTTTTGGTAGTTCAATTTTAGTCAAAAATTCATCTATTTTCCCTTCTTTCCCTTCGTTTTCGGTTCGGTATAATTGTTCATAGAATTCTCTGAAGTTTTCCTTAATTTCTTTTGGATTATATGTAATTTGTTTGTCTTTTTTCCTTGTTGCCAATACCGTTTTCTTAGTTTGCTCTGTCTTAAGCTGCCATGCTAGGATTTTGTGTGTTTTTTCCCCTAGTTCATAATATTTCTGTTTTGTCTTCATTATATTCTTCTCCACCTTATATGTTTGTAATGTTTCATATTTTATTTTTTTATCCGCCAATTCTCTTCTTTTGGTTGTATCTTCCTTTATTGCTAATTTTTTTTCTATGTTTATTATTTCCCTTTCCAACTGCTCTGTTTCCTGATTATAGTCCTTCTTCATCTTGGTTGCATAACTTATTATTTGCCCTCTAATGAATGCTTTCATTGCGTCCCATAGTATAAACTTATCTTCCACTGATTCCGTATTTACTTCAAAGTACATTTTTAATTGTTTTTCAATAAATTCTCTAAAATCCTGTCTTTTAAGTAGCATGGGGTTTAATCTCCATCTATACATTCTTGGAGGGATGTCTTCTAGCTCTATTGCCAATAACAGGGGTGAGTGGTCCGATAATAGTCTAGCTTTATATTCCGTTTTCCTAACTCTCCCTTGTATGTGGGCTGATAACAGGAATAGGTCTATCCTTGAGTATGTTTTATGTCTAGTCGAGTAGTATGAGTATTCCTTTTCTTTTGGGTTTTGTTTCCTCCATATGTCCACAAGTTTCATTTCTTGCATTGATTTAATTATAAATTTGGTTACTTTGTTCTTCCTGTTAATTTTTTTCCCCGTTTTATCCATATTTGGATCCAAATTCAGATTGAAATCCCCTCCTATTAGTATGTTCCCTTGCGTATTAGCTACCTTCAAAAAGATATCTTGCATAAACTTTTGATCTTCTTCGTTAGGTGAATATATATTAAGTAGATTCCAAAGCTCTGAATATATCTGACATTTTATCATAACATATCTCCCTGCTGGATCTATTATTTCCTCTTCTATTTTAAATGGCACATTTTTGCTAATTAATATAGCCACTCCTCTTGCTTTTGAATTATACGATGCTGCTGTTACATGTCCTACCCAATCTCTCTTTAATTTCTTGTGCTCCAATTCAGTTAAATGTGTTTCTTGGACAAATGCTATATCTATTTTTTCCTTTTTCAGTAAATTTAGTAGTTTCTTCCTTTTAATTTGGTTATGTATTCCATTAATATTTAGAGTCATATAGTTCAGCGTAGCCATTTTATATTTTGTTTATCTTCTCTTTCCGTTTTTCCATCATTACCTTTCCTCCTTTTCCATTTCTGTTTTCTTATTTTCAACTCTTTACCAGACAACATTCCTACAACATCCAACATTTTCCTTATTCTCCTATTTCTATCTTCTTTATCCCCAATCTCCCCTTCCCCTCCTGAGTTGCCCTTTATCCCTTGTCGGACAACCACATCTCCCCTCTCCATTTGGATTTGCGAATCCACTCGCAAGCGTCAACTGATTTTGCAGTGACCGCTCTTTTCCCCCCACCCAGCCCCCCCCAGAAAAGATTTCGTTTTTTATATGTCACAAAGGTCACTCTTTTAGTTCCCTCCTTATTCTCTCTATTCCATTACCTTCCCTTATTAATTCTTGTCTATACTTTCTATGTTTTCCTCTAATTACAGATACTTTCACATATGCCCGTTGTCTCTATTCACTCTTATACCTCTTTACCCGCATACATATCAATCGTGGTCATTTTTACCCTCCTTACCCGTCTTCATCCCTCAGTCTATTTTTGTCTTTACCCACATACATATCAATCGTGATAATTTTTGCTCTCATTACCCGTCTTCATCCCTCAGTCTATTTTTGTAATTGTTCTGCAAATTTTCGTGCTTCTTCTGGATCCGAGAATAGTCTGTTTTGTTGTCCTGGAATAAATATTTTCAATACCGCAGGATGCTTCAGTGTAAATTTATATCCTTTCTTCCATAAAATCGCTTTTGCTGCATTGAACTCTTTTCTCTTCTTTAGAAGTTCAAAGCTTATATCTGGATAAATGAAGATTTTTTGCCCTTTATACTCCAGTGGTTTGTTGCCCTCTCTTACTTTTTCCATTGTCTTCTCCAGCACCTTTTCTCTTGTAGTATATCTTAGGAATTTTACTACAATAGATCTTGGTTTTTGTTGTGGTTGTGGTTTAGGGGCCAATGCTCTATGTGCCCTTTCTATTTCCATTTCTTGCTGTAGTTCTGGACATCCTAGGGCCTTAGGGATCCATTCTTTTATAAACTCCCTCATATTCTTGCCTTCTACATCTTCCTTAAGGCCCACTATCTTTATGTTATTTCTTCTGTTATAATTTTCCATTATATCTATTTTTTGGGCTAGTAATTCTTGTGTCTCTTTAGTTTTTTTATTAGATTCCTCCAATTTCTTTTTTAAGTCTTCTACCTCCATTTCTGCTGCTATTGCCCGTTCTTCCATCTTGTCCATTTTTTTCCCCATTTCTGTTAAGGTCATATCCATTTTATTTATTTTCTTTTCTGTGTTGTTTATTCTTCTTCTTAAATCATTGAATTCCTGTGTTTGCCATTCTTTAAATGACTCCATGTATCCTCTAACAAGAGCAAGTACCTCCTTTACCTTGCCTATCTTTTCTTCTTCTATTTCCCTGTACTCTTCCTCTTCTTCTTCCTCTAGGTTGACCATCTGTTGTTTCTTTGCTGCCCTTTCCTCCTCTTCTTTCTTGTTTCCATTGTCTTCTGTGGTGTCTTCTTGCTGCAGGTGTTCTGCAGCTGTCGTTGCCGGCTGTGGAGATCGACTCCCCAGCTGGTCCCCCCTCCCGTCGGTGTGTTTTTTTGTATGCGCATCGCGCATGCGCGAGGAGTCGCGCATGCGCAGTTGCGCACTTTTACTCGGCTCTGTGAGCCATTGTTGTAGTTCTCTTTCTACCGACCTGAGGTAGTGGGGTCTTCTCTCCGCAGCGGGCCTCTTCGGACAGGTAAGGCCTTCACCTTTTTCCTCCGTTGTCTTCTCTTCCTCTCTTCTTTCCGTTGATTTTGATTTTTCTCCTTTTGTCTCCATCTTCTTTCCACCTTTATATTCACTTTTCTTTAACTTGTATTTCTGTGCCTTTGTATTTTCTCTCGTTTTTCCCGACTTTTCTGGAGAGGGCTGGAGTTCACCGTCCGGCCACTACTCCATCACGTGACTCCTCCCGGTTTCCCCCCTTTCCATAAGAATTTCCTTATTATTTTCTTTAGCTCCTTGAAGAATTTCTCTGTTAGGTGAATTGGTAACGATTGAAATAGGTATTGTATCCTTGGGAAGATATTCATTTTAATGCAATTTACCGCCCCAAAAGTTAAATAAATGGGACCCAACAGTATCAGACAGATGTTTTCGTTGTAAGAAGGAAACGGGAACAACAGTACATGCAATTTGGGCATGTGAGAAAGTGGAAAAGTTTTGGGAAGATCTAAACCAGGTATTAAATAAAATCACAAAAAGCCACATACCAAAAAATCCAGAGATCTTTCTTCTAAGTAATGTAAGAAGTAAAGAACTTGGACTCGATTTGGATGGAGCACAAAAAAGATTTATTATGATAGCCTTAGCTGCAGCAAAAAAATGAAATATGTCAACCTGGAAATTAGAAGATAGCCTGAGAATACAGCAATGGTACATAGAAATGAATAAATGTATTCCATTGGAAAAAATAACACATGATTTAAGAAATAACATCACAGTATTCGAACAAATTTGGGAACCGTACATGGAACACAACAGAGAAGTCCTACCGCGGACCTCCACCACCTAAAATAACAGAAGGAGAAGACGACAAAATTAACTGACCCAGTAGGTAAAAGTAGAAGACACAAATTTCTTGTTTATTTTCATTGTGTGATGACATTGTTTAAGATATCATATAGGTTAAACATTGAGTGGGTGGGGATGGGGGGGTGAAGGAGGGAGGGAAGGGAGGGGGGAAAAAGGGGAGAAAATGACACTGTGTATATTCAAGAGGGAAATGTTTGTGGGTATTTTGGTCAATATGGTTCATAGTGTGAAAAACTTTAAAAAAATTTTAAAAAGAGAAAACATTGCTGGGATCTAAACCAATCCTGTTTGTATTCCACGCCATTAAACAATATATTTTAATAAACCATAAGAACAGTCAACCACCCAAAGCTTATCCATCCACAAAGGAATTTCCTCTGCAGCCTGAGGCAGTCTGCACACACTCATACAGTACCTCAGGACAAGGTGAAATCGAGGTCATTAGGCAGCTTCCTTTTACTTGGGGCTCCAACGTCAAGCAATTACATCAGGCAGGAACCAACTCTTATGGCTTACAAACTGGGGGAAAAAAATCATTCTTTTCCCAGCAAAGGAATTGCCTGTTGGGAACAAAGCTGGTCAGATGCCATCATAGCATTGACACTGACGGGCATTAAATAAAGCAAATATCAAAGAAATGAATCTGGAAGTGTATTGGGGAGATGTTTTACAGTGTTCACTATGATATAACTTTCTAACATGTGGGTGTCAAGGTACAACACAAGAAGAGACCCTTAGGCCCACCACATCTTCACGATGCCAAACTAAAGTAATCCCATCTGCCTACACATGGTCAGCATCCCTATTCCCTCCCTGTTTATGTGTCTGTCTAAAGGCCTCACCTGCTTCCAACATCTTCCTTGGCAGTGCATTCCAGGCACCTACTGCTATCGGTTTTTAAAAAAAAACTTGCCTGCAAGTCTCATTTGAGTTTCCTGCCTCTCACTTTAAACCAAAGCTCCTGAGGAGTTCACATTTTCACCCTGGGAAAAACACTCAAACTGTCTAACCCAGCCATTTTCAACTGGGGCCACAGCACTTTCAAAGGGGATCACGGATTGAAATCATAAAAAAATGTTTTTAATGTTTTTATGTAGTTGGTAGGAGAGAAGTACAGAAGAAGAAACCAACTAAACTTGACTGCTTCACAGAGAAAGGCGACCACAAACTTTGATCAGAGTCCTTATGGGGACCATGGCTGAAAAAAAATGTTTTCCTTCCACAACACTTCATAATTCTATTAGGTAACCCTCTTAGCCTCCAACACTCCAGAGAAACCAAGCAAAGATTCCCCAACCTTTTTTTAATGCCTTATACACTCCAATCCAGGCAACATCCTGCTGGACATCTTTTGCACACTCTCCAACCCTCCACATGACCTAATCCTTCCTACAGACCACTCAGCTGATGTTCTTCAATCCTGAAATTGTTCCCTCTTGTCCCAGGCTCTCCCTCCATGGGAAACAACTGGCATGGGTAGCACAATGCTGCTACGGCACCAGTGACCAGAACCCAGGGTTTGAATCCCATGCTGTCTATAAGGAGTTTGTACGATCTCTCCGTGTCTGCGTGGGTTTCCTTCGGATGCTCCGGTTTCCTCCCACCCATAATCGTCCCTCTAGCACTACCTTCCATCTTCGACAGGAAAGTTAAATTTTGGATCCCACTTACAAATTCATCAGGTATCCCATATAATCTTCTCGAAAAGTCTGACATAAGTGATCTGTTACATGCTTTCCTAGAAACATCTCTACTAATTTCCCTACCACTGATATAAGGCTCGCCAGCCTGTAATTTCTGAATTTATCCCTATTGCCTTTCTAAAATGAAGAAACCTCAATCTGTGACAGTTTCTTCAGACAATAACAATCCAACCAACCTTGAAGCAATACACCTCACACGAATAAACATGAATCGTAAGTGGCCTGTCTATTCACCAAGAAATGTTTACTGCAAATATTTCTCTCGACAATCAGGTACAGTACGTGTACAAGTTAAACTTCAAGGTATACATCTGAAGTGCTCAATAAGTCTTAAGAGTCTAAATACTAAATCTATTTCCTTTGGTGAGAGATTCCAAAACGCTATGACACATGGGTGATGTTACAAAGTCAATCCTGATATTCCATCTAGTTCTGAATTATGATTCTTTATTAAACTTACTGATCCCTTTAAATAGTGCTACTATGTTTGTAGCTAGAAATCTGGTATTCTTCTGCCCTACACTTTGCCAAAAGCAATAACTTGTACCTTTATTGCAGCCAAACATGGCATATCGCAAGCAAATAATCAAGCGACATGAATATCAAATGTGAATGCCAAAGGCTTGGTCAAAGAAAAGAACTTCAAGGAGCATCTTTTAAAGAGAAATAAGTGAGAGATCAAAAGAGCAAGGAATGGGTGGAGAGTTCAAGATTAAATCTAGGGAAAATGAAGGGACTGCCACTGGTGGAAAAACAATTCAATCCAGAGATCAGACTCCAGATTGGGAGGAATGTGGACATCATAAAAGGATTGTCAGGCTGAAGGAGATCTCAAAGATTGAGAGGGCCAAAACTGACTGTAGCCAAAAATACGGTCTATTAAATCCAGTCACCGCTTTACTGGGAGCAAGTGCGGTTCATGCAGACAATGGGGGAGGAAGGGGGGGTGCAGGGGGAAGGAAATGGGGACAGAACTTGACAGCATTAGGACATAGGAAGAAGAGTGTAGGACAACAGTGAAATCGTAAGAATTCCGTGAAGCAAACTGGCAACGTTTATTAATTATTTTTTAAAATTTAAATATCTTTTTTTCTTCTTTGGCTTGGCTTCGCGGACGAAGATTTATGGAGGGGTAAAGTCCACGGCAGCTGCAGGCTCGTTGGTGGCTGACAAGTCCGATGCGGGACAGGCAGACACGGGGGTTGCAGCGGTTACAAGGGAAAATTGGTGGGTTGGGGTTGGGTGTTGGGTCTTTCCTCCTTTGTCTTTTGACAGTGAGGTGGGCTCTGCGGTCTTCTTCAAAGGAGGTTGCTGCCCGCCGAACTGTGAGGCGCCAAGATGCACGGTTTGAGGCGATATCAGCCCACTGGCGGTGGTCAATGGGGCAGGCACCAAGACCTTTCTTTAGGCAGTCCTTGTACCTCTTCTTTGGTGCACCTCTGTTTCGGTGGCCAGTGGAGAGCTCGCCATATAACACGATCTTGGGAAGGCGATGGTCCTCCATTCTGGAGACATGACCTACCCAGCGCAGTTTGATCTTCAGGAGCGTGGATTCGATGCTGTCGGCCTCTGCCATCTCGAGTACTTCGATGTTGGAGATGAAGTCGCTCCAATGAATGTTGAGGATGGAGCGGAGACAATGCTGGTGGAAGCGTTCTAGGAGCCGTAAGTGATGCCGGTAAAGGACCCATGATTCGGAGCCAAACAGGAGTGTGGGTATGACAACAGCACAATAACTGGCCATTTTAGCCCACGAGCCCGTTCTGCCCAATTATACCTAATTAACCTAGAACCCCCAGTAGGTTTTGAACAGTGCAAGGAAGCCGGAGCCTCCAGAGGAAATCCACACACACACACACACACACACACACACACACACACACACACACACACACACACAGGGAGAACGTACAAACTCCTTACAGACAGCATGGGTTTTGAACCCCCAATCCCAATTGCTGGTGTTGTACTAACCCCTATGTAAATTTGCCACCCACGGTTTAGAGGCTGGGTCAATTGAAAATTCTAAATATCAGATTGGTAGAAGGATAATAATGGATAAGGAAGCCAGCTGAATGGATGGAACAGAACCAAGAAATGAAAGGGCTGGGCACATTTCTGGGATTGGGGGGAATGTACTTAAACACTTGCTGCTTCTCTGCACTTTAATTGATTTAATAAGGCAAAGAACAAAATGTACAGCAGCAATTCAGTCATAACATGTCTGTAAGTCCAGCAATTTGCAGAACTTTATGCCAAGTTTCAAATATCACAGAAGTCACAATGGGATAAGCAGTGAGACGAAACAGCGAGCTACGCTAATTACACAGCTTCTGCACCTAAAAACTGGGACAAGCGTTTCTCTTCAAGAAATATCGTCAACAGTGACAGATAAAAAGGAGCCACCATACGTTTATTATAAAAGCAGACTCATGTATTATACGAAATGATGACTCATCGTTTTGCCAAAGCAATGCTAATATCATGTTGTCTGACCCATGAAAACAAAAATTTTAAAAAGGCCAACATATCGGACCCAAGTGAAACTTAAACCTTTGTCAGGATAAATCATATTTACAAAGGTTACTTTAAGTGAGATTTGCTCTAATAGCACTTTAGAATATTCCTCTTCATAATTGGTATATTTCTATTTAAGTTCAAATCCAAATTGTTCTCTGGCACACAAAGCCAGTATTTTAGAGTAGCAGGATCAAGCAAGAACAGGAGAATGAACAGAACAAGAGACAGCTTATACCTCACTTGTTTAATGGCCAGAATCTGTGGTAACAAGAGTGAAATATCCAGTGTTGTGTATCAATGGGATTAACAGTCCCTTTTCTATTTCAATGACCTGCAGACTGTATTACATAAATCCTGAGGTTGTTGTGAACAATTCACTGCCTCCCCTCAGTTCCTGCTGTTTGCAGCTGTCTCCAACAAATCAAAAGCAATGTCTCAATATTTTGCAAATTTAAGCTTATTTGCATAGTAATCTAATTTAAAATGCCAAAAAGATATGTGAAGTCTCAGTGAATTTTTAGTGCCACATTAAGCCATAATTATTGTGCAACCCCCTCTGGCCTTAAATAATGAAGGATGTCAATCGTAATTATCACACATGAATATTACAAAATAAGGGGGAGTTTGCAATGGAATTTTTTTGCAGTTTATTTATACTTTATTTCCACCTTAAGCATGAGCTTTACTGCAATTTTTATTTAATGTTCTGCACAATTTTTTTTTAAATCAAGGAGAAAGTACATTTTTGGTTCTCTTAGTTGCACTCTGAGAATTCTTTAATGTGTTTGGCTGCACAGGCTGTTTGAGACCTCACCTATTAGGGGTGCAACCAAGTTCACACCTGACAAAAGAACACAAGAAAATAAGAGCGAGAGAGGCCATCAGATCTCCCCCACATTTCAATATCATTAGTATCAATTTCACAGTTTAAATTCTTTGTCAGTACTGTTACAAATTAAACCAGTAGCAATGGAAATATACCACAAGCCAATGGTTTTTAAAACAATAATTTTTATTATTAATCATTAATAACATAACACCTCTTACTTAACTCTATCTTAACCCCACTCTGTGTGTGTGTGTGTGTGTGTGTGTGTGTGTGTGTGTGTGTGTGTGTGTGTGTGTGTGTGTGTGTGTGTGTGTGTGTGAGAAAACCAAAGCCATTGAAGTTCAAGCTTGATTCTGAAGTGATCATTTTAAACTTCAGTCTCAGAAACCTTTTGTATTGAAACTCAAAATCTTTACTGCTGTTCAAAAGCAATACGGAGTAAGTATAAGGCATCAGATTTCTTTAAATTGTTGCTCAAAAGCAATCGTGGAGTATCTTGAAACATCAAATCATCAAACCTCTTTAAAACTCACACATTTCTTTTGTAGAGTTGTTTTCAAAGCAATGTTTCTTCATGCGAACAATTTTCTCTCCTTTGCATGGAGATTTTGGAATCTGCACATGAAGAATCTGCCCTCTTTTCAAAGAGACAATGAAGTGGTTATTTTCTTCCGTAATGATTTCACAAATCCAGACAAGGGTTAAATGAAGTTGCCATATGAAAATGAGTACATTTGAACTGCTCTCATTATCTTAAAAAGCCAGTCACAAAAGGTCTTCCTCATTCAAAAGCCACTTATTCTGTGTTCTCCTTTGACCAGGAGTGGCATGTAACAGCACCTTTTCTGATTACTGTATTCACTCCTTTTGTACCTACAGGATAGCCAACTTCTTCTGGTCAAATGCCTCTGGTTCCAGTAATAACCTTTTCTCCAAAAGTCTCATCATATGACATGTGTCATAATTTCTATTTCTGTTTCATTTCTCCCAAAGCATGAATCATGCCAGATGACCTTTTGAACTTATTTCAGCTCTGAAACTTTTTCGGATAAATGAGGATTTCCAATATCCTCATTTATCAGAAATTATTTCAAAGACTCCGATTTCAGATAATTGGAGTTGTATATGCCAAAAGCATCTCTGTTCACTTATAAGTGAATATGACTCTGGAGAGTCTGTAATTCATTGAATTAAAAGTCCTGTTTGTTTGAACAAATGCCAGCAGAATTCTGTGTGTGCACACAAATGCTTTTAAACCAATATCCTTTGTTCTTGAGTTTCAATTAAGAAACCACTTCAGTTTTATGGCTCTGTTTATCCTGATGCTTCGATGCCAAAAATGACCTCTCTTCTGGGTGCAGCTGTATGTCTCTGTATGACTCTGAATCCAGCCTACACTAACTTTGTTAAGATAAAATACATATCAAAAACTTAACTCTAAAGATTAATATTAACAGAAATCCATTACACTCCTTCCCACAGAAGAAATTTTGAGTTTCTTAAAGGTCAACATTTTAAACTGCAATTTACCATTTATTGTGTAAGATTCTACATTCTTACACAATATAATATAAACAAATATTGCAGAGACAACATTTAATTCAACATCTGGAAAGGCAATCAGAAATCATATTATTTTTGCCTTTAATACAAGTTATCATTAAATCATAGTCTTTCAAAATTAAACTCATTTCAAAAGCTGTCTTTTTACTTAAAAATACTAATGCATTGTGGTCAGTGTAAACCACAATTGGCCCCATAGCATTGCAAATATAAACTTTGAAATGTTGTGAAGACACACTAATTCTTTCTCAATAGTAGAACAATTCTTATAATGTTGATTGAATTTCTTAGGTATGTAAGCCACTGGATGTCCAATATTATCACTGTTCCTTTTTATAATAGAGCAGCTCCTATCACGTCATCACTGCCATCTACTGCTAAAGATATATATGTAGATATATTTATTTATTGATCTGTTTATTTTATTATTTATTTATATTTCCAAAGTCATGTGATTTAAGCACAGGCTTGTGACACAAAATGGCTTCCAGTATGTCAAAAGTTTCCCGACATCTGGTTGTCCAAATTAACTTTTCACCCTTTTTCCAAAGATTAGTCAGAGGAATTTCAATCTCCGCCAAATTTTTACAGAACTTTTCATAATACCTAACCATTCCTAAAAATCTCCTAACAGCTTTCTTACCCGTGGGTATGGGAAACTCAAAAATTGTCTGAACTTTCGCTTGTACAGGTGCCACTTTTCCTTGACCAACACCATAACTAAAATATGTCATTGTCGGATGACCAAATTAACTTTTAGTTAAATCAACAGTAAGTTTTGCTTCTAAAAATTTGTTAAATAATTTCTCTACTGCAAACATATGTGCTTCCCAAGTGTTCATTTCCCATGACCAAATCATCAAAATGAGCATCTGTATGCTTTATATCTTGAGTCACAGAATTAATCATTCTTTGAAATGTTCCTTGAGTATTTCTCATTCCAAATGGTAAAACATTGTATTTATATAAACTTGCCAGTGTTACGAATGTGGAAATTTCTCTTCCTCTTTCTGTTAACGGAACACCCCAGTAACCTTTTAATAAGTCTATCCTCATAAGAAATTTAGCTTTTCCAATCTTATTCACACAATGATCCACCCCAGGGATAGGGAAACGGACTCAAAAGGCCAACATGGCCTGTTTCCACTCCGTAAATGGTTATATGGTTATATGGATAAGCATTTGTCTTTGTCACTGCATTAACTTTTCAAAAATCAGTGCAAAATCTAACTGTCCCATCTGATTTAGGTAACAAAAAGGTAACGGTTGCATTATTGTCAAGTAATACTATATTCAGAATGTAACAGACATTCTTTAACTTTGTCTACCGTAAGGAAGACAGAGTCGCCACTTTGTCCAGTGCTCCTTACAGAAATGAGGCCCCAGTGAGGAACAAACTCGCGACCCCTGTTTTGCAATACCAGTGCTCTAACCACTGAGCTATTGGAGCCTAGATACCAGGACACAAGGTGAACTCCAATCTGAAGTAGAAGAGCTAATAATATCAATCTTTGAATATATTCAATTTCTTCATCTACCAGTTTACACTTTCCAATTTTCGTTCTATATGGATGCTGTTTGATAGGTTTTGCACCTTCAACATGGTGACAAGTTATTGAAGTTTTCTGTGGCACATCTGGAAATGTCCTTAAATTTTAAAATTAACTTTTGTTCCCTTTCCTGGGGTTGCAAATGAGCCAACTTTTCATCCAAGTTTTTCAAAATACTTGAATTAGATAGACGAGCTGAAACAATATTTTCTTTTAAGCGACCCTCACAAGAATCAGCTTGTAATGTTTAATAATCCTTAAACATTTCAGTTTTGTCCACAGCCAAGACCGCTGGTTAACATCCAAATTCTCAAAATAAGGTCTTAATGTGTTGACATGGCAACTCTGTGTTTTAAGGTCCTATCAGTTGCTTTAACTGTTTCATCTTGTATTTGTATGTTTAAGTTCTTAGACAACACATGGATGAAAGAAAAGGTTCTTTACTTTAAAATTGTTGTAAACAGCTCCATGAGGCAGACCATGAGGCTGCAAGTCTCCACTACAGATCTGCACACTGTGAGTCAGCCTCCTGCTGGCAACCAAGTCTAATCAAACAGTAACTATAATCAAGGCCTTGCTAGTAGCCATGCAAACATGATCACTATCAAAATTGACTTCATTTACCTTGGATTCTATTTCGCAAAATCCTAAAAATTTTGCACTGAGAGGATTAGAAATTGTTGGGAAAATAATTAACATTTTATCCCCTTGTTCAAAAAATTCTCTCTTGAGATTTCCTGTCTGTTAATCATTGAATTAAAAGTCCTCCTTGTTTGAACAACTGCTAGCAGAATTATGTCTGCACACACAAATGCTTTTAAACCAACACCAATTGTTCTTGAGTTTCAATTAAGAAACCACTTCAGCTTTATGGCCCTATTTTTCCAGATGAAAATGGCCTCTCCTCTGAGTGCAACTGTGTGTATCTGTGTAACCCTGAATCCAGCCCTCACTAATTTTACTAAGATAGTCATAACTTTAAAGATTAGTATTAACACAAATCTGTTACAGTACATGTACATAACTTCACATATAACCATGTGATTCTTTTTCCTATGGGCGAGGCAGAATTTCTACCTATCGGTAATTAAACTGTACTCAGAGAGAGATGAAATCAAGAGAAAGATATGCAAACAAAGTGACTGTACAAATATAAAAAAATAAATATTCCAAAATAAATAATATGCAAAGCAAGAGTCCTTAATTGAGTTTCTGATTAAATCTGTTGTTAATGCGACAGATGGTTGATGGGTAGCAACTATTCCTGAACATGAAAGTTTGAGTCCTGTGCCATCTGTACCCCTTTTTTGATAGTAGCAGTGAGAACAGAGCATGTCCTGAGTGGTGTAGATGCTTGATGATGGCTGCTGCTCTCCAACGGCAGCGTTCCATGTAGTTGTTCTTGACAGTGGGGATGGTTTTGCCTGTGACGTACTGGACTTCCTGCTCAGGAATTTATTGGTGCCCCTATAACAGGCTGTGATGTAGCCGGTGAGCAAATTTTCCACTACACATCTGTAGAAGGTTTGCCAAGGTTTCCAATATCATTCAAAGCCTCCACAAACTCCTGAGGAATTAGAGGCTCTGATGTGCTTTCTTCAGATTGTGGAATGTAAAGTAAATTCTCACCACAGGGACCCCTAGGTGTTTGTGGGCAGATCTCTTCAAAATCACTGTATATTGTTCCATGATAGTGGACAGATTCAACAGCAACATCTTACTCCATTTCTTTCTCTCGCTCTCTTTCCCGCTCTCTTATCACCTTCTTGTCCTCAGCACAGACTGCCCTATAAATTAATTGAGGTCCACAGTAACCCATGCTTGCATAGCATTCCTGCAGTGAACCTGCAAAGATAAAGATCAGAAGGCCAAGATATCGTAAATTAAGGACTGGGGTCAAGGTCTTGGGGATTGGGGCCTTGAGGCTGCCTGTTCAGCGAGTTGGATGGATGGCCCAAGGGTTGAGTAGCCAATGGATTGGAGGAGTGGGAGCTTAACCAGGTTGGTGGTAGCACAGAGGGTGAAGGTAAGAGTTACACAGATATATTGCATCGTATCAAATCCTTCAACATGACCGATGTGTAGCCAAGTTTGCGGATGACACCAAATTGAGTGGAAGAGCAAATTGTAATGAGGATGTGGAGAGTCTGCAGAGGGATATAGTTAAGCTGGATGAGTGGGCAAAGGTCTAGCAGATGGAGTACAATGTTAGTAAGTGTGAGGTGATCCACTTTGGCAAGAAAAATAAAAGAGCTGAATATTATTTAAAGGGTGAAAAATTACAGCATGCTGTTGTTCAAAGGGACTTGGGAGTGCTTGTGCATGAATCGCAAAAAGTTAGGTTGTAGGTGCAGCAGGTTATTAAGAAGGCAAATGGAATGTTGGCCTTCATTGCTAGAGGAATTGAATTCAGGAGTAGGGAGGTAATGTTGCAACTGTATAAGGTACTGGTGAGACCACACCTGGAGTACTGTGTCCAGTTCTGGTCTCCATATTTGAGAAAGGATATACTGGCTTTGGAGACGGTCCAGAGGAGGCTTACTAGGTTGATCCCTGGGATGAAGGGGTTGACTTATGATGAAAGATTAAATCGTCTAGGATTGTATTCGCTCGAGTTCAGAAGTATGAGAGGAGATCTTATAGAAACATATAGGATTATGAAGGGTATGGATAGGATAGATGTAGGAAGGTTTTTTGAGCTGGCCGGGGAAACTAAAATGAGACGACACAGTTTCAAGATTCGGGGGATAGATTTAGGACAGAGATGAGGAAAAATAGTTTTTCCCAGAGAGTAGTGAATGTTTGGAATTCTCTAACCAGGGAAGTGGTTGAGGCTGCCTCATTAAACATATTTAAAATTCGGTTAGATAAATTTTTACATGATAGAGGAATTAGGGGATATGGGGAGAAGGCAGGTAGGTGGAGTTAGGTCATAAATTAGATCAGCCATGATCGTATTGAGTGGCGGAACAGGCTCGATGGGCCATTTTTGGCCTACTCCTGTTCCTACTTCCTATGTTCCTATGTTCAACCCATCACATCCACACCTACAGTTTTGCCCATCTGCATAAATCCCATTTATCCTCATTTTGTTCATGCCGATCTAAAAGTCTCCAAAACATAGTGATTATATTTGATTCCAGCAGCACATATCAATAAAGAACCTTTCACCTCATATCACCCTCCTCTCACCACCCACAATTTGAACTATCAACCCTCGTTAGGTCTCTCAGAATTTTAGGTAAAACTACGGTCATTGGAAGATGGTGGGCAGAGCTTCTGTCAGAGCAGTGCTGCTACTGATGCGGGCCCACAGAGATCAGGGAGCGGAGCCACAGCACTCCTGTGGGGTCCAATCACCCATTCTGACTGTCATCAGTTCCATACAGGCTTTAAATGGCCTGTAAATGGAGCTGACGGGAGTTTTATTTAAAAATTCTGCGATCGTGCATGCCTCGTCATGGCTGATCTTTCATCTCCGCATAATTTTCCTGCCCTAAAGCCTTCCCTCATTATCCTTTTAAAATACAAAAAAAAATCACAAATCACAAATTCTCTGCAATTGAGCCTCTTGGGTATAGAATTATAAAAACTCAACTCCCCTCTGTGTGGAGATATTTCTCTTCAGCTCTGTCCCAAGTAGCCAACTTCTTACTTTGAGTGTTACCATAGTTTAGTTCAAGACACGCCCAGCAGAGGAAATGTTAGCATCACATATATACCATGAAGTTCTGTAAAAATGGTGCATCTTTCATCACACTGAACATGGATCCACTGCAACTGATCTCTGGGTAGAGAAACCAGACCTGTAAACCATACTCCACATACATTCTCACCAGAGCCCTGGAGCAAGTGATGCAGCTTTCCTTACTGCTTGCTCTACCTATTTCAGCTATTGACATATACCTGAATCTTTCAATCCATCACCATTTAACAAACATTTACCTTTGGAGCCGTTAAAAAGGTTAATTCTATCTGAATAATGAATAAGCTTTACATTATTCCAAGCATGTCATCACATTAAAGTCTGAAGAAATTATTTAAAAAAAATAAGTTAAGGGATCTGTTTCATCCTGAGAAATGCATACAACCTGTCATTATCAAAGCTAAGCAGCAAGGGATACAATGAGATGTTCTTAATAATTTAAGAAATAACATCACAGTATTCGAACAAATTTGGGAACCGTACATGGAACGGAGAAGTCCTACCACGGACCTCCACCACCTAAAATGACAGAATGAGAAGAAGACGAAATGAACTGACCCAGTGTGTAAAAGTAGATGACACAATTTTCTTGTTTATTTTCATTGTGTGATGGCATTGTTTAATGGGTTTAATATATCGTATACGTTTAGTGGGTGGGGAGGGGGGTGGGAAGGAGGGAGGGAAGGGAGGGGGGAAAAGGGGAGAAAATGGCACTGTGTATATTCAAGAGGGAAATGTTTGTGTGTATTTTGGTCAATATGGTTCATAGTGTGAAAAATTTAAAAAAATTAAAAAAACAATGAGCTTGTAGACTGAATAGTTTTTATAATACTATCCTGGGCAGGTTCCAGCCTGAACATTTCCCTTCACTGTACTCAGCTCTCCAACCCACCACTCGTCATACCACAACCAACAGCCTCCCTGCCAAACAGCTCTCTCTTTCCTGTCCCCTAACCATTGCAGCGGATTCTCTCGGATTCACTTCAGTTGCAATTTGGCGCTCCTGAGATATCCTTCCACGTGCAGATTTCAGTGGCTGGGGTTGCATAGAGTTGATCACAAGGACTGCAACCCGCAGAATAGAGGTCAGCCAAAGCAACAAACGGTATCGATGTCAAATCCTCAAGCCTGAGGTCAGAATGTACACAAGCGTGGGATTGGCCAGAAAAAAAAACATTTAGAAGACAGCACTGCTTCAAAGATGAACCTGCCACGAGAACTTCCTGCATTTTTGAAAAACATGGTGGGCTTTGTGGAATTAAAGAATGAAAGAAGGAAAAGAAGACATAACTTAGAAAGATAAGCAGTAATGAGTGCAGAAGGATTATTAAAACTCGGTGGTGAGATAGAAAATAGGGAGAATGATAGCAAAGACTTGTTACAACCACAGCAGCTAATGCGAGACCAAATCAGCTCATCCTTCTCCCCATAGTCCTACAAAGTCATTCGTTTTGGATACTTACCTGGTTCCCTTTTGAATGCCAGAATTGAGTTTCACATGACTATTACTTCTGGTAGTCCATTCTGGATGTAAAAGCACTTTTTCTCGCAACACCAGATTTCTTTAGAAATCACCTTTGTTCCATGTCCCTGAAAACCTCAACCCTGTGCAACTGGAACAGTTCTGCTCTTACTAATCTGTGAATAGTCTTCATGATTTTTAATCCCTCTGTTAGAACTCTTTGCATCCTCTTCCATTAAAATTCAGAAAGTCATGAGGTATGGAAACCTGGCTGCTTTGATTCAGACTTGGCTTCCCTGGAGAGAACAGAGAGTGGCAGTAGATGGAACGTGTTCTGCCTGGAGGTTGGTGACCAGCGGAATTCATCAGGGATCTGCTCTGGAGCCCCTGCTCTTGGTGATATTTAATTACTTAGACCAAGGAGTGGAGGGGTGGATAGGTAAGTTTGCGGATGACACGAAGGATGGAGGTAGAACATAGAACATTACAGCACAGTGGCAAGAACTTCAGCCTTCAATGTTGTGACAAGCTAGATGTCACCAAAAAGAAACAAAAAAAATTACACCTTTCTGACCTCAAAACCCTCCATTTTTCTTTCATCCATGTGCTTGTCTGTCTCTTAAATGCCCCTAATGTTTCAACCTCCAACCCATTCCTTGAAAAGGTTAAAACCTTAATTTTGTGTCTATCTCTTTAAGAGAACTATTGTTTGTAGTGTTACCATAGTGACTATGATGTAATAGGTTGTAATATCCGCCCAGACTAACTGCTTGCTCATTATTCTCAGGGTGTAGAGAAGGCATGAGCATGAAAATTTTTTTCTTTGAATTATGTTTCTCTTTAAATTTGTTTATCTATATTGATATGAATCACTTTAAAGTTTGAGTTTATATTAGTTTTATATCTCTATTATACAGTAAGTACTTTGTTATTCATCATTATGAAAGTCTTAATACGATGCTATGCAAAATGTTTATCCATTTTATCAATGAATTAAAGCTACATAAAGCAGCAGCCACACAGTTGGATTTATTGGATTAAAGAGATCGAAATTTGGAATATCGTAGCTCATGCTTTTGGAAGATGATACTTTGAAATTAGGATATATTAGAATAAGGAAAGTGTCATCCATATATATCCCTGGCAAGGTATTCCAGGCACCCACAACTCTCTGTGTAAAAAAAAAACATTCCCCTGATGATGCCCCTAAACTTCCCTCCTTTCACTATGTACAGATGTCCTCTGGTGTTTGCTACTCCTGCCCTGGGAAAAAGGCTCTGGCTGTCCATCTTATCTATGCTTCTCAGAATCGTGTAGACCTCTGTTATTAGGTGTGGATAGTGTAGGAGGTTGTCGTAGGTTACAAGATATAAAGAGGATGCAGAGTTGGGCAGAAAAGTGGAAAATGGAGTTCAACCTGCAGAAGCATGAAGAGATATATTTTGGAAGATCAAAATTGAAGGTGCCGTGTGTGGTTAATGCCAGGATTCTGAACAGTGCAGAACAGAGATATCTTGGGGTCCATCCATAGATCCCTCAAGGTTGCTGCACAAGTTGATAGGGTGGTCAATAAGGCGTATGGCTTGATAGCTTTCATTAGTCGGGGGATTGAGTTAAAGATGTGTGAGGAAATATTGCAGCTCTATAAAACTCCACACTTGAAATATTACATTCATTTCTAGTTGCCTCATTACAGGAAGGATGTAGTTTATTCCCAGTCCATTCTTTGCCATTTACAATTTTCCAGTCCTTTTACCAACTTGGTGCCTATGATCTGACCCTTATTTTGCTCCATTTTACTCTATATCATTTTAGTCATCAAGGGAGTTCTGTCTTCAGTGTCTTCTCTCCTCCCGAATGGAATGCACCAGATGATAGCTGAGACATCTCCACCTTAAAGGACTGGCACTGTCCAATTATAACTTTGCCTTTTTCAAAAAGGAGCAGGTTTAGGTGGATTGACATGGGGAGGTTAAAGAACAATATACAAGTCTAAACTCTATCATTAAACAGAATTTTGCTGACACCCAGAAAAATAATCACTTCCAGGTTCTCCATCTCCGTGTTATTTTATGTTGTAAACACAAGGGCCAGCTTTGAGCAACAGAACACATTGGGGAATTCACCATCTCCCAGAAATACCAGGAACAGGATCGCAGCACATTCACTTCGGAAAGGAAATGAGGCAGCTGCAACAAGCTGGACAAGGTCTTCAACAATAGGTACTGTTAGGTCTGCTTTGTTCATGAATGAATGAGACAAACACCAGACTGAGTCGAAATCAGGGTTCTTTGTTCTTTATTACCGGATTGTAACACTTGCGACTAACAATGTTAGTCGGAGAATGCATTCTGCCGTTATCAGCAAAATGGTGATTTTTTATACCCTTGGATACATGCTTAGAACATGTTAGGTCTGCTTTGTTCATGAATGAGTGAGACAAACACCAGGCTGAGTCGAAATCAGGGTTCTTTGTTCTTTATTACCGGATTGTAACACTTGCGACTAACAAAGTTAGTCGGAGAATGCATTCTGTTACTCCTTAGTACTGGGTGACTCCCTACACATTCCCATCTCATGATGTTTTACCTTACAAACATCATCATATCATTACTTGTCCAATGACTAAAACTGTTGCTATCCTTTCCCTGCTAGCTTCCTGCCTCTCAATCCATTAATGTCTCTCTTATCTTGTAAGTACAAGGATGCATTCACATCTTGTTACAGCCCTGTACAGGGTAACTCCTTACACATTCCCATCTCATGATGTTTTACCTTACAGTACTTACCTGCTTACACAGTGCTATTTCACCAGAAGGTGGAGCTTTGATTTGAAAACCCTCTCATGTTGTTTACCTCAGGTCTGAAATCAGTCATGTTGAAAGCAAACCCACATCAGGTACTGCCTCACAGTGACTCCCTCCTCTCTTGGTTCAGACACAAGGTCCCTTCCATCTACACCTGCAAGCTGTTTAAGATATTTAACCTAAATGCTCAAAACTTTAACACTGATTAAACATAATCACAGAGGGTTGGGACATGTCACTTGCATCATGTTCATTTTCAGTTCTGGTCACCTCATTACAGGAAGGATATGGAAGCTATGGAGAGGGTGCAGAGGAGATTTACCAGGATGTTGCCTGGATTGTAAAATACGTCTTATGTCTTATAAGGCAACGTTAGCAGAGCTGGCATTTTTCTCTTTGGACCAAAGAAAGATAAGAGATGATTTAATAGAGGTCTACAAGATCATGAGAAGCAAAGATAAGGTAAACAGTCAGCACTATTTTTCCCGGGACGAGAGTAGCAAACACCATACAAAACACTATACAAAGTGAAGGGAGGACATCAGAGGTATGCTTTTTTTTTTTTACACAGGGAGTTGCGAGTGCCTGAAATACACCAGGGGTGGTGGTGAAGGCTGATACAAAGGAGCATTTAAGAGACTCTTAGGCATGTGGATGAAATAAAAATAGAGAGGTAGAGAGGGTTTCTTTTTTTTTTAAATATATTTTTGTTATATATTAGGTTGGCTCAACATCATGAGCTGAACAGCCTGTTCTGTGTTGTAACACTCTATGTTGTATGTTCTATGTCAATAGCCACCGTTTTAACATCGTTTAACTAAGTATCTGGAATCCATTTTTAAACCCATACCCCGCGGAGTGGAAGTTAGCAGGGATCAGCTTAAGGAGAAGACACTCCTAGGAGTTTTCAGTGGAGACTCCAATTTTTTTTTAGTGTCAACTGACAAATAGCCAAACTACAAAGATCTTTATATTTTAAACAAATAAACACCTACGGAACATCGAGGTGGTGGGCATCGGACCTGTTTCTATGCTGGACAAACCTCTGCCACTACAACATCTATCCTGGAACTGAATTCTTGCATTGGATGACACACTGTGAGAGCCGCACTGTAACTGAAAAAGAATACTCCAGGAAGATGTCCTTTCAGCTGACAAGCATCCATCAACATTGTTATTCTTTCCTTTTCATTCTATTTCACAGACACTTAAATCTGTCCAAATTTTATTTTTCTGAGGTTTGCTGCACTATTTATTTTCTAGGCTCCCAGTTTTGGGGCAGATTTAATTCTGCTCAAGAAGAATGATCAATTCAGTATGAATTATCAATGTTTACATAAACAGCACCTGAGGCAAGATGTGTGAGAAATATGGGGAGTGCCACTTGCTCCCAGAGCCCAATAGCCTGCATACGCCTGAGAGTGTCTGATCTCGGAAGCCAAGCAGGCTCAGACTTGGTCAGTACTTGGAGGGGAGACTGCCTCGGGACACCAGTGCTGTAGGTTTCTGTGAGGGGTGCTGGACAAAGTGGCGACTCTCTGTCTGCCTTCCGGTAGATAAATGTTAAATAATTTCAAGTATGCAACATTCTAAAAGTAGTATTATGTGACAATAATAGAACCTTTACCTTTATCTTATTTCATCTGAAAAAGATGTCAGAATACAACATGAGATAATAGAACTCCATCACACGTCTTTCTACAGGGTTTGTTATTTTCTTTTAGGTGGGGGAAGAGGTTATATTTAACCCCACCTGCTTTTATTATTTCTAATTGACACGATCACACAATGGGTTATCAAGAGATGAGGATATTCAGCCATTACATTCTTTCCATTTGTCCCACTGCCCTGCCCTTTCTCCCCCCCTTGCCAATTTTTGCCTGTCAAATATTTATCCAATTCCCTTTTGAAACTTGCCTTTCAGGCTTTCTTGGCCATGACAATTCCCCATGATCAACAGAATAAGAACAGCACAAAAGAAGCCACTTAAGAGGTTCAGCTCGTCATCACTTTCTCAAGGGACAATTGGGAATGGGAAATTAACTGCTAGCTCAGCCCATAAAGCCCACATCCCTGGAATTTTTTTAAAATGCCACAGAAGACTACAGCCCCTCAAGTCCGTGCCCTCTCTCTGTACCTCCCCAACTTTTCCACAAAACATCGAGCCATCCTTTCCTGGAACAGCATTTTGAATCTTTTCTTTGTGCCTTTCAAGTTTTTTTTTACATATTTCCAAAAATGCAATGATGAGAATTGGATGCAATAGTCCAGTTCTGGCTGAAACAGTGTTTTACAAATGTTCATGCTTTTTTATCTATGAAACCCAAATGCTGCAAGCCTTTTTTTTAAGCTACTTTCCTAACAAGCTATTTAAGCCTCAATGTGTCTTAGCCTTTCCCTTTCTTTAGGACTTCATCTATTACATCAAGAGACATGTCTTAACAGAGGTATATGGGAAAAGGCAGATCAGTGAAGATGAGCCTATCATCAGATCAGCCATGATCTCATTGCATGGCAGTGTGGGCTCAATGGACCAAATGACCTACTCCTGCTCCTATTGCTTATGTTCCAAGATTACAAGGGAAACACAGGGTGGACAGCTGGCACCTTTTTTCTCAGGGCAACAATAGCAAGTAACAAAGGACATTTGCTTAAGGTTAGTGGAGGAATGTTTAGGGGAGATGTCAGAGGTAAGTTTGCTTTAAACACAGAGAGTGCCAGCTGCCTGGAATGCAACGCTGGGGTGGTGCTGGAGGCTGGGACAAAGGAACATTCAATAGACTCATAGGCAGGCAGAGGGATGTGAGAAAAATAGAGGATTATGGGTGCGAGGTAGGGAAGGATTAGATTGCTCTTGAGCAGGTTTGCATAGGTTGCACAACATCATGGGCTGTACTGAGCTGTAATGTTCTATGTTCTTTATAGTATGACGGCAAACTAGCAGCAGTGTTATTAAGATGTAGTATTCAAATACAGTAAAATCCCAGTATCTGGAATTCAAGTGATTGACAGCCTCAAGCATCCGGCAAAAAAAGTGTGGGGAAAAAAAAAATCGGCTAAAAAATACCAAAGTTTAAAATCAGCATCCCCTAGTAGTTAGTTCGCCAATCACGCCATCTCAAGCAACTGGGCAAATTTACTTATCCGGCAACTACCAATCCCAATAGATACCACATACTCGGGGACCTTAAACAGCGCATTATCTGCCAATAGCAGAAGAAGGGCTTGTTTCAGTCAACACAATACAAATGAGCAAGTATCGGCTGCTAAGGGTCTTCATCTCCACGCATTCAATTCACTGACTCCAAAAGATAAACTTCTTCCCAAAGTCTATAACTATCCTCACCGTGCTTAGGGCATCATCTAAAGTCTGTCCTTGGGCACATCACTCTGCAGGTTATGGAGGCACCTTGACGGCTTCCAACCACTTTGTGATTCTCTCTCTGCACCCCATGGCAGGATGGCCAGTCCAACCAACCGCAAAACAGAGAACTAACAAACGCCAGATTATTAACCCAGAGCAGATGATTCCATTCATAAGGAAATTATCTGCTCAAAGGAATGGTTTGCTCAGCAGCTGATTCACCCTTGACACAGACTTGAGCCAAAACATTCAAGCATAAGATAAGTACCCTGTCCAATTCACTCTTTACACAGCCTCTAGGCTTTTGTGAGTGAGAATCATTTTGTTAAGAGAGTTTTTTTTTAAATAAACCTGAGCAGTAATTATTTTTGGTCAAGGGAATTGCCGGGACAATTAAAAGTCTAGCGGCAGCTGCATCAGGAATTCTGAAATGTTACTTCATTCAAGCATTCACCTACGGAGATGCCAGAGACCTAAGAGGCAATGTCTTGCATCAAATAGTCAGGAAGGAAATATCAATTGGCTGAAAGGAAGAAATAAAAACCAATTTGAAGCACCTTCACTTAATTTTAATTGACGTTGAATATTAAAAGTTAAATTTCAGCATTTATTAACAGTAAAGTTAGTTCAATAATCTGCACATTCCCCATGTTACATTCTCAGCTGAATATTGCATTCACCATGCTATGTGCTTTCAAGGGCTCACTCTGAAATCTGTTTGGTTCTCCCAGGCTGACTCAACTTTTCATCAGAAAGACACCACCTCTTGGTTCGACTCACCCACTCTGAAGTTCCGTGCTGTCAAAGTGTCCGCTGCGTGGCCGTTCTCACTGATCAGGGTGGTGGTGTTGCCCTGTTGGCAGCTGTTGTGGCACTTCCCCTTGGTGCACGTCACTTTGCAGATAGTGGGAGTGAAGACCACCTTGATGCGGCCGGTGTGGTTCCCACCTGCGAGCGGGGACACAACGAAGGAGAAGAACAGAAAGATCAACTTGATATCCATCGAATTTGCTCACGAATGCACGGATGCCAGGGGTGGAGGGTGGGGGGGGGGGGGTGGTTGGGGTGGAGAGGAGGGAGATGGAAGGGAGGGGATGGAGGGCAGAGGGGAAAGAGACGAGGGTGGCTGCCGTCTATCTGCTATCTGGAGGGCGTCTCCGAAATGGGAGAAGGGAGCTCAGCAAGCAAAGCTCCAGGATGCAGCCCAAACCAACTTCTGGAGACGGCGAGGTTCGGTAAATTTGGAGCTATGCTTCATTCAGACTCAAACTAGAACGTCAGCCTCAGTGCGAATGCCTGATCGTCAGAAGCAGCATGCAAGGACTGGTTGTGCACCTAAAGCGAATAAATGATTGTTTCCACCTGCACTTTGTGCTGCCTCACTCTTGACGACATTAAGTCATTTGCAGCTAACCCCTGGAAATGTTTTAGGCATGCTGCATGTCTGAAATCATCTGTCTCAAGTATCTGGCACTCCTGTCCAAAGCTATCAAACCCCCTGACGCAGCTACTTGGGTCATTTCACAGCCTCTTGGCAGAAACTTTCCTTCCAGCACCTCAAGTCATACACTCAGACTGAGCCCATTAAAATTGTCCACAAGCCAGAGGTAAAAACACTGCTGATTGTTCAAGGTGATTCAACATTATGATTAAAATTCAGCATTAAAAATTACTTGTGAGACAGACACTGTGCCAGCAGCTCCAAGTAAGGCAAATCCTTGTCCTGCAGAGATGTATGAGTCAGCCCATGTCTGACCCAACATGGTCGAGTTTCTCTTCCTTGGTACTGAACTCTAATAATGTGTCCTGCTGCATCCTTTGGTAAGATTTCTTACTGTCCACAACTTTGCTAATGTTTGCATTGTAACAAACTTGCTGATAATCACATCTACATTTTCATCTGTCATTCATGCCCATCAAAAATAACACAGGGCCCTGCAATGATCCCCGCGGACACCTCTCATCCCAAACCGCCAGACAGGCGAACATCCCTCCACCACTACTTCTTGTCTGTGATGACCAAGGCAATTTTAGATCCAATCTTCCAAGTCTCCGCAGATTGCAGGGGTTCTAGGATTTTGATCCAGCGGTGGTGAAGAAACCCAATATATTTCTACATCCCTGAATAGAACTATAGAATACTGGTTGCACTGAAACAGGCCCTTCTAGTCTGAGCCGAACTATTGTTCTACCAAGACCCACTGACCTGCACCCAGTTCATACCCCTCCATTCCCTTCCCATCTATGTACCTGTCCAATTTTTCCTTAAATTCTAAAATGGAGTCCACATTCAGCTGGTAGCTTGTTCCACACTCCCAGTGTGAAGAAATTCCCCCTAATGTTCCCCAAACCTTCTGTCCTTTCACCCTTAGCCCATGTCCTCTAGCTTGTAACTCACCTACCCTCAGTGGAAAAAGCTACTTGCATTTACTCTATCTGTCCCCCTCATAATTTCATATACCTCAATCAAATCTTCCCTCATTCTTCTACAGACCAGGGGATAAAAATCCTAACCCTGTTTAGCCTTTCCCTGTTCCACAGTTCTTAAAATCTCAGCAACATGCTCGTAAAATCTTCTCTGCACTCTTTCTGTCTTATCGACATCTTTCCTGCAGTTAAGTGACCAAAAATGCACACAATACCCCCAATTTAGCCTCACCAATGTCTTGTCCATTTTTACCATCATTTGGCCTCACTAATATCTTTTACAAATTGAATCTTTTGAAAGAGCATCTGATCTGGGACCTTATTAAATGCTTTACCAAAGACCACATCTGCTGCACTTTCCTCGTCAGTCACCTCCCATAACTCAATTAAGTTTGTTAGACATGACCTCCCCACATGCAGTCTACCCCTAATAAGTCTATGCTTTTCCAGATCCTATCGCTAGAAATCTTCTCCAGTAATTTCCCTCACCACGATGTTAGGATCACCAGGCCTGAATTTCCTGGATCACTTTCATTGCCCTTCTTAAACACAGTTATTCTCCAGTCCTCTGGGACTTCACATGTGGCTAAACAGGACTCCGAGATTGGTGCAGAATGAAGCACGCTATAATTAAAACCATGTGATACATCCAATTAACAAATGCATGCGGAGAGCGCAAATATTAAATAATTGTATTCATTTGTGGTAGCATCTTGAGAAGATAGAATATGATGGATTCCCAAAACATTTCTTGATCAGACCCTAATGCAGCTACAAAACTGAATTACCAGTAGTTCACAGATTGGCTCCATGAAATGACAGAAAGACTGGTTTGGATTGGATTATCAAGAGCAACATGTTCTAGAGAAGAAAACATTCATGTAATAAGCAAATTTATTCACTTAAATTGCAAATATTGCCATTTCTAATGCATTTATTGAGTTGCATACAGGTTTCGGTAATAAATTCTCAGGGTGCATTGGGGAGCAGAAGTGGCCTCCACTTCTTTTCCCACACAAACGATTTTCTCACCCTACCCTGTCCACAATCAGCACCAACTCTCTCCGCACCTAATCCTAAGACCACCCATTCACCTGCTTCTGCCACTCGCTTCATCCTCTTGCCTATCATGTCAAATTCTCTTATGCTCCCCCCTCCCCTGTCCTCAACCCTCATCCATCATCTCTGCCTTCAGTTTATTTAGTTGGTTGACCTCTTTGGATATTTTGCAGTGGGAATAGATCTTACTGCACTAAATCACCCTAAAGATTCTGACACATGATTCATGCCTCATGACACAATAGCTTGAGTCCTTTCATGGACTCTTGGCAAAATTTCTCCATCCTGCTCCATCCTTAATTCATACTTGGAGACTGAGACCATCAATTACCTGCAAGCCAGAAGTTAAATCCATGAGAAATGTTTGAGCTTATTCAACATTCTTTATAGGTTAACAACACAAGTTATTTTTGAGATGGATACTCTACAGTCATTTCCAAGAAAGGGGTAATTCGTCCCTTTTAATGGACTCAGAAAAGTGAGTCCATGTCTGATCCAATCTTTTTAATTTTTTTTAAATTTTAAATTTAGATTTTTTTTTAAAATTTAGACATACAGCACAGTAACAGGCCCTTTCGGACCACGAGCCTGTACCTATTCCAATTTCCCTTTCATGTCTTACATTCTCCATAATCCACTCCAGCCCTGCAACTAGGGTTATAGAGCCATACAGCACAGAACAGGCCCTTTCGGGCCACAAGCCCGAACCTATTCCAATTTCCCTTTCATGTCTTACATTTTCCATAATCCACTCTAGCCCTGCAACTAGGGTTATAAAGCCATACAGCACAGAACAGGCCCTTCGGACCATCTCATGTATGCTGACCAACTTGGCATTCTGGGGTTGCCAGCATTTAGTCAAATATCTCCCAACCCCCCACCCAGCTAAAGATATCCGCCCAAATTTAATTGCACCATCAATGATGACTGTAACTTTATCCACCTGTGACATAAGCTCCACAACTCACTCCTTAAACTACCGTTCGCTCTTCTCTTTCAAAACCACTGTTTGACTTAAGTTCATGATCACATAACAAAACACGTGGCTCAAGTTTTGTTTGAAAATGTTCCTGGGAAGTACCGCAAAGATTAAAAAAAAAGTTTGCAGAAGGAAGACTTATTCTGAAAATGTATCAGCCGGCAGAGGAGAACGCAGTTTATTACTCAATGAGAGACTGAAGAATCAGTTGTTCTTATCTAGACACTTAGAGTAGGACCAAATAAGGCTTTTAATAACCCTTTCTTCATTTAAATCTTTCAAATAGATGTTTATAAATTTTACTTCCATTATGTAGTGGGAGACAACTTTGTCCACATGGACAAGTTGGACAAAAGGGCCTGTTTCTGTGCTGTAAAACCCTACGGCTTCCACGGTGCAGCTAACGGAACTGCTGCCCATAGCTTCACAATCGCTGGTGCTCTATATGCAGAATTTGCATACTGATCCTGTGGCCTCTTTGCTTCCCTCTTGTTTCCTCTCACATCTCAAAAATATGGAAGTTGGTAAGTTAATTGACCTCAGTAAATTTCCCCTGGTGTTTACATGAATGATAGAATCTGGCTATGCTATATAGTTCTAAGTAGTGTCACAATGGAGAAGGGATGTTAGAATTACAAAGTTTTACAGAAAGATTACCACAGTTTAGGATCTGCCAACTGTTGGTGGAGCACTTAAATTTGCAGCGATGTGAAAAGACTGTGGGACTAAAGGAAACTATAGATAGGAGCAGGTGGGAAATTGAAAAAGATGTCAAAATTTTTAGATCCATGTGTTGCCAGCGCAGGTCAGCTATTGCAAGTGTCCTTGAATTGAGTTATATTGGGATATGGGCTTCAGCTTTCACAGACAATATTGGAGTGGTTAATTATTGAAGGATCAAAGGCATGGGGAGTGGTTTTGGGGTTGGTTTTAGCAGATTAATTGCAGCAGGGCAGAATAAGGTATTGTTGTGGAAGCTGAAACAGGTGGAGCATGGTGGTGCCGCTGGAAAGGTCTTCCTCGGCTGTGAGGTGTTTGGGACACCTGAAGGATATAAACTACATTCAATAAACGCATCTTCTTTCTGGATCCTTGTATTTGAAAAGCAAGAATGCGCCCAGCAATAACTTCAAAGCATAACCCACAAAACCATGAAGGCATTTTTTAAAATAGAACACACATCACACTGAAGTACATGCATCTTACAAATACATGTGGATGGTGTACACATTGTAAATCAATTTTTACAACTGCATTAATGACTGTAAAATCTGGAAAATCCATCTGGAATACAAAGAATGTATTTTAGTGTTGTATACTTCTTGCCTTTCGAGTGCTTTTGAAAAGAAGAGTTTGTTTTACTGCTTATAGGTTGGGGATATCACCAGCTGCACTTGTTTACCACCATTTCCTAACTTGGATGATGTTACGAAGAACAGCCAACAGGTAAACCCATCAGAGCATGAATCAATGCCTTTGGGCGAAGAGCAGGATGGGAGACATGTGGTTTACCTGGGTCATCCATAACATAATAACATTAATATGGCTCGTTTAGCTATTTAGGTAGGCGGCGGCGGCCCCGATCCGGGCAGAAGCGAGGGGGAGGCGGCGGCCCCGGCCTCGATCGAGTGAGGCAGGCGTAGGCCCCAGTCCGGGCAGAAGCGAGGGGGAGGCGGAGGCCCTGGCCTCGGTCGAGTGAGGCAGGCAGAGGCCCCGGTCCAGGCAGAAAGAAGGAGGCAGCGGCCGCGGTCCGGACACAGGGAAAGCAGCGGCGGCCCCGGTCCCGGTCCGGGCAGTATGGTCCGACCTAGGAGGGGAGGCAGGCCCCTCCAGCCCGGGTAAGAAACCTGCATAGGAGAAGGCAACTCCGATATAAAACCTACGACCCAAGGACCTCGCTGCCACGTCCCAGCTTGCTTGGCCACGGCACACGAACCATGGGTGTAAAGGGTGGGGCCAGTACTGCGCACACTGCACTCCACCTAAAAGCTCCTTTGCGCAGGCCCGAGGACATGTCCACATCCTCCCCCTCCACGTCCTCCCCCTCAAAAGACGGGCGCCTCCTGTTGGAGCTCTGCGCAGAACAGCAGCTTGTCATTACAAACACCCTTTTTCAGCAGAGGGACAGCCTGAAGACTACCTGGATGCATCCCCGATCCAAACACTGGCACCTCCTGGACTACGTCCTGGTGCAAGAAAGAGACAAACGAGATGTGCTCCACACCAGGGTCATGCCCAGCGTGGAATGCCACACTGACCACCGGCTGGTTCGCTGCAAGCTCAACCTTCACTTCAAGCCAAAGTCCAGGAACAGTAAAGCCCCCAGAAAGAGGTTCAATGTTGGAAACCTGCAGTCAGACGAAGTGAGAGGAAACTTCCAGGCAAACCTCAAAGCAAAGCTCGAGGATGCAATCCACCTCACGGACTCGTCCCCTGAAACCCTCTGGGATCAGCTGAAGACTACCATACTGCAATCCACTGAAGAGGTACTGGGCTTCTCCTCCAGGAAAAACAAGGACTGGTTCGACGAAAACAATCAGGAAATCCAGGAGCTGCTGGCAAAGAAGCGAGCTGCCCACCAGGCTCACCTTACAAAGCCGTCCTGGCCAGAGAAGAATCAAGCCTTCCGTCGCGCATGCAGCCATCTTCAGCGCAAACTCCGGGAGATCCAAAATGAGTGGTGGACTAGCCTCGCCAAACGAACCCAGCTTAGCGCGGACATTGGCGACTTCAGGGGTTTTTACGAGACTCTAAAGGCTGTGTACAGCCCCTCACCCCAGGTCCAAAGCCCGCTGCGCAGCTCAGACAGCAAAGTCCTCCTCAGCGACAAGATCTCCATTCTCAACCGATGGTCAGAACACTTCCAATCTCTTTTCAGTGCCAACCACTCAGTCCAAGAATCCGCCCTGCTCCAGCTCCCTCAACAGCCCCTAAGGCTAGAGCTGGATGAGGTCTCACCCGGGAAGAGACATATAAGGCAAATGAACAACTGAAAAGTGGCAAAGTAGCAGGTATGGATGGAATCCCCCCAGATGTCTGGAAGGCTGGCGGAAAAACTCTGCATGCCAAACTGCATGAGTTTTTCAAGCTCTGCTGGGACCAAGGAAAGCTGCCTCAGGACCTTCGTGATGCCATTATCATCACCCTGTACAAAAACAAAGGCGAGAAATCAGACTGCTCAAACTACAGGGGAATCACGTTGCTCTCCATTGCAGGCAAAATCTTCACTAGGATTCTCCTAAATAGAATAATAACTAGTGTCGCCGAGAATGTTCTCCCAGAATCACAGTGTGGCTTTCGCGCAGAGGAACTACTGACATGGTCTTTGCCCTCAGACAGCTCCAAGAAAAGTGCAGAGAACAAAACAAAGGACTCTACATCACCTTTGTTGACCTCACCAAAGCCTTCGACACCGTGAGCAGGAAAGGGCTTTGGCAAATACTAGAGCACCTCAGATGCCCCCCAAAGTTCCTCAACATGATTATCCAACTGCACGAAAACCAACAAGGTCGGGTCAGATACAGCAATGAGCTCTCTGAACCCTTCTCCATTAACAATGGCGTGAAGCAAGGCTGCGTTCTCGCACCAACCCTCTTTTCAATCTTCTTCAGCATGATGCTGAACCAAGACATGAAAGACCTCAACAATGAAGACGCTGTTTACATCCGGTACCACACGGATGGCAGTCTCTTCAATCTGAGGCGCCTGCAAGCTCACACCAAGACACAAGAGAAACTTGTCCATGAACTACTCTTTGCAGACGATGCCGCTTTAGTTGCCCATTCAGAGCCGGCTCTTCAGCGCTTGACGTCCTGTTTTGCGGAAACTGCCAAAATGTTTGGCCTGGAAGTCAGCCTGACGAAAACTGAGGTCCTCCATCAGCCAGCTCCCCACCATGACTACCAGCACCCCCACATCTCCATCAGGCACACAAAACTCAAAACAGTCAACCAGTTTACCTATCTCGGCTGCACCATTTCATCGGATGTAATGATCGACAACGAGATAGACAACAGACTCGCCAAGGAAAATAGCGCCTTTGGAAGACTGCACAAAAGAGTCTGGAAAAACAACCAACTGAAAAACCTCACAAAGATTAGCGTATACAGAGCCGTTGTCATACCCACACTCCTGTTCAGCTCCGAATCAAGGATCCTCTACCAGCATCACCTACGGCTCCTAGAACGCTTCCACCAGCATTGTCTCTGCTCCATTCTCAACATTCATTGGAGCGACTTCATCCCTAACATCGAAGTACACGAGATGGCAGAGGCCGACAGCATCGAATCCACGCTGCTGAAGATCCAACTGCGCTGGGTAGGTCACGTCTCCAGAATGGAGGACCATCGCCTTCCCAAGATCGTGTTATATGGTGAGCTCTCCACTGGCCATCGTGACAGAGATGCAAAGAAGAGGTACAAGGACTGCCTAAAGAAATCTCTTGGTGTCTGCCACATTGACCACCGCCAGTGGGCTGATATCGCCTCAAACCGTGCATCTTGGCACCTCACAGTTCGGCGGACAGCAACCTCCTTTGAAGAAGACCGCAGAGCCCACCTCACTGACAAAAGACAAAGGAGGAAAAACCCAACACCCAACCCCAACCAACCAATTTTCCCCTGCAACCGTGTCTGCCTGTCCCGCATCGGACTTGTCAGCCACAAACGAGTCTGCAGCTGACGTGGACATTTACCCCTCCATAAATCTTCGTCCGCGAAGCCAAGCCAAAGAAAGAGAGAGTCAATCACTGGCTATTCTGGAGTCACATGCAATCCTGACTAGGAAGTGGGGTAGTTCCAGTAGGTCATTTGTGACCATGGTACAATTTTTAACAACCATCCAGGAGTGGTCTGATCACCATTCCTGGTGCTCTCCTGGTTCATATGGCACACTTACTGATCTGAATTCCCCAGTCTCTTGGTTGAATTTGAACCCATTCCTGTAAAAGCACAATGAAACCCAAGCATCTCACCCAATAACTTAAGCATTATACTGATCTACCTGACCACTAATGAAGTTTGAGAAAGGGGGATGAAATCCATTATAACATACACTAGGCTTTGATCGAAGTGGGCTTGTTGAGTCACACGTGCAAGGGAAATTCTGGCTAAAATGGGCTGGAGTTTTTTTTTGTATTGAGTCCTTACTTTCTGATTACCTAGAGCACCAACAATTCCTGTTGTCCAGAATTCAAGCAACCAGCAGCCTCACCCAAACAACAAATCACAGAATGTAAATAGATAAAAAATACAGGTTTAAAATTGGCACACCTCACCATTAGGTCGCAACATGCAATTTCAAGCAACCAGAATATTCACTTATCCACCAATCCTCATAGGTGGGGATACCAGGGGTTTTACTAGATATGACAACAGTCTTTTAGCCCCACGCACAAACAATAGCCCTATCCAAATATTGCCTTCGACTCAGCGTGATTTAAAGGGATGCCTACAAAACATTGGTTGGCTGGGATTAATTATAAAGCTGCATTCAAATCAAGGGAATCAGATAAACAACCCAATTGAAGACTAAGCTATTTATATTGCCTGAACCTGATTAGATTACAGCTCCATACCTCACACTTTGCCAGCCAACCCGCTTTGAAAACAAATATATAATCTTGCACTTGGTGCACTTTGAAGATGCGCTTTCATTGGTAGTGTACCCTATCTTACTCATTTGTAGTGACAGTATTCGTTAATGAATATTTTGTCTTGTGATTGTTAAAAGGAACATTAAATAAAGAATCAGGAACAGTCAGGTTTAGGTAACGTGAGTTGCAGGCCTTGTTCACGTTTCTTCTATCAATCAATACTTAGAATGTATATTAAGGCGGAAAGAAATGAAGAACGACTGGGGCCTTTTTCAATTTTGAAACATCCCTCATCGTTTTACGAAATGATTTATGAAATGCGTTTGAATTTCTACAGCCAGAGGATAATGCATCTATGGAATTTGTGGCAGACGGTTGTCGAGGCCAGGTCTTTGGGTGTATTTAAAGCAAAGGCAGAAAGATTGTTGATTTAGCTAGGGCATCAAAGGTGATGGGGAGAAGGCCAGGCAGTGGAGCTGAGGGGGCTAATGATTAAATGGTGGGGCAGACTCAGTGGGCTGAATCGCCTACTTTTGCTCCGATCCTATTAATGGCTCAGTGATGAGGCTAGTTAGAACCGCTGCCTCAGGTCTGGAGACTCTGGTTTGATCCTGGCACAGTCTGTGTGGAGTCTGCACATTGATCCAACAACCATGCAGATTTCTTCCAGTTGCTTCCCTCATCTCAAAAACACGTCTTGGTTGGTTAACTGCCCCAAATCTGTTGGTGAATGGTGGAATCTGGCCAGAGTAACAGGAATTGTGAGGGATAAAATAGGTTAGAGGAAAATTAAAATGGGCATGAGATGGTTAGCTGGGTTAAAGGTGCAGTTTCCGTTCCAAGACTCTCTACTTCTTTCTCTCATCCAGAAACAACCTACGGTGTAAGATAGCCTACATAAACAAGACAGCAGCTACATTTTCTGGTTTTCCTTGTTTTGAAATTTCCCTAGATTTTCTTCATTGTCATTCTTTATGACCTTTTACAACTCAATAACAAAATCACAGCCCCCAAACCCTGCAGCATTCTTTCCACACCTCGCCAGAATGTCAACCTAGGTTAAGATCTCAAGACTCTAGAATGCTTTCTGAACCCAAAACATCTGGACTCAGAGGTAGCTGTGAGACTGGAATTAAACCAGAAGTCACCCTCTTCAACAACTCATCACCCTTAAAGAGGATTAAGCTGAGAAAAGTAGCCAAGCACTGGCAACAGGTTCATCATAAGCATGAGGCAAGTGTATGTGCTAGTCCCTAGTACTCGAATCAGAGGTTGAAATAGCTAGTACCAAAATTGATTCACATCACCTAATACACATCACAAGAGATGGAAAGGGTTAGGTGATTACAAACTATTCCATAAATTACTCTGGGACCATCAAAAGAATTTGTGGACACTCTTGAAACAGTATTTTTGTTATTTTGCATTAACTACCTTTATACATTTGATTTTTTTTTCTTTCTCATGGTGCATTATGGTAATTGATTTATACAGTTGTTGATGGCATATTTTATGTACCTGTGTGGCTGCAGCAAGTCAAGTTTATTGCCATCTGATTACACAAGTACAACCCGAGGAAACAGTGTTCTCCTGCCCTCAGTGCAAAACAACGGTACACATGCAGGACATGTATTCATATACACACATCTAAAAAAAATTGCTTCATAAATTATGAGAATCTCAGATGGTTAGGGCGAGCAGTTCCTTTGCTCGCTCAGCATTCTCACTGCCCGTGGGAAGAAGCAGCAACTAAGAATTTCAGCGTATCTAAATGTTCTACTTATCTATGTGACAACAAAGTCTCATATTTAAAAAAATTCAAGACCAATTGAAGAGGGCTAGTTAACAATAAATACCCAGCAAGAATAATTCTAACAATATAAATGGGAACGTTTAGTGATTCTAATTGAATCTAAAATATGATTTCATTATTTTAATTGTTTGTTGTTTGATGCTGGTCCCATCACTTGACAGCAAAACATTTTGTCTGAATGTGCCAAGTGGTAATAAATGTCAATGAGGTGTGAGGAGATGTAAAACAGACTGGGGCACTAATAAGAGCCGGTTCCCTTCCAAGTCATTCAGCGTCCTAATGTGGAAATGCATCCCTCTTCCTTCAGCACCAATGAAATTGGATCTTGGAACCTTTCCCCACCAACCTTGCGGGACTACCTTTGTCACAAATGCAGCAGCAATTCAAGAAGCAGGCTCGCCACCACATTCTCAAAATTAATTCAGGACAGACAAATAAATGCTGACTTCACACCATTGAGTCCACTTAAGAAATGACCTATCCTGGGCACAAATCTCCTCACTTGTCAGGAAGGTGCAACAACGACTACATGTCCTGAGAAAACTGAGGCAAAGCTACTGGCAGCCATTGTGCCAACTTTCTACAGGAGCTCTATCAAGGGCATCCTGGCTGCCTGCATCACAGTGAGGTATGGTTGCACTGGCTCGGAGGTCAATCCAAAGGCAGAGATAATCACTGGGCTCTTCCTCCTCCCCATTGACAAGACCTAATGGGATCGTTGTTTGAACAGGGCATGCAAAATCATTGAGGACCCATTATCTTTTGCAGATGACACCAGATTGATGGCATATATTAGATGTGAAGGGAATGGGAAATGATGAAGGGAGTGACTCATGGAATTTAACTCAGACAACGACAAAATGATGCATTTTGGAAAGTGCAACCATAGCAAGACCAATAGAGGAAAAAAATGGCACTTTACCAGCAGTGACTCTTCGCGTGCAGCTCCAACAGGAATCATCACATATTCAGAACTATTACCTCACTTTCTTTACCTTCGTGCTAGTTTTTAAAATTTAGCTGTGCAGCTCAATAACAGGCCCTTCCAGCCCATGAGCCCCGGCCGCTCAATTACACCCAATTAACCTACAACCCCTGTAAGTTTTGAAGAGAGAGAGAGAGGAAACTGGAGAACCCAGAGGAAACCCATTCAGACATGGGGAGAAGGTCAAACTCCTTATGGACAGCATCAGATTCGAACCTGGATCACCTGCCCACTGTAATAGTGTTGCCCTTCTACTCATTTATTACTTTTTTTTTTAAATTTTTTATTTTTCACACCATAAATCACAATAGTCATGATATACACTTTTTCTTTTCCACACATTTACAGTGACTTTTTCTCCCTTATTATTTATTTTTTAAATGTAATTTATGTCCATATCTGAGCTTGTAACGCTGCTGCAAAACAACGAATTTCATAGCAATAAATTCTGATTCTGAGGGTCCTGGTTGTTGAACAGAGACTTGGGACATAAGTACATAGTTCCCTTTAAGCCACCATGCATCTAGATGGGTTGGTGAAGAAGGTAGCTGGCTTGCTTGTCTTCATTGGCTGAGGCAAGTGGGCTTAGAATTTGCGGCATTATGTAAAACTAGAACTTGACATGGGTTAGGCTACACTTGAAGTACTGTGATTGAACTCGAGAGGGTGCACGGATCACAGGCCTCCAATCTTTTTAAAAAAAACAGCCTTCACTACTACCCTCTGTCTTCTATCACTAAGCCAAAGTTATATCCATTCAGCTAGTTCAACCTGGAGCCCACGTGTTCTCATCTTCCAGACCAGCCTATCATCACACACTGCCAGACTGAGACCACTCGCAAATTGGGGGAATAACACCTCATGCTCCATCTGGGCACCCTCCAATGACCGAATGGCATTAACATTAACTTCTCCTGTTTCCATTATCCTCCCCCCACCTCCCAAATCTTTCCCTATGTCTCCTTTCCTAGAGCCCTGCCTCCATTTCCCTCTCCTGTCGCCCCCGCTCTGCTTTCACAGAGCCAAATACATTCGCCTCCCCCAATCAATTCTCATCTTTCCTCTCTCCCGTCCTCCTATCCATGTCCAATTAACACCTTTTGTTTGTTGGTCTGTACTCCTCCCCTGCCCCTTCTTCCCTTCTCCCAGCCTTTTAATTCAGACGCCTGTCTGATTTTTATTCGTTCTTTGACAAAGGGCTCAGATCCGAAACATTGCTTGTATATCTTTACCTCCTCTGGATGCTGTCAGACCTGCTGAGTTCCTCCAGCATTTCTGTGTTTTCACTTCAATCACTGCGTTTGCAGACTTTTATGTTCCATTCACCTCAGCCTATCGTGTGGGATGTTGTCAGTGGCCCAGTTAAAGTCAATGCAGATAGTGTCCTACTGTCATGGTCTCATCAATCATCTTGTCATCTCTTCAAAAAATTAAAACTCTAAAGCAGTACTTCCCATACCCTATTCCATACTGACTATCCCCAATCAGGCCACGAGCAAAATCCTGTCTCTTAAAATCCCTTTCAATAACTTCCCCACCACTGATGTAAGGCTCACTGGCCTTGGTTTCCTGGATTATCCCTGCTGCCCTTCTTGAATAACATAAGCTACCCTTCAGCCTTCCAGTATCTCACAAATGGCTAATGAGGAAACTTTGCTCTCTCCCTTGCTTCCCGTAACATTCTCGTATGCCCCAGGATTTATCAACTTCAACGCACATCAACATCTCCTCCCTTATACTGTTACACATGATCACCCGTCCTTCCCCTGAACTCACCAGCTTCCATGGCAACTGGAGAAAAGAAGCATTTTTTTTAAAGACCACATCCATTTCCTTTGTCTCCACATAAATTACCAAACTGAACCTATTCTGTCCCAAGCTACACAGGCGACGCCATGACAGGCAGTAGGCAACTCGAGGCAAGGAGCCCATGCAGGCTGTGGGCTGCTGGAGACTGGCTCGAGGCTGGCTGAAGGGATACCAGGTTTCGAATCAGCATGCAAATTGAACTTGATATTTTATAAACACATTATACTTAATATGCCCAGCCCCTCCTCTCCGTCCACAACAAAATGTGGGTCATACTCTCACACTCACATGTCTGTCCATGGCCTTTCACACTACCCCACCCTGATCACCCGTAAATTGGAGGAACAACATTTTTCACCAACCCCAGGGCATGAACAATGAGTTCACTGCATTCCACTAATCAGCTTGCCTTCTTTCCACCCCCGCCCCCCCGCCCCAACCACCCTTTAATTAGTTATTACAGTTCTTACTTCCTTTCTCTCTCCACCTGGCCTTGACTGCTCCCCCCCTTCCTGCTGTCCTCCCTCCCTCGTCCACCAATCATCTCCCACCCTCACCAACCTTCCCCCTTTTGTTCAGACATCTCTCATTTTCCCTCACACCTTGATGAAGGGCTCAAGCCCGAAATGCTAGTGATGTATAAAGACACTGTTTGACCTGATGAGTTTCTCCAGCATTTGTGTGTGTGTTTTCACTTAACCAACAGAATCTTGTGTTTTACCTATTTTGCATAATAGGTCGATGCGGTCAAGATTGATAAAAATTGTTCTCAAATAGTCATCTCGGGACCATTGATGGAAGAGGAGGAATGAGCGACTCAAGAGAGTTGTGTGTGTGTGTGTGTGTGTGTGTGTGTGTGTTGGGATCCAGTTTGATGTGAGCGCCTTTAAAAAGGGAACGGAGGGCAAGTTAAGGGTTAAATAAAATGGTAATTGGTGGGAGGAGTAATAAAGATAAAGGGCAGTGACAAGAGGAGCGGCCATTGGTGAGCAGCCCAGTGTAGGCATGGGACATAAAGGCTTTGGCTTATGAGGCTTCAGCGAGCTGAGGACGAGCTTGTTTCCAGAAAGGTAAGACTAGGCAAGCTATTTAAAGGAGTCAGCAGCTAGGGCAGTGGAATGCTCTGATTGCAGGATGTGGGATATCTGGGACAACACAATTGTCCCTGATGACCACACCTGCAAAAGGTGCATCCAGTTGCAGCTCCTGGAAGACCAAGTTGGGGAAATGGAGGTGGAACAGGAGGCAGAGATTGTGATAGAGAGAAGCTTCAAGGAGACAGTCACCCTCAGTTGTAGCTGGGTGACTATTGTTGGAATCTAGGGGTTAAAAAATTATGAAAGAAATGATTAATTAATAAGTTTATATGTACTGCATGGTTCAGGGAAAAAGAGGAATGTGATTAAGTGGCAATCACAGCATGGAGCAAAGTTGGCTGAGCAAAATGGTCTGCTCCCAAAATACAGGGAGAGGAAATGCATAAAACGATTTAGGAGGAATGCTCAAACTGAAGGAGGTGGTGAGTAGCACAGGAGACACAGGCCAGACCAGAACAAAGAATGGCCTGCAAGAAACAAAGGGAATGGAAAACCAGTCTAGGAGGAAGATTAAGGCAGGAAGCGGTGTTAAAGAGAACAGCAGAAATTGGCCAGACAGGGACAGGATGGTGATTAGAAATATCTGGGGATGAATTAATTTCTGATCAACACAACAGGATAGTCTGGCCTGGAGGATTAAGATGGGAGTGCTACACCCCAGATATCTGCAAAACAGGAGATGACTTGTGATAACCCTTATGCAAAAAGATCTAGCAAAGGAAGCCAACTTTTGTTCTGTATGATAAGGTTGATCTATATAAACTGAGCCAACTGGACAATAGGGGTCAGTCTTGGGGAGTAGCTCACTGTGCAGGTGACCTATGAATTAATGATTGACCCAGAGCTCTGTTAAGTATTATTCTTGTGCTGTGTAATAAATTGACTGTTGAACCAAATACCTTCTCCTATCACTTCATTCAAAGAACACGCTGGACTCAGACTACACATAGACTAATTTAAGAGTAAGGTAAAGCCAGAGTCCGACACTATTAGGAGAGGGAAGGGGATTCGACAAACAGTGCAGAGAACTCTCAACAATAAATATGCTCTTTTGGATACTGTTGGTGAGGAAGATCTAGCAGGGACAAGTTGTGGTGGTTAAAAACACAAAATGCTGGAGAAACTGAGCTGGTCAAACAGTGTCCTCTACATAGCAAAGGTAAAAATACATAACCATGGTTTCAGGCTTGAGCCCTTCATCAAGGTGTGGAAGAATGTCGGCAGGCATCTGAACAAAAGGGTGAGAGGTGGGGGGGGAAGGCAGGAGGTGATAGGTGGAGAAGGGAGGGAGGGAACAGCAGTGATCAGAAGGAGGGATGGCTGGGTGAGTGAGGGGACAACTGGGAAGACTAGAAAGGGGGAGGGAAAAAGGGCAAGCAGTTTAGCAGAAACCAAAGAAGTTGATGTTAGTGCCATCTGGTTGGAGCATGCCCAGATGGAAAATAAGGTGGCATTCCTCCAATCTGCAGATGGTCATGTAGTACATAAGGCCCATGGGCAGACATATATGTATGGGTGTGTGACTCAGAATTAAAATGCTGGCTACTGGGAGGTCGCTGTTACTGTAGTGGTAGGAGTGGAGGTGCTCAGCGAAACGATCTCCCCATTTGTGACTGGTCTTTCTGATGTAGAGATGGCCACGAAGGGAGCACTGGGTGCAGTAAATCAGTGTGGTGGTCACTTCTCTGATGCAGAGGATGGACCCTCAGCTCAGAAGGGAAGGGGGGAAGGTGAGCTATAGTGATTGAGGACTCTTTGGTTAGGAGAGTAGATAGGAGGTTCTGGAGTGGGATCAAGGCTCCAGGATAGTGTGTTACCTCCCAGGTACCAGGATGGTATGTTACCTCCCAGAGACATCCATCTCATCAAGTTCACACCATTCTGGTGGGGAAGGGTGAGCAACCACAGGCCATGGTCCATGTAGGGACTAATGACATAGATTAGAGCAGAAATGAGGTCCTGAAGTGTAGTGTAGGGAGTTAGGTAAGAACCTCAAGGATGATAATTTCAGGTTTGTTGCCTGTACCACAAGCCAGAAGGTAGGAATAGGAAGCTGTGGCTGAAGAGTTGGTGCAGGGCGCAGGGATTCAGATTTATTGATAATAAGGATCTCTTCTAGGGAAGGTCTAACCTGTACAAAAAGGTTGCACTGCACCTGAACTGAACTGGGCAGCGACAAATATCCTGGCTCAAGGTTTGCTAGAGCTGTTAGGGAGGGTTTTAACTGGTTTGGCATGGGGGTGGAAAACAGAATGTGAGTGCAGAGAATAGTACAGAAGGTCAAAGGCATGATACTATGTGTTCTGAGTTTGTGAAGAAGGACAGGCATAAATGTAGCCAGTTAGAGGGGTTGAAATGTGTCTATTTCAATGCTAGGAGGATTAGGAATAAAGGGGATGAACTTAAAGCATGGATCAGAACATGGAATTACAATGTTTGGCTATGACAGAGACTTAGCTGGAAGAAAGGCAGGATTGGCCTCTGCAGGTACCAGGGTTCAGGTGTTTTAAAAGGAATAAGGTGGAAGGTAAAAGAAAGGTTGGGAGTAGCATTACTGGTCAGGGATAGTATCACAGCTATAGAAAGGGAGGATGCTGCAGAGGGAGTGTCCACTGAGTTGGTGTGGGTGGAAGTCAGCAATAGGAAGGGAGCTATCACTGTGTGGGGAGTAGTCCTCGAGACATTGAGGAGCAGATGAGTAGGCAGATCTTCAAATGGTGCAGGAAATACAGGGTTGTAGTTATGGATGTGATAGTACAGACCTATCACCAATGTATATAGTTACGGTATCTAGAGTGTAATGACTGTGCTTACAGCGATTGGCTGAGATCTTAGCCACGCCTACTGTCTGGGCCTTAAAGGGTTGTGTCCCTAGCCAGGTCGGATCATTCCGGACTGGTCGGCCACCTGTGAAGAGCTCTTGTCTTTTGCTAATAAAAGCCTTGGTTTGGATCAAGGCTTTCGATGAGCTCTACAATGGGTGATTTCAACTTCCCTAATATTAGGCAGCACTTCCTGACTGCAAAAGGGATAGATGGGTCTGAATTGTTCAGGTGTGTTCAAGAAGGATTCCTGATACAGTATGTGAACCAGCCAACAACAGCTAGGCCTTACTGGGTCGAATTCTGGGTAATGAACCTGGTTGGGGCAGAGCTCTCAGTGGTGGAGAACTTAAATTAAAGTAACCACAACTCCCTGAGCTTTAGCATAGCCATGGATAAGGAACAATGCACAAAAAAATTGGAAAGTGTTAAATTGGGGAAGGGGTAATTATGATGGGATGAGGCAGGAACTAGTCATGAGGCATGGAATCTATTAAACTTTGGCTGGGTGGTTAAAAAAGATTGACTTGCAGGTAGAAAGCAGAAAGCAGTAATGGAAGGAAAGTATTCTGCCGAGAGGTCAGTGATTAATGGAATGCTGCAAAGATCTGTTCTGGGACCCCTGCTCTTTGCCATTTTTATAAATGACCTGGATGAAGAGGCACAAGGATGGGTCTGTAAGTTTGAAGGAAAGGAGGAGTTGTGGATGGAGATGAAGGTTGTTGAAGAATACAAGAGGATAAAGACAGGATGCAGAGTTGAGCAGATGGAGTTCAATCCGGACAAGTGCAAGGTGATGCATTTTGGAAGGACAAACCAGAAGGCCGAGTACAGGGTTAATGATTATTTAATTAAGAGTGTGGATGAACAGAGGGACCCTGGGTCGAAATTCATTAATCCCTCAAGGTCACTGCTGTGAGCGTCACTATGTGAATGAATCTGATGCAAGGTCCACACACTGTACAACAGGCTTTAATTTGCTTAAACTTGTACATCAGTCTTAGTATCTTTGCTGACTCCATGTGTGTCTGACTGTCCTTTGCTGGTTCCACATGTGTCTAACTGCCCCCCAAAGGGGCCAGCTCAAGTCTTTATATGGGCCAGTGATTGACAGCCAGCAGGTGGGGCCAGCCTCCCAGGTTACCTACCTGCAGGTACAGTGGTTGCCCCCTGCAGTAGGCTGGTAGGAGTGCAGCCAGTGTAGTGATTGTATCAACACATCCGCACAGGTTGATAGGGTAGTTAAGAAGGCCTATGGGATGTTGGGCTTCATTAATGTGGGATTGAGTTCAAGAGTAGGGTCATGTTGCAACTCTACAAATCTCTCGTGAGACCACTCTTAGAGTATTGTGTTCAGTTCTAGTCACATTATAAGAAGGATGTGGAAACTATGGAGAGGGTGTAAAGGAGATTTACCACGATGTTGCCTGGATTGGAAAATAATGTAGCAAGGTTAGCAGAGCTGGGACTTTTCTCTTTGAAGCGTAGAAGGATGAGAGGAGGCCAAATAGAGGTCTACAAAATTATGAGAGGCACAGATAGTGTGGTCAGCCAGTGCCTGCTTCCCAGGGCAGGAATAACAAACACCAGAGGACATGTGAACAAAGTGAAGGGAGGGAAGTTTAGGAGAGACATCAAAGGTAAGTTTTTTTATGCAGAGTTGTGAGTGCCTGGAATGCCTTGCCAGTGATGGTGGTGGAGGTTGAAACATTAGGGGCATTGAAGAAACTCTTAGACAGGCACATGGATAGAAGAAAAATAGAGGGTTATATGGTATGGAGGGTTTAGTCCCTTTTCTTAAGCAATATCGCTGCTCTCCATTGCAGGCAAAATCTTCGCTAGGATTCTCCTAAATAGAATAATACCTAGTGTCGCCGAGAATATTCTCCCAGAATCACAGTGCGCTTTCGCGCAAACAGAAGAACTACTGACATGGTCTTTGCCCTCAGACAGCTCCAAGAAAAGTGCAGAGAACAAAACAAAGGACTCTACATCACCTTTGTTGACCTCACCAAAGCCTTTGACACCGTGAGCAGGAAAGGGCTTTGGCAAATACTAGAGCGCCTCGGATGCCCCCCAAAGTTCATCAACATGATTATCCAACTGCACGAAAACCAACAAGGTCGGGTCAGATACAGCAATGAGCTCTCTGAACCCTTCTCCATTAACAATGGCGTGAAGCAAGGCTGTGTTCTCGCACCAACCCTCTTTTCAATCTTCTTCAGCATGATGCTGAACCAAGCCATGAAAGACCTCAACATTGAAGACGCTGTTTACATCCGGTACCGCACGGATGGCAGTCTCTTCAATCTGAGGCGCCTGCAAGCTCACACCAAGACACAAAAGAAACTTGTCCGTGAACTACTCTTTGCAGACGATGCCGCTTTAGTTGCCCATTCAGAGCCAGCTCTTCAGCGCTTGACGTCCTGTTTTGCGGAAACTGCCAAAATGTTTGGCCTGGAAGTCAGCCTGAAGAAAACTGAGGTTCTCCATCAGCCAGCTCCCCACCATGACTACCAGCCCCCCCACATCTCCATCGGGCACACAAAACTCAAAACGGTCAACCAGTTTACCTATCTCGGCTGCACCATTTCATCAGATGCAAGGATCGACAACGAGATAGACAACAGACTCGCCAAGGCAAATAGCGCCTTTGGAAGACTACACAAAAGAGTCTGGAAAAACAACCAACTGAAAAACCTCACAAAGATAAGTGTATACAGAGCCGTTGTCATACCCACACTCCTGTTCGGCTCCGAATCATGGGTCCTCTACCGGCATCACCTACGGCTCCTAGAACGCTTCCACCAGCGTTGTCTCCGCTCCATCCTCAACATCCATTGGAGCGCTTACATCCCTAACGTCGAAGTACTCGAGATGGCAGAGGTCGACAGCATCGAGTCCACGCTGCTGAAGATCCAGCTGCGCTGGGTGGGTCACGTCTCCAGAATGGAGGACCATCGCCTTCCCAAGATCGTGTTATATGGCGAGCTCTCCACTAGCCACCGTGACAGAGGTGCACCAAAGAAAAGGAACAAGGACTGCCTAAAGAAATCTCTTGGTGCCTGCCACATTGACCACCGCCAGTGGGCTGATATCGCCTCAAACCGTGCATCTTGGCGCCTCACAGTTTGGCGGGCAGCAACCTCCTTTGAAGAAGTCCGCAGAGCCCACCTCACTGACAAAAGGCAAAGGAGGAAAAACCCAACACCCAACCCCAACCAACCAATTTTCCCCTGCAACCGTGTCTGCCTGTCCCGCATCGGACTTGTCAGCCACAAACGAGCCTGCAGCTGACGTGGACATTTACCCCCTCCATAAATCTTCGTCCGCGAAGCCAAGCCAAAGAAAGAATATGTGTTAGCACAACATTGAGGGCAAAAGGGCTGTGCAGTGAAGGTAAAAAGGTTCCATTATTGTCACGTAACACTACAATTAGAATGTAGCATATATGAAATTCTTTAACTTTGTCTACTGAAGGAAGACAGAGAGTCGCCACGTTGTCTAGCGCCCCCTCACAGAAATGTGGCCCCAGTGAGGAATGAACTTGAGACCCCTGGTTTAACAAGACCAGTGCTCTAATCACTGAGCTATCGAGTGTTCCGTGATTCTAACATTTGATTGATTTACTTCATTCTTCCCAACCGATCATGCATGATATCAAGTAATTATTTTATTACAGTAAACCCCCTGATATGCAGGGATAAAACCTATGGGGATTGGTAGATGCCAGATAGGTGTATTTTCTGGTTGCTTGAGATTGCACGTTGTGTGATTGGTGAACTAACAGCAAGGCATGCCAGTTTTAAACTCGCGTATTTTTTTTTAAACCTATTTATTTTCTGCAATTTATTTGCCGGCTGCTTGAATTCTGGATAACAGGGGTTTTACTATACATTAAACAAATTTTGCCTTGAAATAAAAGAAAACTGGTCATCACAAGATGTATTATAAAGTATGTCCCTGAACACAGTTTTGGAGAAAAATCTGAACAAATGACCAACACTAGAGGTTATTGCTTCCAGGAACATGCTTTAAGTAATCACATTTTCAATTGCAGATGCACAGTACAGGCATTCCCTGGGTTATATCCGAGATCCATTCCTAAGCCTGTCTTTAAGTCACATTTTTAGATAAATCGAAACTTGCTGCACATGAAGCTTTTAAATCATTGAAAAAGTGGAGCCTTCTCTTGCACTAAAAGTTCAGGCTAGCAAGCATATTACACATATTACACATATTACACTAATTACACATATTACACTTTTTTTTCTTTGGCTTGGCTTCGCGGACGAAGATTTATGGAGGGGGTAAAAAGTCCACGTCAGCTGCAGGCTCGTTTGTGGCTGACAAGTCCGATGCGGGACAGGCAGACACGGTTGCAGCGGCTGCAGGGGAAAATTGGTTGGTTGGGGTTGGGTGTTGGGTTTTTCCTCCTTTGTCTTTTGTCAGTGAGGTGGGCTCTGCGGTCTTCTTCAAAGGAGGTTGCTGCCCGCCAAACTGTGAGGCGCCAAGATGCACGGTTTGAGGCGATATCAGCCCACTGGCGGTGGTCAATGTGGCAGGCACCAAGAGATTTCTTTAGGCAGTCCTTGTACCTTTTCTTTGGTGCACCTCTGTCACGGTGGCCAGTGGAGAGCTCGCCATATAACACGATCTAGGGAAGGCGATGGTCCTCAATTCTGGAGACGTGACCCATCCAGCGCAGCTGGGTCTTCAGCAGCGTGGACTCGATGCTGTCGACCTCTGCCATCTCGAGTACTTCGACGTTAGGGATGAAAGCTCTCCAATGGATGTTGAGGATGGAGCGGAGACAACGCTGGTGGAAGCGTTCTAGGTGCCGTAGGTGATGCCGGTAGAGGACCCATGATTCGGAGCCGAACAGGAGTGTGGGTATGACAACGGCTCTGTATACGCTTATCTTTGTGAGGTTTTTCAGTTGGTTGTTTTTCCAGACTCTTTTGTGTAGTCTTCCAAAGGCGCTATTTGCCTTGGCGAGTCTGTTGTCTATCTCGTTGTCGATCCTTGCATCTGATGAAATGGTGCAGCCGAGATAGGTAAACTGGTTGACCGTTTTGAGTTTTGTGTGCCCGATGGAGATGTGGGGGGGCTGGTAGTCATGGTGGGGAGCTGGCTGATGGAGGACCTCAGTTTTCTTCAGGCTGACTTCCAGGCCAAACATTTTGGCAGTTTCCGCAAAACAGGACGTCAAGCGCTGAAGAGCTGGCTCTGAATGGGCAACTAAAGCGGCATCGTCTGCAAAGAGTAGTTCATGGACAAGTTGCTCTTGTGTCTTGGTGTGAGCTTGCAGGCGCCTCAGATTGAAGAGACTGCCATCCATGCGGTACCGGATGTAAACAGCGTCTTCATTGTTGGGGTCTTTCATGGCTTGGTTCAGCATCATGCTGAAGAAGATTGAAAAGAGGGTTGGTGCCAGAACACAGCCTTGCTTCACGCCATTGTTAATGGAGAAGGGTTCAGAGAGCTCATTGCTGTATCTGACCCGACCTTGTTGGTTTTCGTGCAGTTGGATAATCATGTTGAGGAACTTTGGGGGACATCCGATGCGCTCTAGTATTTGCCAAAGCCCTTTCCTGCTCACGGTGTCGAAGGCTTTGGTGAGGTCGACAAAGGTGATGTAGAGTCCTTTGTTTTGTTCTCTGCACTTTTCTTGGAGCTGTCTGAGGGCAAAGACCATGTCAGTAGTTCCTCTGTTTGCGCGAAAGCTGCACTGTGATTCTGGGAGAATATTCTTGGCGACACTAGGTATTATTCTATTTAGTAGAATCCTAGCGAAGATTTTGCCTGCAATGGAGAGCAACGTGATTCCCCTGTAGTTTGAGCAGTCTGATTTCTCGCCTTTGTTTTTGTACAGGGTGATGATGGTGGCATCACGAAGATCCTAAAAATTACCTAAAATGTTGCCTTCACAAAATCCTCCAATTTAACTGAAATTAGATTTTACACTAATTTTACACTAATTACACTATTAGACATTTTACACTAATTTTGCACTAATTACACTAATTACACATATTACACTAATTACACATATTACACTAATTTTGATAATCAATGGTAATGTTAATGACAACATGATCGAACTTGAAATGGCAGACGGCGTTCTCCTTCCTCGAGCCGATGAAGCCGCACGTAGTCCATAAGTCAGATGTTCATAACCCGGGGACCGCCTGTACCCATCTATTCAACAGCATTCTCTGTCTCAGTGAATACTTCCAAAAGTTAGCCTTTGAAGTTGATCCCTCTCCCACATTTGATCTAGTGCATAGCCACATGATGCTTGCAGCATGTGGTGTCAAATATTTATCACCTGAATGCGCTTTAATGTGGGCACATCAACAAAATGACTCAGATCCCCAATCTGTTCTTCATGAGTCATCTGTTCTGCCTCACGTCACAGCCCTAGTTACGAGTGTAGATGGTTACTTTCGTGTAGGATCAGAATTGTGTGAATTGCCAATCCACATCAGCATTGCACCATCTGTTTTCCATTCTGAGAATCACCGAGCTGCAGGTCCAGCGGTGGAAAGGAAATTTAATACAAGGCTCAATACAATCTATCAGTAGTAGCCTTGTCAATCCCAATATTTCATGTGCTCCTCCAAGTCTACCTTTTACATTAATACATCTCAAACTCCTCCTATCCTAGCATACATTGCTGAGGAAACAGGTATTTGAGAATCCCCCCAAACTCAACACAAAACCCATGGTCTATGATTCACAGGAATCTCCCCGTCCGGTCGAATTCTGGGATCTCACCAACATACCTCAAATCAATGGAAAATTACCTAAAATGTTGCCTTCACAAAATCCTCCAATTCAACTGAAAGGATAAACAATCAATGCACTATCCCAGACTAACGTCCCCCTCAATGAGATCTTAGCTCTGACAGGCCTAGCTTGTTCCAAACTCTGAGACAGAAAGTGATAACCAGCCTGACAGAGGAGACAATTCGGTTAAGTTCTCAAAATCTCCTTGAAAACGCAATATCCTAAATGACTTCTGGAAATTCCTAGCCCTTGGACACTCAAAAAAGAGAGAGATTCAACATGGTATCGAGAACCTTAGATTGATGTTCCAGGAACAACGGAAACCCAGGAGAAAAAGTGGACAACCCTATAAGCTTCACCTACACACTGCCTTGCACTGCCTGCCCCAACTGTGACACAAATCTACAGATCCCAAAAGAGCCTTATCACTTAACATCTCCTCACTTGTCAGGAAGACTTTCTGAGAAGATTGAAGCGGCAAATGTCCCGACCACCATTATGTAAACCTTCTATAGGACCATCCAGGCTGGCTCCCTTACAGTGTGGCACAGTTGCTGCAGCAAAATGGATCAGAGGTCGACCCACTGGATCATCATAAGTGAGGCAGAAAGGATCACTGGGGTCTCCCTCCCCATCGACATGATCTACTAGGATCACGCAAGGACACTGAGGACCCCTTTCTCCCTGCACACAGCATCTTTCAACTGCTCCCTTCGGGAAAGAGATACAGGAGTATCAGAGCCAACACCACCAGGCTGAGGAACAGCTTCTTCCCTCGGGCAGCGAGGATACTGAACGACCAAAGGAACTGCTCACACTGACCACCCGAGACTCTCGTGTTCATGAAACAATATTTAATTATTTATTTCTATCAATAAAACACACGTCCTGCATAAGTATTGTTTGTCCACATGTGTGTTATATCTGGTTGTATGTCTGCATGTTTTGCACCGAAGACCGGGGAAAGCTGTTTCATCGGGTTGTACTTGTACAATCAGGTGACAATAAACTTGACTTTTCAGATCGCACAGAACTGAAGTAGGAGCAAATCACCCTCAATCACAACGTATCGCATAAGAAAAGATCATTTCAATCATGGTCAACGTCATACTGATGGAAATGTTCCCTGAAAGCATTGAGTGGTTCAAATTTCGACCAAATAGAAACATATTCACAGCAATAACGTAGCAGGTAGGGGATCTTTGTTTTGGAGCCTCTATGACTATATAATAGACGTCCACAATAAAACATAAGCAAAAGAAGTTGTTTCATTGTCAAAGGCTTGGCTGGAAAAATAATTAGTCATGAAATATGTGTTTTTGCTGCCATTAGATAAATGAGAGAATTAGTGGAACACCTCCCATTATAGATTTCCTCTCGCTTCAGTCAGCAGACAACAAGAAAATCAGAAGGAACTGGCAACAAAGCCAGAAATAGGCATCGAAGGAAATCTACTGGCATAAATTCTGCAGCCGGCGGCAAAGTGAGAGCACTCGATGCCAACCTCAAAATATTTTTTTTTAAAACCTGCCAACTAAGATTTAGCGGATTCTGCAACATCGACTCCCTTGTTGTTGGCAGGTCTTGGGGCCTGCATTATCCTCCAGGGGATTAAGCAGCATCCAGCCACAGTGAAGTCATCGAGCAGGCAGAGTATCCAATTAATCTGAAGGATTCATCAAGTAATTGAATAAATCCGCGTCAATGGCCAAGAAAATTATGACTAAGTTCACAGATGCCCTTTAGAAAAGGAAATATGGCATCGGTACCTCGGTTGGAATTCAGGACCCCCCTCCCCCAAGTGGGGTCGATTCTTAAGTACCCACTGAAACAAGCCCACCAGCCAATAAATACACAGACAAATTGGGGATGAGCAATGAATACTTTTCCTACTGGTGCCATCCTGTGCATCGAAAGTTGAAATGTCCTAAGATTGCAAAATGCCGTGTAAAAGTTTTTGCAATATTCATGTTGTTCTGAGGAGATGCCAAACCACATATAAAAGCTAGTTTTTTCAGTCCAAAAACACACTCAGTTCTATCTCATTCAACAAGGTTTAATCATTTTAGCATCCTTTGCAGCAAGCAATGTGCGGAAAAAGTTGAAGTTCGCGTCAGGTTACTGGTTCTCCTTTGTTCAAATGCAGAAAGATTGCAACATGGCATCTTGTCAAGGAGCAGGCATAACTCACAGCAAATTCCAAATTTCCACCTTTAAATACATCTGTGCAGACACCATCAATTATTGTCAGTTTTATGGAGCACTGGCTGAGTATGGAGAGTTTTGCCATCATTGCAACCACAAAATCCAGACAAGAAATGGACCATTGCCACTGGTTTCAAAAAATGATAATTTTTGACACCAAAAAGTAATTCACATTCATCAGACAAGATCAGAATTTACTGTCGTGAAGATGTCACAAAATTTGTTGTTGTTCAGCAGCGTCAGAGTGCAAACATTTACATAAACCACCTTACAAAATAAATAAAAATAGTGCAAGAAAATGTCAAAGTGAGGCAGTGTCTGTTATTCATTGTTCATTCAGGAATCTGATGGCAGCGGGGAAGAAGCTGTCCTGGTGTTGCTGAGTGCTCGCCTTTAGGCTCCTCTCCCTTTTCCCACAATGGTAGCAGAGTGAAGAGGGCATGGCCTGGGTGGCGGGGACCCCTAGGCTGCTTTCTTAAAACACTACCTCTTATGGATGTCCTCGATGGAGTGAAGACATGCCCGTGATGTCGCTGGCTGAGTTAACTACTCTCTGGAGCTTTTTCTTGTCTTGAATGTTAGGTTGGTGACACACCAAATCTCCCCAAACTCCTCGCAAAGTAAAGCAACTGATGAACCTTCTTCCTGATTGCATCAACATGGAGGCTCTTCTGCGTTAGATGGAGTTCTGTGCAATGGATTCACGTGGATGGAGAATTGGTTCATCAATACAAGGCAGAGAGTGGGAATGAATGGGTTTCTCTGTTTGGCAAGCAGTGGAAGGGGAGAGCTGCCGGGATTATTGCTGGGCTCATGGTGTGAAACACGAAAGCCTATAGAAGAGTGTGATTGTATTAAAACTTCACAGAAACGAGGGAGGTGCTCGGCCGGTCTCGCAGCGTCCATGGGAGGTAGAGATGTATTACTGATGTTTTGGAGCTGAAGCCTTGGTGGTGTGTCTTTGCCTCCTGTGGATGCTGTGAGACTGGCTGAGTTCCTGCTGCATTTTGATGTGTATTGATCACAATATGCATTAAACAACGGAGGAGGGGACTAAGAGCAGCTGATCTAAGGTTGCTGATGGCAGTTGAGTGGAAAAGCAAATTGTGTGGAGGGTAGAGAGAGCGCGGAGAGAGCTGTGGATGAGTGAGTGGGCAGGCGGAGTCTTTGGCTTGGTTTCGCGGACGAGGATTTATGGAGGGGGTAAATGTCCATGTCACCTGCAGGCTCGTTTGTGGCTGACAGGTCCGATGCGGGACGGGCAGACACGGTTGCAGCGGTTGCAGGGGAGGGTTGGTTGGTTGGGGTTGGGTGTTGGGTTTTTCCTCCTTTGTCTTTTGTCGGTGGGGTGGGCTCTGCGGTCTTCTTCAAAGGAGGTTGCTGCCCGCCGATAAGAGAGGCAGAGAGGATCCCTGAGGTCTCCCTTCCCCACCACCCCCCCCCACCATCGGCAGGATAGTTGTTGGAAGAGGCTCGCAAAATCATTGAAGACCCCTACCACCCCTGCACACAGCATCTTCCAGCTCCTCCCATCGGGAAAGAGATACAGGAGTATCAGAGCCAGAACACTCCCAGGCTGAGAAGCAGTTTCTTCCCACTGGCAGTGAGAATGCTGAACGACTGATGAACTGCCATACAAATATCTCCATCTTGGCGCCTCACTGTGCCACCCTACCACATGAATGTGCAGCCTGCTGTGTACATTTTGTGCTCAATAAGAAATATAACAAAGTTCAAAGTTCCAATTTATTGTCAGAGTTCATACGTGACTTCACATACAACCCTGAGATTCTTTTTCCTGTGGGCATGGCAGTATTTCTAATTACTTTAAACTGTACTCAAAGAAATGTAAACAAAGAAAGAATTGTAAACATACTGACTGTGCAAAGACAGAAGTCTATATATTCAATAATAAATAAAATAAAAAGTAAAAAAAAAAAAAAAAAAAAAACATGGAGGCTCCATGACAGATCCTCGGAGATGGTAACACCCAGGAATTTTGAGCTCTTGATGCTCTCCACTGCTGAGCCTTGATGAGGACGGGTCTTCCCACAACTTTCCCCTAAAGCCCACAATCATCTCCTTGGTTTTGCTAACATTGAGTGCAAGGTTGTTGATGTGGCACTGCTCAACGAGCTGATCGATCACCCTCCTGTACGCTTCCTCATTATCGTTTGTGATTTTGCTGACAACCATGGTGTCATTGGAAAATTTATACAGTTAGACCCCAATTATGATGGCTCGACAGACGAATTTTCAAAATCATGATGGTTCAAATCCATACAGTCGATTTCAAGTTCCGATGTGCCCCCACGCTTGCGATCTGCGGCACCCTACTCACACGTGATTCTGGACGACGGCAGCAGGAGAGCAGCATCCAGTGTACTCTCTCACAATGCAGACTTGACCACGCTCGCAATTATTGTATTCAACATTCAATTATAAAAAAAATGCTGCATTCTTTTTCGAGTTACAATTGTTTTAGACTTACAATGGGAGTGCCAGAATGGAACACCTTTGTAAATCGGGGACTTTCTGTAGATGGCATTGCAACTGTGCCTGGCCACACAGTCGTGGGTGTATAATGAGTAGAAAAGTGGGCTGAGCACGCATCCTTGGGGTGAGCCTGGGTCGATCGTATTGCTTATGGCGCCTCTTCCTGCCCTGTTTGTTCCTTTTTACTTTCAAAGCCACAGCTTTTGGTGTGGATGATCTTGCAGGATGAAAGCAAAGCCTTTTGAACACAGAGGTGAGGAGATGCAGGCAAACATCTCTCCGAGGCTGTCACTGTTCTCATTTGATCCTCACACATCAACATTCTCCTTTCCCTGACCTACAAGAGAAGCATTGAGCTTGGAAAAAGGACAAATGAAACACCTATTTTCATTTAAATAATGAACCTCAACATTGATAAACCAAACTTCCATCCTAGAAAATGCTGTATGGTAGGAAGCCCTATAGAATGAAGTCCTGAGAAAAGAAAGAACAATGGTACTTTCATGTAAAGCATTGAAATTGGAACTCGAGATAATATAAAGCCACTTGGCAGCATTCATATTGTGGTTCTGGTGAAGAGACAAGTATGTTTTAATAGCGGTGTGAGCTCCCTTTTAAAATCCCAACAGGAAAGTTAAAAATATTCCACTGAAATTTGAATGACAACTGAAGAAAAATTTATATCACTACTGAGCCCCTTGTGACTTTAATATATAGAAGGGTTGAATAATTCCTTTTGAAGAGTAACCTAACTACAACTTGGGAAAAATTAGCAAAAACAAATTACAATCAACAATGGATCGCAAGCAAAGCATTTCCAAAACTGTATAATTGACTGAAGAGCAGTATCACATCAACAGCGAACTCAAAAACAATTTCTATCAAAACCATCGTTCTCCATCGTAATTGGCCCATGAGACCGATTACACCCAATTAACCTACAACCCCCGGCTCGTTTTGAATGGTGAGAGGAAACCAGATTCTCCTGAGGAATCCTATGCAGACACGGGGAGAACATATAAACTCCTGACAGACAATACAGGATTTGAACCCGAGTCCCGATCGCTGTAACTGCGTAATGCTGACCATATTCGCCTTCTTCACCATCGACTCAAACTGGAGGTTAACCTTCAGGGTATCCTACACGAGGACTCCCAAGTCCATTTGCACCTCTGAATTTTTTAATTTGTCCCCATCAAAATAAGTCTTCCCATTTATTTCTTCTTCAATGTGTAGCATGTGCACTACGTGCAGTATGGAGTAAGAATGGCACACACACACACACACACACACACAGTCGAGTCAAGGTCAAAGACTGATTTATTGCTCTGCCAGCTCTGTTTATATTCACTCCCTGCCTCTGATGACAGGAGTGACATCATCACAGCTCCAGCCTCCAACTGACCAGCGTTCCCGCTGTTGCCAGCTGTTTCCCACCGTGCGGGAGGTCGCGCAGGACGATGGCCGTCAGTCCCTGCGGGGCCCTCACGATCGCCGCGTTCGCTGACCGTTTTGTGATCCGGGACGTGACTCGGTTCGCGAGCTGCTACAAATGTCCATTTATTAAAGCTTAAAGCTTAATCTTTTGCCTAAGTCAGGAGAATTGGCGTTGAATACCTACAGTCTCGAGAATGCTACAATTTAACCGTTTCCATTTCAGTAAAACTCGGCAATCATTTTGCAAACATTCATTCCAAAGTTGATGTTGGGTGAAGGTTCACAGTCCACTATGGCTGCACTTTCCCCAGTGTCATCCCCAAACCACATTTGCATCCTCCATAATACAAGCACAGCTAAACTCCCTTATAATTTAGCAGGCAAATGAACAGATATGACACCTTCATGACACCAACCAGAATCCCCCAAGTTCAAACCTACAATAAGGATTTTGGGCAAGTTTGCCAACATCAACAGAGCAAGTATTCTGATTTTACAGGGAAGGATGAGTGGCCATTATGACACCATTCATACTGTGATAAAAAGTCTAGTTGCATCAACACATCTCAATGTATTTTAGGAGTGATGAAACAATAAAGTAGATTAATTCAATGAGCCTTTTGCACAGCCAGTCTGGCATTATTGATTGCCTGCTGTAATGTTGGCTGAGGGAAGAGTATTTATTGTAAGGGTGAGGAGAGATTTCTGCTCTTCAATAGCTTCAAGTTTATTATCATCTCACTGTACATGAACAATCGGACAAAATAGCATTTCCCAGACCATGGATCCTTGATAAATCATTAATATCTGCTAAAATAAGTAGATAGGAGCTTTAATGGAGAGCATCCCCAGTAATGCAACAGGATCCTGGGTGTTCCACTATAATGACGGTCTGAACTAAGGGCTAAAGAATTGTTATCATAGAGTCATACACCACCGAGCAGGCCCTCCAGCCTAACGTGTCCATGCTTTCTGAGATGGCATTCTGAGCTGGTCCCAGAATTCAGCATTGGGCAGCATTCAGTTCATATCTCTCTCAGTCCTTTCTTCCCATACTCATAACCAAAACCTGTCTCCCAGCACAGACTCAATACTGGGTCCACTTCCATGTGATTCCATTCTCAAGGGGGATGCCCAATTAAGAAACACCGTGCTTAGGGGCAAGGAAAAAATAAGTCAAACACAGTACAGGGGATCTGCTGGGCCCGTTAGAATTGGAAATGGCTTATGTAAAAGATAAAAGGAAAGATTGTGTATGCAGTATTGAAGAAATAATCCCATTTCAATTCAATGGATGTTAATAGTGTTTGTGGGTTGAAAACAAAACCACAGATATGATAAAGTACAGCACATTTTGTAACAGCCTCTGATCTGCTAATAAACTGGAGGTCACGTGGAGAATATGACTTAAAACAAGCTGTCCAAAGCAAATTATTGTGTAGCAACAAAGCCGATTTGCTTCAGTAAATCAAGCAAACAGATTAATTCAAGAGCAGAGGAAACAGGAACAGTATCAATGGCTTCAAATTTTCCAAACAACTGCAAAGAACGGGGGAAGTTTGAATCTTCATTATAAAATCAATACTAGTCACTTACAGTAATATACTTCAAGGTTCATTTTATTGTCACATAATATATTAAAAATGTATTATGTGGTCACTTGGTCTGACAGGAAACTCCGGACTGACTGCAGAATTGTCACCAGAGGCAGTCATGTAAATCTCCGGGTAGGAACACGTTTAAATCAAATGTGATCATCATTTCAATCACGCTGTTGTAATTAGGTGCACTTCAATATTGAAAGAAAACGTGTTTTAATCAAACAGCGAAGCATTATCAGTGTTTAGCTGCTCAATTGCCTTTGTAAGTGGTGAAGTCAAGTTTTCATTTAAACACCACCTTTTTTTAAGAATACTTTTTAAAAATGTTTCCATACCTATAATTAATAAACTTTTACATCAATAAAATATTAATTAAATTTAAATTCCAATGATTACATGATGGTTTTACCCCACCCTTACCCTCCCCTCCCACTGAAAAATAAATATAAATGTAATTATACAAGATATAGAAAAAGAGAAAAATAATTTCCTGGATTGCACAAAGGATCAGTTCACACACTGGGGTCAATTAAACACCACCTTTGATAAGAGCAATGTCTCTATCCAACTCAAACAAAGATTAAACAGAACCAGGGGTACACAGCAAAATTGGAAAAGGGTTAAAACAGCACCACAAACCATTGAGTTAAAGATATGGATGGTTTTGTCGCTGCAAGACACAAAAGTGCTGGAGAAACTCAGCAGGTCACGGAGCATCCATTGGAAGTTTAAGGCAGTCAACTTTTCAGGAATGGTTGGTTGCTGTCACTTTAACCCAAAATTCACAATGCAGGCCCAAATCACCCACTTTGACCATGTACGGCTGACACTCTTTCTTTGGCTTGGCTTCGCGGACGAAGATTTATGGAGGGGTATGTCCACGTCTGCTGCAGGCTCGTTGGTGACTGACAAGTCCGATGCGGGACAGGCAGGCACGTTTGCAGCGGTTGCAAGGGAAAATTGGTGGGTTGTGTAAGGTAAAACATCATGAGATGGGAATGTGTAAGGAGTTACCCTGTACAGGGCTGTAACAAGATGTGAATGCATCCTTGTACTTACAAGATAAGAGAGACATTGATGGATTGAGAGGCAGGAAGCTAGCAGGGAAAGGATAGCAACAGTTTTAGTCATTGGACAAGTAATGATATGATGATGTTCTAAGCATGTATCCAAGGGTATAAAAAATCACCAATTTGCTGATAACGGCAGAATGCATTCTCCGACTAACATTGTTAGTCGCAAGTGTTACAATCCGGTAATAAAGAACAAAGAACCCTGATTTCGACTCAGTCTGGTGTTTGTCTCACTCATTCATGAACAAAGCAGACCTAACAGTTGGGGTTGGGTGTTGGGTTTTTCCTCTTTTGTCAGTGAGGTGGGCTCCGCGGTCTTCTTCAAAGGAGGTGCAGCCCGCCGAACTGTGAGGCACCAAGATGCACGGTTGGAGGCGCTATCAGCCCACTGGCGGTAGTCAATGTGGCAGGCACCGCATTGCCAAGTCAGCCGTCTTGGTGCCTGCCACGGCTGACACTAAGGACATAGTAAAACACACACAATGCTTGATTTCACCAGCATTGTGTGTGTTTTTATTTCATCCATGGTGTCTACAGATTTTTTTTTAAATGCCTGTGTGGCTGCAGAGGCGCTGAAGGTGAATCCACAGACACTTGGTAATTCTCTTTTGCTTCTCTTTCTCTTAAGAGGTGCCAGTCAATACTAGTGGTGATTCTTTGCCTGTCCTATGGCAGGTAAAATCATGTATGTTAAGTTTTTAATGTACTATTATGTGACAATAAAAGGAACCTGCAACCTTGATTATTTTGTTTAGAAGGCAGAAGGAGCAGCATTTTATTTGTAACTGACTCCAGATGCCAGGACAACTCAAGCTTTTGGGACACAATGATAAACACAGACAAACCACGGACCACCGCAAATTCACGATGGGATGCCAGGCTTTGAACGAGCAACGAATAATATTCTTGTGTGCTATGATGATTGAGAGTAGTGCATTGAACTCTTGTGAGAGAGAAGATCCCCATCGAAATTTAATCAAATCCTTCCAAGACCTTGTCTTAGCCTAACCCCCTATATTTAACCTTGTCTTATAACCTTGTCTTAGCCTAACCCCCTATATTTGCAGTCTCAAAAACATCTGACAGTAAAACTAACCTTGGTAAGTGGATCCAGATGAAGTTTGGGGAAGGGAACTTTCAGCGGCGGGTGCTCCAGGATAAAACTTCTGACCGTAATACTTGGGTTTGAAGGTGAACTGCTGAGACTGGCCACGCTGCACCAGCACCGTCAGTGACTGTGACGGCAACGGCATTAAACTGCAGAGGAAGAGAGCAACAAGTTGAGATATTATTGACAACACGGGCATCAAACTGCAAGGGGAAAGAGCAACCACACTAGTTAAAAAAAAAATCCACAACTGGTAAGTGGAAAGGTCATTCATATGGCTTCATGAGGAAGAGAGAAAATTCCTTTGTCAAAACCATTGGCTTACACATTTCCCTGCCCAAATGTAGAAACACGACCTTAACTGGAGCACAGAAACATGTTGACCATCAAGAACATTGTTACATTAATCCTACATTTTACTCTCCCAGATTTCCCAACACCTACACACTGGAAGCAATTTATTGTGGCCATTAACCTGTGCAAGAGGACAGTGAAAGAGGACACTGGGGGTGGGGGGTCCAGGATGGAGCCTGTATCACTAAAGTTGAGGCAACCAAGTCCATAACTACCATTGCTACATAAACCCATTGATTTATTCTCCCCAAACTCCAAAGTTCAGATTTATTGTCAGAGTAAATACATGACATCAAATACAACCCTGAGATTTGAGTAGGTTTTTTTTGCACTACCGATAAGCAGAAATTCTGCCTGGCCTGCTGTTAAAAAAAAGAATCTCAGGGTTGTCTTGCATTTACTCTGACAATAAATATGAACTCTGAAATTCTTCCCGCAGGCCAGGCAGAATTTCTACGTATGAGTGAAGCAAAAAAAATAACTGTACTCAAGAAAAGAAGTGTACACAGAAGAGATACATGTAAACAAAGGAAGAAATGTAAAAACTGACTGTGTAGTACAGAAAATAAAAATTCATTAATAAATAATGTGCAAAGTGAGTCTCTGACTGAGTCTGTTGTTTAGGAGTCTGATGGTGGAGGAGTTAACAATTGTTCCTCAACCTGCTGGCATTAGTCCCATGGCACCGATACGTCTTTCCTGATGATAGCAGTGGGGACAGAGCATGCCCTGGGTGTTGTGGATCCTTGATGATTGCTGCTGCTCTCTGATGGCAGCATTCCATGTAGATTATCTTGATGGTGGGGAGAACTACCCCCGTCAACCACACCCTGCCCCCCCCACCAGATTCTACCACTCACCTACACACTAGTTGTGCCAGTGTGTCAGTCACTCGCTCGCTCCCACATTTGCCTGTCACAACTTCACCAGCAAACTGTCGGTGGATCCCATTCACTTAAGGACAGGGCACTTACAGCAAAATTATAATGGATGCAAATGGATCTCCTCTACCATTTCCAAGAGCTCCCTGCCCATATTTTTTTTCTTTTCCTCAGTAAGAATTCAATTTTATCACATTGTTGTGATAAAGACACGCGTTGTTGCATCAGGGAATCGGAGATGCGGCCGCAGTTTGGGAGAACGGAAATGAGGAATGAGAGCCAGTGCAAGGATTAGGGCCAGGCAGAGGAGTTAGAATGCATGGGGTGATCGTGCTCTTTAGCAGTTAAAATCCCCTGGGTCATTAACCTGACAGTTCTTTCAGAGTAATGGAGAGGTGCACCATAGAAGCAGGTCCTACAGATCGCCAAGTGTGATCTGACCATCAGCCACGCCCTGACATTAAACCTACATTAACCCATTTTATATTCTTCCCACATTCTCATCAATAAACCTGGTCTACCACTAACCCGCATGGTGGCAAATTTAATATACCATCCTGCACACCTTTAAGGTGTGAGAGAAAAATGGAACTCCAGAGGGTAATGCATAGGTTACAGGGAATATGTGCAAACTCCACACAAGCAGGTCAGGACTGAACTTGAGTTGCAGGAGTGGTGAGGCGGCACCTCTACCAGACACACATTGAAAGACCCCCCCCCCCCCCTCAGTGGGTGGGATCTGGAATTCAGCTTGAATGGCCCAGTCTCACTCCCTCATTTGCCCTCTTTCTCTCATTCACTCTAGCCCACTTGCTCTCCATCATTCTTTGTCGCTTTCATTCACTACCACCCTCACTGTCAGTCCCTCACTCTCACCTTCTCTTTCTCATCCTTTATCCTTGAAATTGGAGATGCAAGGGCAAATGCCCCATCAGAGACTTGAGCGCAGAATCCAGCCTGCCACTGCCTGTGGTACCAACAGCTATTGGAGTGTCTATGGTCATTCCTGCGGGCCACAATGTTAACCTGGTGAATGGAGATGTGAGTCAGGTTTCCTACAGGAAACCTATTAGGGAATTGAAAAGCACTCAAAATTCAGGTACAGGTCACTCATACCTAAGGGGCATAAAGTTATTCTAAATTTAGACATGTATGATTTTTAGATTGCAATATCGGGAAAATAGCAGAAAAAAATTAACATAATTACTACCCGTGTGGCTGTTCACACTGGGCACCTTTTTAGACTGCAAGTACCTGAGTGCATTAATTCCGGTGGTTGGACGAGCAGTAGAGTGGATAACCATCAATGAGTTTTTCCGGTATGATTTACACTGCAGGCTTCCTCCAAAAGGTTGTAGGGGTCCTGCAGGATAAATCGCGGTGCAGGAATTGATACAAAATTCCTGCACATACCTTTTTAGACTGCCCGTGTATCAGCAAAATTCCTTGATTGTGCCGGAGCATGCCTGCAGTCTGAAAACCATGATACAGCATGGTAACAGGCCATTTCGGCCCATGAGTCTGTGCTCCCCAATTTGCACCCAATTAACCTATAACCCCCGTACGTTTTGAATGGTGGGAGGGAACGGGAGCCCCCAAGGAAAACCCATGCAGACACAGGGAGAACGTACAAACTTCTTACGGACAGCGCAGGATTCAAACCCTTGTCCCAATTGCTGGCGTTGTAAAGGCATAGCGCTAACCCCCCAGGCCAACCATGCCGGTCTAATCATTGATCACTGATATCTCCAGAGTTCTCTCAGGGATTGAAAGGGTAGAGGGGGAGGGGGCATTGTTTTCCCCAACTGGGGAGTCCACACCAGGAATGAGTCTCAGAACAAGGTGTCGGCCTTTCAGGACAGAGAATTGGGGGCTGAGCACATTCAAGGCTGCTGGATAGATTTTTTGATATTAAGGGATTTGAGGGACTGGAGGTTAGTTGAAGGAACATATCTCTGAGGTAGAAGACCAACCTTGACCTTATTGAATAGTTAGGCAGAAAGGAGGTACGGAACGTCCTCATGCGGGCAAAGAGGACACAGTATATGGAAAGGAAGGGCCAAAGGGAACTCTGAGGCTGGAAGGAATGGAAATAAGGAGGGAGTCATTTTGAAGGGAGCCTGGTATTTTATACAGAGACTGAGAAAATGAACTGAGAACAGCCTGGGAATAAAAAGTGGTGGCTGGACTCTCAAATTAAAATGCTGACATCGAGGCACTGACATCATGGCATTCCTTTGCAATAACATTATGAATGGGAAGTGGTGTGAAGAGCCTGCATACATCCCAAGTGAATTCAAATTTCCCATGCATCACCGGAGCAGAAGCAATGAGGTCACCAGAAAGAACAATATTCCCAAAACTACATCTGACCAGCAGGTTCCAAAAGCAAAATTAGGGAAACTGGACAGGAAACATTAAATGTATTCACATCTTCATTGTGTGTGAAAGCTGCTCAGATCAACTGCACACCTCTACTGTACATTTTTGTTTCAAAGGATTAAGCCAGCCAGTTCCCTTCCTAATTAAACGGGAGGGAATACGAAGGTTGCACTCTACAGGGAACCCACAGTGAAACACTGGCAGATCAGACAGTCTTTATTCATTCATTAGTGAGCAAGTTGTTCCTTAGCACTCGCTATTAGATGACTCATTAATCCTTTCATTAAAAGCTCTCATTACAAGAAAACCACTGGAGCAAATTCCCAGAACTTTCCCTTGCACCGCTGGCCTTATTTCACCACCCCCCCCCCCACCTGGTTTTCACCACATTCTTTATGGGTTAGCAATAAGCTATGCAGTTCCCATCAAAAGCTGGAAATACTCAGGAGGTCTTCACCATTAGTTTCAGGCTGACGATCTTCCATCAGAATGAGTCAGTTCTCATGCATGGTGGGAAGATGCTTGAAAGGCATGTGGACAGACATTTGGATCAATAGGAAGGATATGAACCAAATGCAGGGAGATGAGACCACCTCAGCTTGCCAACTTGGTCGGCATGGATGAATCAGCCAAAAGAACCTGTTCTGCACTGTATGCTTCCCTTGTGGCTAATTAATTAAAATGGTTTGCTTCAACATCGAGTGTTGAGGGATGTCCAGGGGCTCAGTGGGAAGCTGCTTTTCTTCCTGCATAGATTAGGGATTCACATGAACAGTATAGACGGGCAAAGGCAGATAGGCCAGTAAAGGAACAAGATGCAGAAAGTGCACAAGAAGCACGGGGCATCTTTGTGGACTTGACATATTGCATCCTCGAGAATTTGACTGTTTCAGAAATCCAGCCTTTCACACTTGTTCCTCCGGCCAGCTCTGATGAAATATCATCAACTTACAAAGCTATCTCCTTTTGCCTTGTTGACTCCACAGCTGCCACCTGACTGGCTGAGTATTTCCGGCATTCTTTCAGACACCATGTTTTGCTCCTCAAGTTTGTATCCCAGCAAAAAATTTCCCTCACCCTCCTCTTTAAGTTGTACTCATCCTCTGGTTTTCTTCCCCCAACCCTTGCACAGTGTTGGCTGTGGGAATTCTGCATCGTCACCGATTCGTACAGTGATACAGCCCAGAAACACCTAGGACTCGCAAGCCACCACTCAGTCCTCTGCTTGATTCTGAACTGTTTCCAGATTCAATGAAAGGTCATTGACCTGAAACTTGGTTCTTTTTTCTCCCCCTCTACAGATACCATTTGACCTGGACGGAGTCTGGCAGCTGCCGGGACTGTGGGAGCACTAGAGGTGAATCCACAGAAACTCACTGGCTCTCAAGCAACTCTCTTTTGCTTCTTTCTCTTGTTGTTAAGGGCGCCAGGCCATGCTTCTTATGGCAGACAAAAATTGATGTGCGTAAGACCACAAGACATAGGAGCCGAAATAGGCTATTCAGCCCATCAAATTTACCCTGCCATTTAATCATGAGCTGATTTATTTTCGCATTCAGCCCACTCCCCATAACCTTTGATGCCCTGGCTAATCAAGAATCAATCTCAGCCTTGAATACACCCAATGACCTGACCCCCCAGAAATGTCCGTGGCAACAAATTACACAGATTTACCACCCTCGGGCTGAAGAAATTCCTCCAAGTTTCTGTTCCAGGCAGACGATCTTTAATCCCAAAGTTGTGTCCTCTTGTCCAAGACTCTCCCATCAGAAGAAACAATCTTTCAACATCTCTTCTGTCCATGCCTTCCAACATTTGAAATGTTTCAATGAGATCGTCCCTCATTCTCCTAAATTCTAATGAATACATGCAAGGAGCTGTCAAACGCTCCTCGCGTTACAACTATTTCATTCCTGGATTCATCCAAGTGACACCATTTAAATCCTCTCTATCGACAGCACATCCTTTCTTCAATGAGGAGCCCAAAACTGCTCACAGAACTCCAAGTGAGGTCTCACCAGTGCCTTGTCGAGTATCAACATCACGTCCCTGCTCTTATAATCTATTTTTTTTTTTCACACCATAAATCACGTTAGCCATGATATACACTTTTTCTTTTTCACACATATACAGTGACTTTTTCTCCCCCCCCCTCCCTCCTCCCAAGCCACCCCCCCTCTCATCCATTTTAGGTATACAATCTAGGTTGCATTAAGCCAGTCAGATAATGTTGTCATTCAACAAAAATACACCAGAAATTCTACTGAGTCCATTCTTTTCTTCTCTTCTCCTTCCATCAACTTAGGTAATGTTTGTTCCCGGTAGGTTTTCGCTATTGTATTTAATGTAAGGCTCCCATACTTGTTCGAATATTTCAATATTATTTCTTAAACTATATGTTATTTTTTCTAATGGAATACATTTATTCATTTCTATATACCATTGTTGTATTTTCAAATTAACTTCCAATTTCCAGGTTGACATAATACTATCTTAACAAATCTTTTTTGTGCATCCTCCAAGTCAATTCCAAATTCTTTATTTTTTATGTTACTTAGGAGAAAGATCTCTGGATTCTTTGGTATATTGTTTTCTGTTATTTTATTTAATATCTGATTGAGATCATCCCAAAATTTTTCTACTCTCTCACATGTCCAGATTACATGAATTGTTGTTCCCCTTTCTTTTTTACATCGAAAACATCTATCAGATACTGTTGGGTCCCATTTATTTAACTTTTGCGGTGTAATGTATAGTCTGTGTAATCAATTATATTGTATCATACGTAGCCTCGTATTTATTGTATTTCTCATCGTTCCAGAACATAATTTCTCCCATGTTTCCTTTTTTATCTTTATATTTAAATCTTGTTCCCATTTTTGTTTAGTTTTACCATTTGTTTCCTTATTCTCCTCTTCTTGCAGTTTAATATACATATTTGTTATAAATCTTTTGATTAACATTGTATCTGTAATCACATATTCAAGGTTACTTCCCTCTGGTAAACTCAAATTGCTTCCTAATTTATCTTTCAAGTAGGATCTCAGTTGGTAATATGCCAGCGCTGTATCTCCAGTTATATTGTACTTATCTCTCATTTGTTCAAAGGATAAGAATCTACTTCCTGAAAAACAATTTTCTATTCTTTTAATCCCTTTTTTTTCCCATTTTCTAAAGGAAAGGTTGTCTATTGTAAAAGGGAGTAGCTTATTTTGCGTCAATATTAGTTTTGGTAATTGATCATTTGTTTTATTTCTTTCTACATGAATCTTTTTCCAAATATTGAGGAGATGGTGTAATACTGGAGAAGTTCTATGTTGTACCAATTTTTCGTCCCATTTATATAATATGTGTTCAGGTATCTTTTCCCCTATTCTATCTAATTCTAATCTCATCCAGTCTGGTTTTTCCCTTGTTTGATAAAAATCTGATAGGTATCTTAATTGTGCGGCTCTATAATAATTTTTGAAGTTTGGCAATTGTAAGCCTCCTTGTTTATACCATTCTGTTAATTTATCTAGTGCTATCCTCGGTTTCCCCCCTCTCCATAAAAATTTCCTTATTATTTTCTTTAACTCTTTGAAGAATTTTTCTGTCAGTTGTATTGGCAATGCCTGAAATAAGTATAGTATCCTTGGAAAAATGTTCATTTTAATACAGTTTATCCTTCCTATCAGTGTTAGTGGTAGCTCTTTCCAATGCTCTAAATCGTCCTGTAATTTTTTCATTAGTGGATTGTAATTGAGTTTATATAATTGGCCTAGATTTTTGTTTATTTGTACACCTAGGTATCTTATTGCCTGCATTTGCCATCTGAATGGGGATTCCTTCTTAAATTTTGTGAAATCCGCGTTATTCATAGGCATTGCTTCACTTTTATTTACGTTTATCTTGTATCCCGACACTTCTCCATATTCCTTCAATTTCTTATATAATTCTTTTATTGATAGTTCTGGTTCTGTTAAGTACACTATCACATCATCCGCAAATAGACTGATTTTATATTCCCTGTCTTTTATTTTTATTCCTTTTATATTTTTATCTATTCTTATCAATTCTGCTAGTGGTTCTATAGCTAGTGCAAACAATAACGGTGATAGTGGGCATCCCTGCCGCGTTGACCTGCTTAAGTTAAATTGCTTTGATACATGTCCATTTACTGTCACTTTCGCTAACGGTCCCTTATATAATGCTTTAATCCAATTAATATACTTCTCCGGTAAACTGAATTTTTGCAATACTTTGAACAAATAATTCCATTCTACTCTGTCGAAGGCCTTCTCTGCGTCTAAAGCAACTGCTACTGCAGGTGCTTTATTTCCTTCTACTGCATGAATTAAGTTAATAAATTTACAAATATTGTCTGTTGTGCGCCTTTTTTTGATAAATCCAGTTTGGTCTAAATTTACCATTTTCGGTACCTGTTCTGCTAATCTGTTTGATAATAGTTTAGCTATTATCTTATAATCTGTGTTTAGCTAAGATATTGGTCTATATGACGCTGGTGAGAGTGGATCTTTCCCTTGTTTTAGTATCACTGTAATTATTGCTGTTTTACATGAATCTGGTAAGTTTTGTGTCTCATCAATCTGGTTGATTACATCCAGGAGGGGCGGTATTAATAGGTCTTTAAATGTTTTGTAGAATTCTATTGGGAGTCCATCCTCTCCTGGTGTCTTATTATTTGGTAATTTTTTTATTATCTCTTGTATTTCTACTGTTCCAAATGGTTCTGTTAATTTATTTTGTTCCTCTATTTGTAGTTTTGGTAGTTCAATTTTAGTCAAAAATTCATCTATTTTCCCTTCTTTCCCTTCGTTTTCAGTTCGGTATAATTGTTCATAGAATTCTCTGAAGTTTTCCTTAATTTCTTTCGGATTATATGTAATTTGTTTGTCTTTTTTCCTTGTTGCCAATACCATTTTCTTAGTTTGCTCTGTCTTAAGCTGCCATGCTAAGATTTTGTGTGTTTTTTCACTTAGTTCATAATATTTCTGTTTTGTCTTCTTTATATTCTTCTCCACCTTATATGTTTGTAATGTTTCATATTTCATTTTTTTATCCGCCAATTCTCTTCTTTTAGTTGTATCTTCCTTCATTGCTAATTTTTTTTCTATGTTTACTATTTCCCTTTCCAACTGCTCTGTTTCCTGATTGTAGTCCTTCTTCATCTTGGTTACATAACTTATTATTTGCCCTCTAATGAATGCTTTCATTGCGTCCCATAGTATAAACTTATCTTCCACTGATTCCGTATTTACTTCAAAATACATTTTTAATTGTTTTTCAATAAATTCTCTAAAATCCTGTCTTTTAAGTAACATGGGGTTTAATCTCCATCTATACATTCTTGGGGGGATGTCCTCTAGCTTTACTGTCAGTATTAAGGGTGAATGGTCCGATAGAATTCTCGCTTTATATTCTGTTTTTCTTACTCTATCCTGCATACTAGCTGATAACAAAAATAGGTCTATTCTTGAGTATGTTTTATGTCTAGTCGAGTAGTATGAGTATTCCTTTTCTTTTGGGTTTTGTTTCCTCCATATGTCCACAAGTTTCATTTCTTGCATTGATTTAATTATAAATTTGGTTACTTTGTTCTTCCTGTTAATTTTTTTCCCCGTTTTATCCATATTTGGATCCAAATTCAGGTTGAAATCCCCTCCTATTAGTATGTTCCCTTGCGTATTAGCTACCTTCAAAAAGATATCTTGCATAAACTTTTGATCTTCTTCGTTAGGTGAATATATATTAAGTAGATTCCAATGCTCCGAATATATCTGACATTTTATCATAACAGATCTCCCTGCTGGATCTATTATTTCCTCTTCTATTTTAAATGGCACATTTTTGCTAATTAATATAGCCACTCCTCTTGCTTTTGAATTATACGATGCTGCTGTTACATGTCCTACCCAATCTCTCTTTAATTTCTTGTGCTCCAATTCAGTTAAGTGTGTTTCTTGGATAAATGCTATATCTATTTTTTCCTTTTTCAGTAAATTTAGTAGTTTCTTCCTTTTAATTTGGTTATGTATTCCATTAATATTTAAAGTCATATAGTTCAGCGTAGCCATTTTATATTTTGTTTATCTTCTCTTTCCGTTTTTCCATCATTACCTTTCCTCCTTTTCCATTTCTGTTTTCTTATTTTCAACTCTTTACAAGACAACATTCCTACAACATCCAACATTTTCCTTATTCTCCTATTTCTATCTTCTTTATCCCCAATCTCCCCTTCCCCTCCTGAGTTGTCCTTTATCCCTTGTCGGACAACCACATCTCCCCTCTCCATTTGGATTTGCGAATCCACTCGCAAGCGTCAACTGATTTTGCAGTGACCACTATTTTCCCCCACCCAGCCCCCCCCCCAGAAAAGATTTCACTTTTCATATGTCACAAAGGTCACTCTTTTAATTCCCTCCTTATTCTCTCTATTCCATTACCTTCCCTTATTAATTCTTGTCTATACTATCTATATTTTCCTCTAATTACAGATACATTCACGTATGCACATTGTCTCTATTCACTCTTATACCTCTTTACCCGCATACATATCAATCGTGGTCATTTTTACTCTCATTACCCGTCTTCATCCCTCAGTCTATTTTTGTCTTTACCCACATACATATCATTCGTGATCATTTTTACTCTCATTACCCGTCTTCATCCCTCAGTCTATTTTTGTAATTGTTCTGCAAATTTTCGTGCTTCTTCTGGATCCGAGAATAGTCTGTTTTGTTGTCCTGGAATAAATATTTTCAATACCGCAGGATGCTTCAGTATAAATTTATACCCTTTCTTCCATAAAATCGCCTTTGCTGTATTGAACTCTTTTCTCTTCTTTAGGAGTTCAAAACTTATATCTGGATAAATGAAGATTTTTTGCCCTTTATATTCCAGTGGTTTGTTGCCCTCTCTTACTTTTTCCATTGTCTTCTCCAGTACCTTTTCTCTTGTAGTATATCTTAGGAATTTTACTACAATAGATCTTGGTTTTTGTTGTGGTTGTGGTTTAGAGGCCAATGCTCTATGTGCCCTTTCTATTTCCATTTCTTGCTGTAGTTCTGGACATCCTAGGGTCTTAGGGATCCACTCTTTTATAAACTCCCTCATATTCTTGCCTTCTTCATCTTCCTTAAGGCCCACTATCTTTATGTTATTTCTTCTGTTATAATTTTCCATTATATCTATTTTCTGAGCTAGTAGTTCTTGTGTCTCTTTAGTTTTTTTATTAGATTCCTCCAATTTCTTTTTTAAGTCTTCTACCTCCATTTCTGCTGCTACTGCCCGTTCTTCCATCTTGTCCATTTTCTTCCCCATTTCTGTTAAGGTCATATCTATTTTATTCACTTTCTCTTCTGTGTTGTTTATTCTTCTTCTTAAATCATTGAATTCCTGTGTTTGCCATTCTTTAAATGACTCCATGTATCCTCTAACAAGAGAAAGTATATCCTTTACCTTGCCTTTCCCTTCATCTATTTCACTGTATTCTTCCTCTTCTTCTTCCTCTGGGTTGGCCATCTGTTGTTTCTTTGTTGCCCTTTCCTTCTCTTCTTTCTTGTTTCCATTGTCTTCTGTGGTCTCTTCTTGCTGCAGGTGTTCTGCAGCTGTCGTTGCCGGCTGTGGAGATCGACTCCACAGCTGGTCCCCCCTCCCGTCGGTGTGTTTTTTTTCATGCGCGGTTGCGCACTTTTACTCGGCTCTGCGAGCCATTGTTGTAGTTCTTTTTCTACCGACCTGAGGATGCGGGCTCCTCTCTCCACAGCGGGCCTCTTCGGACAGGTAAGGCCTTCACCTTTTTCCTCCGTTGTCTTCTCTTCCTCTCTTCTTTCCGTTGATTTTGATTTTTCTCCTTTTGTCTCCATCTTCTTTCCACCTTTATACTCACTTTTCTTTAACTTGTATTTCTGTGCCTTTGTATTTTCTCTTGTTTTTCCCGACTTTTCTGGAGAGGGCTGGAGTTCTCCGTCCGGCCACTACTCCATCACGTGACTCCTCCTCTTATAATCTATTCATGTAATTCTGATATCATGCTTTTTTAATGTCTTATGATGTGACAATAAAAGGAACCTTGAACCAGTATTTCCAGCATTTTGTGCTCTTACTTCAGAATTCCAGCATCTGCAGGGTTTTGCTTTTAATTAAAATACCACTGGATTCGTGCAAGCTCAACTGTCCTTGGATTAATACCTTTACTGACGATAAGAGTCATGAATCCTGTGATGTGCTGCCACAGCAGTACAGCAGGTTTCACAGAGTTCTCCCCCTCATTACTTGAACTGAAGATATTTGAGTGCAGGTTTTAGGACTCAATCCTCCTGCAATGAGATCATCGTCAAACATTTGACATATTAATGGGGCAAATCTTACCCATCTTCCAGGGGATATGCTGCCATTCTCGAGCAGAGACTGCAGCCTTTACCTTGCACCATACTAGCCGTGGGAATTCTGCATATCCATCACAGAAAGAGGCCCTTCGTCTCATCACATCTGTGCAGACCATCAACTTACACTCATCTACTGTTAATCCAATTGTATTCTTCCCATATCCCATAAGATATAGGCCATTGAGCCCATTAATTAAAGTCCACCATTCCATCATGAGCTGATCCATTCTCCCACTCAGCCCCAGTCCCATAACCTTTAATACCCTGACTATTCAAATACCCATCGATCTCTGCCCTAAGTAAACCTAACGACCTAACCTCCACAGTCGCCTGTGGCAGCAAATTCCAGATATTCACCATTCTCTGGCTAAAGAAATTCCTGAAGCTGTGCCTCTTTTGTTCTAGGCTTCCCAGCCATGGGAAACAACTTTGCCATATCTAGTCTGACCAGACCTTTCAACGTTCTAAATGCTTCTGTGAGGTCCCCTCCTCATTCTTCTGAACTCCTAAGAACTATTATCTGTTCCTCATATGCAAATTCCTTTATTCCAGAAATCGTTCTTGTAAATATTCTCTGAACCCTCTCCATTTTATCAAATAAGGAGTTCAGAACTGTACACAGTACTCCAAGTGAGGTCTCACCGGTGCCTGATAGAGCCCTGCTACGCTATTCCTCTGGAAATGAATTCCAACACTGCATTCGTCCTCTTGGCCACTGAATCAAGAACTAATCAACTCCACCCAGAATCTACTGATCAGCAACACAAAAGGGGCAGATTAATTTGCCAACCATCATATCTTTAGGATGTGGAAGGAAACCAGAACACATGGAGTAGGAGCACCAGATAGCAACCAGTGTCAGGATTGAACCTAGGTCTCATGCTGTGAGGCAGCACATCTCCTATTTGCACCACTTGCTTGGTTGGGAATCACTGAGGCCTGTCTCCCAGCTCTCGGGCCAGGAAATGCACCCACATAGCCACAAACACAGCAAGCCCATTCAAATGGGACACAGTCACTGTTTGGAGAAAATAAATAAAGACTTTTATTTGATTAGGTTATTTTTTTCCATTGTTTTAAATGTGTTTTTAATTTAGATATATGGCATAGTAACAGGCCCTTTCAGCCCACCAGCCCATGTCGCTCAAATACCCAATTAACCTACAACCCCCGTACATTTTTGAATGATGGGAGGAAACAGAGAGAACGTACAAACTCAACCCCAGGTCACTGGTGCTGTAATAGCATTACACTAGCTGTTAGCATTGTTTACACTGGTGGGGGAGACCGTAACTAGGGGGGCCTAGCCACAAGATTCAAGGTAGCAATGTGGTGAACTGCAGAATACTTATTAATCTGGCTCTTCCCTGTCCTGTGACTGCACCCTTGGCTCCTCCCTCTTGATAAAGGCTCCAACACCATAACCCCTCCCCAGAAAGCCTGGGTCACAGCACAGGATGACCAAGTTTATTGTAAATAAAAGCCAAGATCTAGTCTTTTGAGCTATTGATAGTGCATCAAAGTCGATTTAGGACGGAGAGGAGGAGGAATTCTTTTCACAGAGGGCGGAGAATCTGTGGAATTTGCTGCCTCATGAAATAGTGGAGGTTATCTCAGTAAATATATTTAAGACAAGGTTGGATAGATCTTTACGTAGGAGGGAAATTAAGGGATAGGCGGAAAAGGCAGGTAGGTGGAGATGAGCCTATCATCAGATCCAGCTCCTATTTCTTATGTTCTAATTGTGCTGCCTGCAATTGGCCATTGGTGTTGCTCTTTTTGCTTTTGTCTTAAAAATTGTTTTATTTAGTCATTATTTTCACATATTGTGTGGTTCTTTACATTGTGAACTTCTCAAACAATTACCTCTGTCAGGGGTTTGAAGGCACAGAGTTGGGGGGTAATTCATTCACACTGGGACTGTCCTGGGATGACTTCTGCATTGCTGGTCAGCTGTGCGTCAGCCTGGGCCTGCTCCAATACTGGGCAATAATTATTGTTTGTATTCAATCCCTCCATGGCAAGTCATACTTCAATAAAAACAAGTCAACGTCACGAGCTTTTGATGGGGAGTGTCCAACTCCATTACTGCACTGACATGGTGATTTAAAGCAAATTCTACTCCATTCACTTTAATGAGCCCCATCAAGCTGAGCTGTATTAGCCCCCCACCCCATCCTAAATAGGCATTGAGATCTTGCAATCAGAAACATTTCCCTTAGGTGTGGTTTGAACCTGCTTATCCATCTATATTTGCTCTTGCTCCAAGACTTGTGCACCTGTGATTAATGGGCTTCACCCTGACAACACATTGATTTATAAAATACTCATCTTTTTTGCAAGTCTTTCCAACCAACCCTTCCCCTATCTCTTTAACCATCCACAGCCCCTCAAGCCTTCCAGGTTTCTTTTCCGTTCCAGTTCTGGCCTCTAGAACTCACTTGAGTTTAAATGTTTCCTCTTGGGACCACATGTGCCCAGCTGCCAAATTGCTGACCTCTGGAATTCCCTCTCCCATCTGCTCCACCTCAATCCTCCTGCGAGACATTCGCTGAAACTACCTCGCTGAGAAACTTGTAGTCATCTGCTCTTATTTACTTTTTTGTGGCGTTAAAATTTGCCCCCATTTTGATTGGCAATATATCTGCTAAACATCTTGTGGCATTTCATCATATTAACGTCTCTATCTTTTTATTACAAGATTGTATTTGGATGCAGGCATTGGTGAAAACTTGTGAGTCCAATAGCAATGATACAATGGTTAGCAGCTGAAGAAAATGAAGTGTACGTGAATACTTAATACAGCCTCTCAAAACAGCCCGAGGCTCTGTTGTTTCAATTATCCCTTCAAGCATTTTTTTGCATTTGAATTTTCAGACTGACAGATGTTCCCCAGCAACTGCTGGCTAGTAACCAGAGTTGAGGATTCAGTGTCAAATACGCTGAATAACTGATTATGAAGCACCAATAGGCTCATACCTATTTGTCATCAAATGTAAAATGCCAATGGCACTGCTAGCGTAGCGGTTAAAGTAATGCTATTACAGCGCCAGTGACCCTGATTGAAATTTGTTAGGAGTTTGTACATTCTCCTCATGCCTGCATGGGTTTCATCCAAGTGCCCCAGTTTCCTCCCACCCTCCAAAACATATGAGAGGTGTAAGTTAATTGGGGTATTTAGGGCAGCAAGGACTCATGGGCTGGAAGGGCCTGTTATGGTTCTGTACGTCTAAAGTTTTTTTTTTAAATATATCAAATTGATTTAAACTGGTTAAGTTCTGAAGGGTTCCAATGCTCAATTCATGGAGTTAATGAATTATTATGTTGTAAAATCCCAGCCACAACATTCCAGGAACCAGCATTGTCAACCAGGTGGCAAAGCTTCAAAATAGGATTATGAACCAGCCTGATGGAAAATGATGCAGTAATAATCAGACTAAATAACACAACTGCTGCTAAAATAAATCTCCAAAACTTGTCAAACAAATAGTCATGCAGAATTCTCAGCTCGGGAAGAAAGCTATAGCTTTCTGAAAGTCTTCACGGAACCAGTAGATCAGATGCCCTTCCTTACACGCAGTTGACAATGCTAGAACTGGAGAAAAAAATGCCACCATCATGTAATTTAATGGCTTAGAAATGTGTCATAATTAAAAAGGCATTTAGAGCTAAATTTATTTTTGAAACAGTGGGTGACGGGCTTGGTGAAGGCATTTCTCCAGCCAGCATTGACCACAGTAGACACAGTGCATTAAGGATGCACCTGTTATTTTTCCTTTAAACCAGTGGTTTTCAAATTGCCCCTCTAAACTCACATTCCACCTTAAGCAATCCCTATGCCATAGGTTCTCTGTGATTAGTAAGAGATTGCTTAAGGTGATATGTGAGTGAAAATAAAAAAGTTTGAAAACTATTGTTTTAATTATACCTAATTGACTCGTTACGTGCACGGTTTCATAGCTCCAAAGGAAGTGGGCCAGTGACAATTTTCCTCCAGCAAAATATTTCAGTGACAATTGGGTCTAGAGCAGTGATTCTCACCCTTCCCTTCCCACTCACATCCCACCTTAAGCCATCCCTTACTAATCACAGAGCACTTATGGCATAGGGATGGCTTAAGGTGGAATGTGAGTTTGGGGGGCAGTTTGAAAACCATTGCTTTGAACTGATGTTTTGTTGACAGAGATAAGTAACATCCAGATACACTTCTAATTAAAGCTTGGGGGGTCCATAAAACCTCTCCCAGACAGGTCTGGAACTGCTCCCTGGTCCCAATTCCAAGACAATTAAATTCTAAGCAGCAAATTCTTGTATCCACTTCAACAAGTTAGCTGTCGTTTAAAAAAAAGGTCAAACAGAAAGAAGAGAGGGAAAGGAAGGAGAGAGATTGCCGAAGGCAAGTGGGACACTTGCTCGAGTTACTACGTCCAGTGATGTTGCAAACACACTCACAAAGAGCTTGTTAGTCACACATGATCGTAGTAATAATTTATCTAACAAATTCCATTGAGTAGACTGATAAAGGAAATACACCCATATCTGAAAGATATTACAAAGTTTCCCTTGATTTTGCATTGGGAATATGAACAGTCTACCTGTACGCAATAACTGTTACTGTTGACTAAACAAGGCAGTAACTTCCTTTGTTCGCAAATTTACTGTTAAATTCTGAGGTCAGAAAAGCACTCACTCTTCCATAAAATTCAAAACACCAATACTTAGCACATAAATTCAACAGTGAAACATTGAAAGGCAGGAATTTCTGGAACTTAACACATCAAAAAAAATGTAATAATTGGTCTTTTCAAGCGAACAAACTTGAAAGCATGATGCTTAAAATTCCTCTCCAGTACAGTTATACCAGAGCAAAGTGTTTATCATGTCAGCTTTTAAATCAGTGGTTCTCAACCTTTTTCTTTCCACTCACATACCACTTTAAGTAATCCCTAAGCCATCGGTGTTCTTGGATTAGTAAGGGATTGCTCAAGGTGGGATGTGAGTGGGAAGGAAAGGGTGAGAATCACTGCTCTAGACCCACCTGTTACTGAAATATTTCACTTGAAAAAAATTGTCTTTGGCTCATTTCCTTTGGAGTTCTGAAACCGTGCACCTAACAAGTCAATTAGGGAAGATTAAAACAGTGGTTTTCAAACTTTTTCTTTCCACCCACATCCCACCTTAAGCAATCCCTTACTAAGAAAAAAGTTGAGAACCACTGTTTTAAATGATTGATGGAAATCTTTCAAATAAATAGCATTTTTATTATATTTTCTATTTCAATCTGGTAGAATAAGTAATATTGTCTCAGTAGAACAGCAGCTGCTGTTTTTGTGTGAACAAAGAGAAGACAGAGGGACTCAATATGTTAGGCAGTAAGTAGTAAAACACAAGAGTCTTCAGACACCGAGATTTAAGTCAAAACACAATGCTAGAGAAACTCAGCTGGCCAAACAGTGTCCTTTCGAGCAAATCAGGCAGCAGAAACGGTAAATGTTTTGAGTCGGGACTATTTATCGAGACTTGAGTGGGAAGGGAAGAGATCAAAAAAAGGTGGGGTGGGGGAATGGGGAGAGGCAGAGATGATGGGGTACTGGATAGAAGAAGGTGAGATCAGAGGGAAAGAGAGAGGTGGGCAGTGTTCCCTCTCAGCTGTGCACACACACACTTGCACAAAAAGGACAGCGTGCACGTGCTCAGATGTGCGCTCAGCAATTGCCTTTGTGCGCGCACACAGCTTAAAGGGAACTCTGGAGGTGGGAGATAGGGAAGGCAGCCACTAAAGAGGGGTAAGGGTTAGAGAGAAAAGTGAGAACAGGAGCAGGTGGAGGACAGATGGGAACAGTGAAACCAGAACGAGATTAAAACATGAAAACCTGCAGACACTGCAATTTAAGTCAAAACATAATGCTGGAGAAACTCAGCAGGTCAAATAAGGTAATAGCAAAGATAAAGATACATAGCCAATGTTTCGGGCCTGAGCCCTACATCAAGGTATGAGCAAAATGTAGGCAGGAGTTGTGAGAATAACGAGGTAGAGGAGGAGCACAGGTCCCGAGGCAAATGTAATTGGTGGATAAGGGAAGGAGGGAAAAATAGCAAAGTGGGCACCATAGGGGCTCGAGTGGATTCTGGATGGTGATGCCTGTATTATCATTTGAATTCTTAAATTCTGTAATATTGTATGAATGTGAATTCTTGTAACCACCTTTGTTCGAAGAAAAAAATACAGAGGTGATGCAGGTATGTGAAATTCAGGTGCAGATCAATTATGATCTAACTAAAAGGCAAGGTTAAATAGCCCGGGACAACACGACAGTTAAAGTAGAATTCTATTGATATTTGCTGCTCAGTCCTTAGGCCCACATACCAACCTGATGACATTTTATTCTTCTCAAAACAAATCTACAGGTAGATCAATGAAAACAAACTTTATAATCATTAGTCAGGAGCTTTGAAGTACCTACACATTATTGCTGGAATTCACACTCGGGTGAAATCACCAAGACTGCATTCCCTTTCATACAGTTCTCGAAATTACTCTTATTTAAGAAAATAGTGGCTAATCACTGATCAACTGCAAACACTTTCAGTAAAAGCAACAGGAATCCACTTGAGCCCATTTCCTTTCCATCTAATCACGCAAAGCATGTCATCATTGTTCCATCGAGGGACCTGATGGCACATCGAGGTTGATTCACATGCTTATCTTTGTGGCTTCTGCAGACTTGACATCTGGAGTTGTGAAGCTATCCCGGATGAAGATGTAGTGAGAGATGTGGATAGAGATGGTTCTAACAGGCAGAAAGCAGCAGGCATCCAGAACAGGCGGGTCATATTTAACTAACTTACTGGGGTTCTTTGAGACTATAACAAGAACAGTGGACAGAGGGGAAGGGTGATTGCGTGATCCTTGGACTTCCAGAGGTGTCCGATATCAAGTCTCTTACCGGGGCCTGCGGAGAGGAGTCGGCGTCGGAGGCGGCCATTGGTCGGACGGGCTTACAGGAGAGCGTGTAGGGGTTAATTGGTAAAAGGCCAATAAATAAGAGGGACAGCGAGCGAGTGGTCCAGCGAAGGAGTGGGACTTCCAGGCTTTGGCTCATCAGGCTTCGGCGAAAGCAGGCGGAGCGAAAGGTTGGCTGTTTTTATGAGCACTTTCTAGGTGAGTGCACTGTACATTAAAAAGCTGAGCCATGCCTATGGGGTTAGTGCTCTGCTCAAGTTGCCAGATGTGGGAGGCATGGGTGACCTCCACCCTCCCAAATGACCATATCTGTGCCAGGTGCAAAGAGGTGGGGTTCCTTAGGGGCCGAGTTGATGAACTGGAGCTCCAGCTTGATGACCTTAGGCTCACAAGAGAGAGTGAGGAGGTAAGCGAAAGGACCTTAAATCTTCCCACAGGATATACCTGCAGGGGATGTAATGAGACTCAAGCATTAAAAAAAAATAAAATTAAAGAAATGGAGTTGCAGCTTGATGATCTGAGGCTTATCAGGGAGAGTGAAGAATTTATAGATACAACGCTCAGGGAAGTGCTTACCCCTGGATTGGGGGGGGGTCAGGTAAGTGGACTACTGTCAGGGGAGGGGGGAAAGTTGCTAGCTCTGTGGTGAGCACCCCAGTGGCTACTGCTCTTAGCAACAAATATAGTGTATTGGATGTAGTTGGGGAAGATAACCTGCCAGAGGTTGCACCAAGGGAACCGGTGGTGCAGAAAGGAAGGAAGGGGAACAAGGTGGTCATTGGGGACTCCATCGTCAGGGGAACAGACAAAAGAATCTGCGAACCTGACAAGTGTTCCCGTATGGTGTGTTGCCTCCCAGGAGCCAGGGTGCGAGACGTCTCGGATAGGGTTCAGAGTATCCTGGGGGGGGGGGGTGGGGAAGGTGAACGGCCAGAAGTCCTGATACACGTGGGTACAAATGACGTGGATAAGATGAAGGAGGAGAACCTGAAGAGGGACTACCGTGAGCTTGGAAGGAGGTTAAGAAGCAGAACCTCCAGGATTGTAATCTCGGGGCTGCTACCTGTGCTGTACATGGGTAGGGGCAAAAATAATAAAATCAGGAGGTTAAATGTGTGGCTGGAGGAATGGTGCAGAGTGCAGGGATTCAGGTTCATTGACCATTGGGATCTCTTCTGGGGAAGACAAGACCTCTACAGGAGGGATGGTTTACACCTGAATGCAATGAGGGCCAATATACTGGCAGTTAGGTTTAAAAATGTTGTCAGATTTGATTTAAACTAATTTGGCAGGGGGAAGGGAACAGGACTGATAGGGAAGCAGATAGGAGAGTGAATATAGGGGTGTTTCCGTTAGACGGTGAAACAATAAGGAAAAAGGGAACTAAAAAGAATAGGAGAGTAGGGGCAAGTGCATCGAGAACAAAGGTGGAAGGAGAAAGGAGATATGGTATCAAGGTATTGTGTATGAATGCACGGAGTGTAAGGAATAAAATGGATGAGCTTGAGGCACAAATGGTAATGGGAGGTTATGATATTGTCGGAGTAACGGAGACATGGCTGCGGGAAGGGCAGGATTGGGAAATAAATGTTCCAGGGTACACGTCCTGCAGAAAAGACAGAAAGTTAGGAAGGGGAGGTGGGGTAGCTCTGTTGGTAAGAAATGAAATTCAGGCGTTTGAAAGGAAAGACATTGAAACAGGTGGGGTAGAGTCTGTTTGGATAGAATTAAGAAATTGTAAAGGCAAGAGGACCATAATGGGGGTCATTTACAGGCCTCTGAAAAGTAGATAAGATATCAGTAGAAGTATAAATCAGGAATTAAGAGTGGCATGTCAAAGAGGTAGCAATACAGTAGTTATGGGGGACTTTAACATGAAGGTGGACTGGGATAATCAGATGGGGGCAGGAGCACAAAAGACTGAGTTTATTGAATGTCTACGAGATACTTTCTTGGAGCAGCTAGTGGAGGAACCTACCAGGGGGAAGTCGATTCTGGACTTGGTGCTGTGCAGTGATGCAGAGATAATAAGTGACCTCGATGTAGGGGAGCCATTAGGGAATAGTGACCATGGTATGGTTGCTTTTGAGCTGCAATTAGAAAGGGAAAAAGAAAGGAAGTCGGAAGCATCTGTACTGCAGTTAAATAAAGGGGATTATGCAGCTATGAGGGAGGAGCTAGCCAAAATAAAATGGAAAGATACACTAGCTGGGAGGACAACTGGGGGAAAATGGCAGGTATTTTTGGACATTTTTCATAGGTTTCAGGACAAATTTATTCCAAAGTGGAGGAAAGGCTCTAGGAGATGCAAATGGCAGCCGTGGCTAACTAATGAAATCAAGTGTAATATCAAATCCAAAGGGAGTAAGTATAGGATAGCGAAGCGGAGTGGGAAGTTAGAGGATTGGGAAACCTTCAAAGAGCATCAGAGGGTAACTAAGAAAGTCATAAGAGAGGGGAAAATTAAGTACGAGAGGAAATTAGCAAATAATATAATGGAGGATAGCAAAAGCTTTTTTAAATATGTGAAGAGGAAGAAATTGGTTCGGTCTAAAATTGGTCCATTAAGAATGGAAAAGGGTGAAATTATTACCGGAAACAAGGAGATGGCTGAGGAATTTAACAAATACTTTGCAACTGTCTTCACCAAGGAGGATATAGGTTATGGTCAGTTAGGGGGTAATGGACTTGGGGAACTTTCCTGGGGAAGTAGGGGATCTAATGGATATCCGGATCCAGAAACAGGAGGTTGTGAGTAAATTGTTGGGACTAAGGGCTGATAAATCCCCAGGGCCTGATGGGCTGCATCCCAGGGTGCTTAAAGAAGTTGCTATGGAAATTGTGGAAGCACTGGTCGACATTTTCCAAAGTTCCATAGATTCGGGGGAGGTCCCTGAGGATTGGAGAGTGGCTGATGTGGTGCCGATTTTTAAGAAGGGAGGGAGGGAGAAAACGGGAAATTATAGACCGGTCAGCCTGACGTCGGTGGTGGGGAAGATATTGGAGTCTATCATAAAAGGAGTAATAGCAGAACACTTAGGCAGAAATAATAGTATAAGGGCTAGTCAGCATGGATTCCTTAAGGGTAAGTCATGCTAAACTAACCTTCTGGAATTTTTCGAGGATGTGACAAAGAGGGTGGACTTGGGAGAGCCTGTGGATGTGGTGTATTTGGACTTCCAGAAGGCCTTTGATAAGGTACAGCACGGGAGACTAGTGGGCAAGATCAGGGAGCATGGTATTGGAGGTAAGGTGCTGACATGGATAGGAAATTAGTTAAGAAATAGGAAACAAAGGGTTGGGGTAAGCGGGTCTTTTTCAGGATGGCAGGATGTGACGAGTGGAGTGCCGCAGGTATCGGTATTGGGTCCTCAGTTGTTTGTAATTTATGTAAATGATTTGGATGAGGGGATTATTAATAACGAGCAAATTTGCAGATGACACGAAACTGGGTGGAGGTGTGGGGTGTGAGGAGGATGTTAGGAAAATGCAGAGGGACTTGGACAGGTTGGGGGAGTGGGCTGCTGAATGGAAGATGACGTTCAATGTAAGCAAATGTGAGGTTATCCATTTTGGGGACAATAATAGGAAAGCTGAGTATTATTTAAATGGAGACAAGCTAGGGAGTGGGGAGGAGCAAATGGATCTGGGAGTACTTGTTCACCGGTCACTGAAGACTAGCATGCAGGTTCAGAAAGCTGTGAAGAAGGCTAATAGCATGTTGGCTTTCATAAAGAGGGGATTGGAGTATAGGAACAGAGACGCCCTTCTGCAGTTGTACAGGGCCCTGGTGAGACCCCACCTGGAGTATTGCGTCCAGTTCTGGTCTCCAATTTTGAGGAAGGACATACTAGCTATAGAGGGTGTGCAGCGCAGATTTACAAGGTTAGTTCCAGGGATGGCGGGGTTGACATATGCTGAAAGGCTAGAAAAACTGGACTTGTATCCGATGGAGTTTAGAAGGATGAGGGGGGACATGATTGAGGTATACAAAATCATCAGGGGGATAGACAAGGTGAAGTTGGATTACTTGTTCCCAATGATGGGGGAGACGAGGACTAGAGGGCATAGTTTAAGAATACAGGGTAGGCCCTTTAGGACGGAGATGAGAAAACATTTTTTTACCCAAAGAAGTGTGAATCTGTGGAATGCTCTGCCACAGAGGGTGGTAGAGGCAGATTCGCTGATTATTTTCAAAAGAGAGTTAGATAAGACTCTAGTGGGCAAAGGAGTTAAGGGTTATGGGGATAAGGCTGGAAAGGGGTACTGATGGTAGTGATCAGCCATGATCTGTAAAATGGCGGTGCTGGCTCGATGGGCCGAAGGGCCTACTCCAGCTCCTATTGTCTATTGTCTATTGATAAGGAGCTGAACACAAGGCTTATCGAGAAGATAAGGATCCACGGAGTTGAGGATGGTGTATAGATTGTAGACTGATTTACTGATGACATTCTCCATCTCCTTGAACCAATGCTATTCCTTCATCTCCTTGAATCAATGCCATTGTCATCTCCTTGAACTGATGGCATTCTGCAAACTCATTTACCAATGACATTCTGCCATCTCCTTGACTACTACAACAATGTGATGAAAATACTCCAGAAGAGTAAAGCAGAACATTACAGGTTATTGATCCAGTCATGTTGAAGAATCATCAACATAGATAGGTACATCAGAATTGTCCTTGACCTGAGACAATGGCTCATTTATTCTTCCTGGTGAGAGGGCAGAGGTAGACATTAGTGTGGCAACCCTGGTGAAATGCTCTGTCCACTGTACAACACATTTGGTGGGGGGGGGGGGGGGGAGGTGGGAATCAAGATCATTGAATGGCCTTAAAGCATCTTCAACCTTCTAAGCTTTTGAGATGCTTGTTTGTAATCAACTCCTCAGAGCTCACAAGCACTAGCCCTGTTGTTTCATTCGTCGTGTTGATGTGTGTGAATGAGTTCCCCTGGTGACCGTTGATGGTGGGGACTCAGTAGCAGTAATGCCACTAAACCCCCCCCACCCCCCCCCCCCCCGAAGTCAGATTTTTCGGCTCTTGTTTGTGATCTGTAGATATAACCTAATACTTTCAAGTCACATCATTCCAGTTGGGATATGAACCCAGATCTCGATGTGGGTTTACTCTTCATTCTAAAAGCTACGCATCACCAAACAGGCAAAAGGCTGGTAAGGAGATCGTTGATGAACTAGCTGTGGACGGTACAGGGTACACCCTCCAGATTATGAGATGAGCTGCATGCTCAAAGTCTCTGATAAAAATCAATTTGGGGTTTAATTGCCTTTCTTATCTATAATTTGATAAACATTTAATTTGAAATGTATTTCCTGCCAATTATCATTATGAATTCCCATCATCGCTTAGATTTTTTAAAATATTATGTTTAAGTTTAAAAATTTCCCACCTTTATTTATTTACATGTATATGCTGGGTACAGTTTTTGCTTCCACTAATTCTGTCTTGTCTGCAGAAAAAAGGAATCTCAGGGTTGTATGTGATGTCATGTAGGTACTCTGACAATAAACCTGAAATCAGAATCCCCAGTGAAGAGCCTACAGTGCCACCACTGGAGGCATAGTGTAATTACAGCATGAAAGTTTGCAAACCCATTGGAATCTGCAGTATAACAGTGGACATGGCAATCTGAAAAAGAGGTAGCATTCATCCAACATTGTACACAAAATCATCGATCCGGGTTAATAATTTCTTGAGATGAAACAACAATCATTACAATTTGCAGAGCGTTCAAATTGCCACACAACTTAAAAAGCAATGGAGTGCTCTTAGAGTCCAAATGAGCACTCTCGGAAGATTTCTGAAAGAAAACAAGGGCAGTAGCCAAACAAAACATCTGTGTTTTTTTTTAATTATGCATTCTATATTTTTGGAAGGGGCTACAGGTGAAAAATTTTAACAATGGACTTGTTTCAAATGGCTCAAAAAATTTTAGTTTAAAAGATAAAATATTTTAGTTTTTGGACAACCTTTTTTCTTCTACTTGACACTTTGGAAGCATTCCTGTGAATCAGCAAGAATGGGCTTTGCTGTTACATGAATACATCTGACCCAATTAATATTAATTCCAATTTTAAATATACAACATCCATTACATATTCTATGGCAAACCTTGTGTTTAAATCTTACTTCTACAAGAACGACCATTTTTGATCCACTGGTGACCTTAATTGTATTTGCATCATTTTGCATCAAATAGGTGAAAAGAGAGCTTTATATTAAATTTTGTGAACTACATATTTTGGTGTTCTCTTGTCGCATTTCAATCACAGTTTCCATCATCATATTGGTCGCAATTACATCCAGATGAATTGATGGGCAAAAATATTTACTGTCAAACTAGTATCACTGTTAACCAAGCTGTTACTTGATCAACCCAATAGCAGAGGAAACATAATAACTGTTAAGAGGTAGCATGGGCTCCTAAAGGCCTAGCCTGTCGATCTCAAGATACGCATCCAAATCCTACCACAGTAGCAAGGGAATTTAAATTCAAGTAATTAAATTATTTAATATCTATAATAGCACAGGAACAAGGCCTTTGGGTCTCCCAAGTATGCACTGAACATGATACCAGTCTAACTAATCCAATTTGCCACCATTTGGTCAATATTCCTCCGTCCACTGCCTGTTCACTTGTTTGTGTAAATGCCTCTTCACCTATCGTATCTGCTCCTTCCACTTCCCAGGCCACACATTCCAGGCACCTACCACCCAACCACACAAAATCTCCTTTAAACTTTCTCCCTCTCATCTTACGGCTTTACAGTCTGGCATTTTACATCCCCATGCAGAAATAAATACTATTGGTGACGGTGGTGGGGGGGGGGGAGAGAGAGACTGGTACAAAAGCACTCATAAATAGAAAAATGGAGGCCTATGTATTGAAGGAGGGAAGATTTAGATGTTCACATGGAGTCGCCGCAACATAGTGGGCTGAGGGCAAGTACGTGCTAAACTGTTCTATGTTCTCTCCATGCTACTCCTTATTTTATATAGTTCAATCCAGTCATGCCTCTGCCTCTGACACTCGAGATAAACCACTCCGAGTCTGCCCAACCTCTCTTTCTAGTCAACATACTCCAATCCAGGCAACATCCCGGTGAAAGGCTTCTACACCCTCTCCAAAGCTTTCAAATCCTTCCTGTCATGTAGTGACCAGAAATGCATGCAATATTCACAAATGCAGCCTAACCAAAGTTTTATGCAGCTGCCACATGACTTCCCAACTTTTACACTCAATGTTCCAACCATAAAGGCAAACATGCCCCCTTTACCACCCTATCTACATGTAATGTCATTCTTAGGGAACCAGAGATTTCCACCTCAGGATCCTGCCAGTCACTGTGTACTTTCTTGCATTCGACCTCCCAAAATACATCTACCATTTGGCCGGATCACATTAAGCTACAGGATTTTCATTAAGAAGTGCCAACATTTGCAAATAATCCTTACACACGGCACGGTTGACAAAGTGGTTACCACCACACCTTCACCATGGCAGCAACTGGGACTGGGATACGAATTCCATGCCATCTGTAAAGAGTTTGTACGTTTTCTCCGTGTCTGCATGGGCTTTCCTCCGACCATTTGAAACATACCAGGGACGTAGGTTAATTGAGCGTAAATTGGGCAGCATGGACACGTGGGCCGAAATGGCCAATTACCGTGTTGCATGTCTAAATTAAATTTAATCTAATAAATAAATGTAATTTAAAAGTTCAGGAGGGAAAGCCGGTGTCTGTTTCCAGTTTGATGCTCTATTTGTGACTCTAACCCTGCAGCAGCCTCATTGGCTTCTCACTACCTTCAAAGTTGACTCAACCAGCCACTCAGCATAAAGAAACGTGAAATCTCAGTACCTCATTATTACAGCGCTCGCGACTTGGCTTTCAATCTGGTGCTGTCTGCAAGGTGTTTGTGCGTTCTCCCGGTGGTCTGCGTGGATTTCCACTGGGTGCTCTGGTTTCCTCCCACATGCTAAAGTCGTACAGGGTTAGTGGGTCACATTGGTGTATTTGGGTGGTGCGGGCTTGTGGGCCGGAATCTCAAAATTAAATTTAAAAAAAAAACAAAATAGCTGCAAGGCATGAGGCAAAGAAACTACTAATTGGTGGAATTTGTTACAAAACTATCTGTTCCTCCAAGCAACACACATAGCTTGAAAAATATCTTCCAAAATATGATTTCCTTAAGGAACTCTAATGTTCACCTCACTGACTCCACACTGCCTACTTTCACCAATCCCTCAATGCAAATTGTTTCATCGGTGAACTAGTCATATTAAAGTGTTTTTAATCGATCAGCTTTAAAATCTTGCCCTAAACCACCCCCTCCACCAATCAAATGCACATCCTGTGATTCGAGGTCAACCACTTGCTATGATCAATCGTGAATCATCTCTTTTGTCTCAGGTGACTTGGTGTTTAAATCTCACTCCAAAAGCTCGAGGGCAGAAAATCCAATGGACACTTATTAGGATTTGCTGCAGGTTCAAAAAGCTTAGTCAGATTGATAGGTTCTTGATTAGCCAAGGCCTCAAAGGTTAGGGGAGGAAGCCAGGCAGTGGGGCCGATTGTGAGAATGGATCAGCACGATGGGCTGATTAGCCTATTTCTGCTCCTATGTCATCAGGTCTTAGAATGCTACAACACAGTACAGGCCCTTCAGCCATCAATCTTGTGCCAACCTTCCAATAAAACCAAGTCCTTCCTATCTCGTAACCCTTTATTTTCATCAATGTGCCTGTCTAAGAGTTCCTTAAATATCCCTGATGTTTCAGCCTCCACCACCACCCCTGGCAAACCACAATTCTTTTTTTTTTTTTTTAAATTTTTTATTTTTCACACCATAAATCACATTAGCCATGATATAGACTATTTCTTTTTCACACATATACAGTGACTTTTTCTCCCCCCCCTCCCTCCTCCCAAGCCACCCCCCCACCTCCCCCTCTCATCCATTTTAGGTATACAATCTAGGTTGCATTAAGCCAGTCAGACAATGTTGTCATTCAACAAAAATACACCAGAAATTCTACTGAGTCCTTTCTTTTCTTTCCTTCTCCTTCCATCAACTTAGGTAATGTTTGTCCCCGGTAGGTTTTCGCTATTGTATTTAATGTAAGGCTCCTATACTTGTTCGAATATTTCAATACTATTTATTAACCTATATGTTATTTTTTCTAATGGAATACATTTATTCATTTAAATTTAGTAGTTTATTCCTTTTAATTTGGTTATGTATTCCATTAATATTTAAAGTCATATAGTTCAGCGTAGCCCTTTTATATTTTGTTTATCTTCTCTTTCCGTTTTTCCATCATTACCTTTCCTCCTTTTCCATTTCTGTTTTCTTATTTTCAACTCTTTATAAGACAACATTCCTACAACATCCAACATTTTCCTTATTCTCCTATTTCTATCTTATTTAGCCCCAATCTCCCCTTCGCAAACCACGATTCTTTATGTAAAAAAAAAACTTACCCCTGAAATTTCCTCCCTTCACTTTGCACAGACATTCTCTGGTGTTTGCTACTCCTGCCCTGGGGAAAAAGCTGCTGGCTGTCTACCTTATTATGCCTCTCAGAATCTTGTAGACTTCAATTAAGTCACCTCTCATCTTTCTACACTCCAAAGGGAAAAGTCCTAGCTCTGCAAACCTTACCTCATAAGGTATTTTCCAATCCAGGCAACTTCCTGGTAAATCTCCTCTGCACCTCCTCCATATCCTTCCTATAATAAGATGACCAGAACTGAACACAATATTCTAAGTGTGGTCTCACCAGAGATTTGTAGATTTGCAACACGACCTCTTCATTCTTGAACTCAATCTCCCAACTAATGAAGCCCACTATTCCATTGGCCTTCTTAACTATCTTATGGAGACCATGTATTTAGCCTCGATGCAGATCCCATGAATGAAGAGTGGGAGAGTTTTCATGGGAGTCCTGGCCAAAATTTACTCTTTGGTCAGCATGACCAGTTATCATGTTATCTGGTCATGATCACATTGCTGTATATGGATACTTTCTGTGCAGAAAATGATCGCTATGCTTCCTACACCAAATCATGGTCACACTTCAATGGCATTTCATTGATAGAGCATTATTCTAGAAAGAATGCCAAAGGTCAACAAAAATGCAGCACATTTTTTTCCACTCCAACTAGATTCCAAAATACAGCATTCATTGGACATTTCACTCTTCCTGTTTCGTCTGAAAAGCTGTCCGATTTATGAAACTGCTCATATTAATTATTTCTTTCCTTCAATCAGTCGATTTGCTCTCTTCACTATTAATTGTTGTCTTGAGTTTGCATATAAAGCGGCAGGTTATCTCTGTACTTCAGTAGAGATCAACCATATATATCTCCCCCTGTATGATCTTCGGTTTCTGCAAACTAATTGTTCATTGTGACACAAAGTATTTTTTTTATTGTCTGGTGGGGCCTCACATTCTCCATATTTCAATGCCATAAAGTCATCTATAGCTGAAGGCTATACAGTAATGGGCAGAGGGATATAACAATCTGAAACTTGAACACGAACCTGGCTCACACTCTAGTGAATGAATGCCAATAGTCGTGTCTTAACGTGGCTGTAGGCATTATTTTGTATCTGTTGTTGGATCTTTTTGTGCACAAATCACCTTCCTTGCTTTCCACATTGGAATAACAGCCAGTAGGCAGTAATCTATTGAATGGGTTAGAGTTGTGAAAGGTGCTATATAAGCAGAAGTTGTTTCTTTTGTTTCCAAGGACAGTGTTGCCATGTTCCACTTGGATTTCACCTTGCGTTCAAAGAACCCCAGTCATTCGGCAGTCTTGGATCAAAAACTGCACACGTTCTCATTCATTCCTAATGGAGCAAAGACTTCAAGTGCATCATTTGCAAAGGTTAGAATTTCAATTAGCACACAGTACTAGCCAAGGAGTTAGAGAATGCCAGAACAAATTTATTCACTGGGTTGGGCCCCTTTGAATTCTGCATTTTTAAAATCCACCGATACTGCGATTTGTTTTCTTTTAGCTGTTATTATGACACACCCACTTCTATGGCACCTCCCCAACAACTGTACAGCATTTAGGTTGTGATAGGAATTAGGAGGATGTTGGCCAGGTTTCAGGGGCTGTGTATCATATTTTACATAGCTACTTGTAACTGCAGCACTGTAACAAACTTTGCTATTTCCAAGTGCCATGCCTAGACCGGCTTGTGTTACCCTTCAAATAAAAACTTTTATCAAGTTATTTTTCTTTAAAGAAATATGTGTAATTTTCTCAAGGATCAAGAATTGGAGAACTGTTCCTTGAAAAGGCCTTGAGGCTCATCAAGTCTATTCTCACAGTACACCAAATTATTCTCGCTCAAGTGCTGACCCAATTCTGCTCGGCACTTGTCCAAGCCCAAAGGAAAATTGGGGCTTAAATGAAATACAGAACACAGTTGAAAGGTTTTGCAGTGTGCAAACAAAAATCTAAGTAGAGAAAATAACCCTGACCATGATTTAAATTTTTTTAGGTGAGTTTCCTCTGGGATCAAGAGATATTTCTGCTTTGATCACACTAAATCAATGAATGCCAAATCTCAAAAACTTGGGGCAAAAGATTTAGGAGGAAGTGACATGACAAATTAGATGTACTTGTCCAATATGAGGAGGTGATCCCATGCAATTTTGGTCACCAAACCCTTGTGGATAAAATGGAAACACTTACATTTTATAAGATCATCGTCTCTCCCCTTCAGAAGATTCCTTAACAAGGATCTCCTTGGACCAAGGAAGGTTGAGAAGAGACCTGATAGAGTTGTACAAGGGTAGGAGTGGTTTAGGTAATGTAAATGGAAGGAAGATCTCTTGTTAGCAGATGGTTCAAAGACCAAGGCACACCAAACTAAAATTTAGATTAGAAATTAGATTTAAAAATAAAAAATACAAAGAGGATGCAACCAAAAATAATTTTGTTGGGGAGTACATCGGATCTGGATCAGAATTCCAGCTGAAAATGAATTAAATCTGGAGTTTCTCAGGTTGGTGGGACAAGAGAGATATGATCCTCCAATTATCCTCCCTCTTTACCTTGAGATATTTGCAGAAAAGTTCTATTTTGTGCTACCATATGGCTTATTAATTAGAATCAGGAAAGGTGACTAACTACTGAATAATTCATTAAATGTGTATTTCAAATCCAAGGTTCTCAAAATTAAATGGAGATTATTCCACTAACTGAAAAAGACAGTTGACCACATAAAGACTGACTGTTTGGAATATCTGGAGTATCTACTTGCAGTTGAAGATCCCATGCAGAAACCAGTTGGGTTCAACTTGAGCATAAGACTTGAAATTCCATTTAAATGAATTCAAACAATACAAGGTAAGTTTGGTTATCACCAATGGAAAATGTAAAGATACCCTTCTTGGGCAAATGAATTTGGTTCATGGCATAATCCACCACTGACCACGATACGTGACTTTCTGACCATAAACCAGCACAATTTATTCTTAGATTCTCCATCCATAAACTTCAATTAAATTTGGACTAGAAAGCAACAGGGAAACCCAATAAAGAGTAAGGTATTTTCTAGTTAGATAAAATCATGAGAGAGGCATGAATAAAATGTAAGTTCATTCTTTCTATCACAGAAAAGACAATTCTAGAACAAGAGGACATAGGATTAAGATATAAGGGGAGAGATTTAAGAGGAATCCAAGGGGCAACTGCCCACTCAGAGAGTAGTCTGTATCTGTAACGAACTGCCAGAGAAACTATTACAACGTTCAAAGACATTTGGATGGATATACAGACAGGAAGGGATTAAAAGGATATAGATAAAATGCATGCAAATGAGACTAGCCCAGAATGCAACCTCAGTCAGCTTGAATGAGTTGGGCCAAAGGGCCTGTTCCATGCTGCTTGGTTCCATGACACAAATCTATCCACACAATGGATACTGACTCCATATCTCAACCATTCTCCAACGCCTTTGCCTATCTCAGTTCAGTTGCATTTTAAATCCCCTACCGAAACAAGTCATACACTTGAATAAATAAATTATACTAAGCATATTTTCTTATAGTTTCAGCAATTTTTTAAAAAAAGGGTCTGCTTCTGTCTTCTAAGACACAATGATAAGGTAACTTTAGTGCAAATGAATCCCACTTGGGCAATACGGTCTTGGTTGTTGGACAGGCCTGTTTCTGTGCTCATTGACCACAGGATAATGAAATAAATATACCATCAACTCAATCAAAAATGTGACCTTTTATGAGCCATGGGAATATCTTTTGTTAAATGCGATTAAACAGGTTTGGAGAAATCAACTTTCGTCCATTTTCGTAGTTCTATGGTTCTTGGTTCTCCAAAATATTCCGTATGGAATTTAAACTGGAGGTGGGGGAGGGTGGGCTTAAGGAGGAGATTTTGAAGAAGAGGGGTCTTAAATTTAATTGAGTCTGGTTGTGTGAGTATGTTAGGGTAAAGATTATTCCATGCTTTAATTGTATGGGAGAAGAATTGTACACATCTGTCTACAAATTGGGTTGCGTGTCCTCATCTGCTCTCGTATGACTTCCCAAAATTATTTCCCCAAGTGTTGAATATTCACAATTGCTATCCTGTTTACACAAGATATAATTATCAGTCATTTCAAAAATATATATCAATGACTGCAGTGTCAATGCTGAACAATTGCTCAGCAAAAGGAGGTGTAAGGCGGTCGTTCCGTCCGATAGCCTTAGGTAATGTGTATATCTGTTTAGCCTCCCAATGAGCGTCCCGTGAAGCCCACGGATTGCAGATGGTTTTTACAAGTAGATTCTATCCACTGAAATTTATGATTGTAAAACTCAAGACATTGGGTGGATAAAGGCGATGGGAAACCATTTTTTTCCCCTTGTATAATCATGAACTCAATATTGACTACAGTTTCAGCTCAAAGATGGAGCCTTCACCGAAGGAGAACAGGGGAGGAAACAACTAATATTCGGAGGGTCAGAGGTTGTGACGGTGAACGGCAAGGTACCTAAATGAATGATATCGATGACCTGTTCCCTCACCCCTCACCCCTCCCCTACGTCTGCCTCTCAACATCTCCTTTTATGTACTCAATTGAACCTGAAAATGCAAGAGGTCAATCAGCCCATCCAGTCTAAGCTGCCCTTCAAGGAAATCCCATCAATCCTCTAAAATTTATTTTATTGGAAAGTTAGTCACTTTTTGGAGCATTATTATCACAGATGAAAATAAGAAAGCACAGAGGAGGGAGTTTGATCAGTTAGTTGAGATTTGCCACGATAACAATCTTTCATTCAACGTTAGCAAAACCAAGGAACTGATTGTGGACCAGGAGAGGGATATCAGGAAATCAGGGGTCAGCAGTGGAAAGGGTTAAGAGCTTCAAGTTTCTGGGAGTCAACTTCTCCGAGGAACTGTCCTGGGGTCTCCAAGTCGATGCAATCATGAATAAGGCCCACCAACAGCTATCCTTCTTGAGCATTTTGAGATTTGGTGCATCACCAAAGACTCGTGCAAATTTCTACAGGTATACCATGGACAGGGCAAGACAAAACTACAGAGAGTGTACCCAGCCAGCACCATCACAGGCATCACTCCATCGAGGACATCTGTAAGAGGTGATGTCTTAAGAAAGCAGCCTCTATACTCAAGGCCCCCCATCACCCAGGGCCATGCCCTCTTCTCATTGCTACAATTGGGAAAGAGGTACAGGAGCCTGAAAGTGAACACCCAGCTGCACAAGAGCAGTTTCTTCCCCTCTACTGTCAGATTTCTGAGCAGACAATGAACCACAGACTCTATCTTGCCTTCTCTTCTTTTTTGCACGAATTGATTTTTAAATGGAATTTTGTAGCAATGTTTGCTTTGCAACGCTGCAGCAAAACAACAAATTTTGTGACATGTTCATGACAATAAATTCTGATTCTGATTGTATCTCACAAAAACTGCATTAAACACAGAACAAGACAATATTCAAAAAGGTCAACTAATCCATCGAGATTAGAGACCCAGAACGTCACTTTGCTTTTACCGAAGAACTCAGCAATATTTTCCAGTGCATGTCATCAGTGCAGTATGCTTTCCTAACCACTTGCATCTGTTACGTGGTGACAAGAGAAAACATTTGAGAGTTAAGTCCACTGTAAGATCAAACCACAAGACCTCAAAGATATGTTGTTCTTGTTCTGTAAGCAATCATAAAGAAACCTTGTAGCCCAAAAGAAAACACTGAACAATGTTTGGAGTAAATTAAACAGACATTTAGCAAACAGTCAAATACTAGGGTGGCATAGCAAAAGGACTTAATTACCTTCTACACTTTTTATTAAGCTCTTTATCACTTTAACTACCACAAACAATTAAGAGATAGCAAATCAAAATGTCCTATTTGCCACAATTCTTTGGCAATCTCAACATCAATATGCAACAGTTGCTTGGCCTGTAATACTGCAGCATTGATATCACTGGTTATAATATAGAATCATAGAATGTTACAGCACAGAAAAACAGGCCATTTGACCCTTCCAATCTGTCCCAATCAATAAAATTAGCTAATTCCTCTGATCTACTCTCATTCCATAAACCTCCAGGGAACTCCTATCCATGTATTTATCCAATTTATTTTTAAAACTCAAGATTGAATCTGCATTCATTACATCAAATGCCAGCTCATTTCACACTCCCACCACTCTGAGTGAAAAACTTTCACCCAATGTTCCCCTTTTAGCCTAAAGCTATGACCTCTCGCATTTATCTCCCCAATCCAAGTGGAAACATCCTACTCACCTCTACTCTGTCTGTGCTCCTCATAATTTTATAAACTTCTATCGTCTCTCCTCATTCTTCTTCATTCCAAGGAGTACAGTCCTAACCTGTTTAATCTTTCCCAGTAACTCAACTCCTGAAGACCCAGCAACATCTTAGTAAATCTTCTCTGCACTCTTTCAATCTTATTGATATCTTTCCTGCTGCTGGGCGACCAGACTGCACACAATATTCTAAGTGTGGCTTCATCAATGACTTGAATAACTTCAACATAACATAGATTTATAAAGGCTAAGATGCCAAAAGCTTTCTTTAAAACCCTATCCATATGCAAAGCCACCTACAGGGAACAATGTATATGTATTCCCAGATCTCTGCTCCTCCGCTCTCCTCAATGGCCTACCATTTACTGTGGGGATCCTACCCTGCTCTTCCAAAGTGCAACACCTCACATTTAATCTGTATTAAATTCTATCAGCCATTTACTGGCCAAATTTTCCAGCTGGTCCAAATTCCTCTGTAAGCTTTGAAAATCTTCCTCACAGTCCATGATGCCTCCTATCTTTGTATCGTCAGCAAACTTGTTGATCCAATTCACCACATTATCATCTAGGTCATCTATAATGAACAATAATGGTCCCAACATAGATCCCTGAGGCACATCACTCAACACAAACTTCCAGTCTGAGAAGCAACCATCCATCACCACTCTCTCTTTTCTTCTACCAAGCCAATTTTGAATCTAGTTTGTAACCACTCTATTGATACCTAGTGTCCTAACTTTCTAAACCAACCTCTCATGTGGAACCTTATCAAAGGCCTTACTAAAGTCCATATAAACAACATTTATAGCCTTTCCCTCATCAACCTTCTTGGTCACATCCTCAAAAAACTCTACAAGATTTGTTAAACATGATTTACCACGCACAAATCCATGCTGACTGTCCTTAATCACCTGATGGCGGTCCGAAAAATTATATATCCTATCTCTCAGAAATCCTTCAGAAAAATTTACATACTACTGACATCAGCTCACTGGCCGATAATTGCCTGGTTTGCTTTTGGAGTCCTTCTTAAACAGTGGGACAACATGAACTCCAATCCTCTAGCATCTTCCCTGTGACTAAGGACATTTTAAATATATCTGCCAGGGGCCCTGCAATGTCAGCACTTGTCTGCCTCAAGGAGCGGGTGGAATATCATATCTAGTCCAGGGAATTTGTCTACCTTTATTCATTGCAAGGCAGCAAGCACTTCCTTCTCCATATGTTGCATGACATTTCTATTTGTGTCACTTCCATCCTTATTCACTCTGAATGCTACCTGCGTAAATACTGATGCAAAAACTTTGTTCAAGATCTCCCCCATTTTGCAAGGCTCCACACATAGTTGACCACTCTGATTTTCTAGCAGTCCTATTTTGTACCTTATTATCCTTTTACTTTTTATACACTTGAAGAAACCCTTTGGATTTTCCTTCACATTATCTGCCAAAGCACCTTCATGTCTTCTTTTTGCCTTCCTAGTTTCCTTAAAGGCCTTCAACCTGCTGGATGTAACCCTGCCAGAAAATAACTTATTCCAATTGACTCCACCAAGATCCTTCCTCAAAATTGGCCTTTCTCCAATTCAGAACATCAACTCGAAGACCAGGCCTATCCTTCTCCATTATTAACTGGAAACTGATGATATTATGGCCACTGGACCCAAAATGCTCACCTTCACATACTTCCGTCACCTGACCTGCCTGGTTCCCTAAAAGAAGATCAAGTATTGCATCTTCTCTTGTTGGTAGCTCTACATATTGATGTAGAAAACTTTCCTGGACACATTTGACAAATGTCAACTCATCTAGTCCTTTTACTATATGATCCAGCATCAATGGGATTTGGTAGATACCAGATAAGTGAATTTTACGGTTGCTTGAGATTGTGTTTGGCACGATTGGAGAAATAACAGTGAAGTGCACCAATTTTAAAATTCTGTATTTTTAACCTATTTATTTTCCCTTTTTTGCCAGTTGCTTCTGTGGTGTGCTTTCGAATGGAAAGCAGACACACAAACAAAGTCTGTTCTACAGGCTTTATTCAACATAAACTTCCACAGAGCTGGCTGTGAGAATGCTGTGCAAGCTCTGAGACTGGCCTCAAGGGGCCAGACCTAGCATATATCCCGAAGGGTGATTGACAGCCAACCGGGTGGGGCTTGGTCCATTCGGGTCGGCTGATTGATGTTGCCTTGTCCTCCAGTGCTCTTCCTGCAGGTACACAGACCGCCCCCTGCAGTAGGCTAGTGATGTATCACCACAGCTTGAATTCTAGATAACAGGGTTTTACTGTAATACGTAAAGAAGACAGTTTAAGAGAAACCAAAGATGCCAGGGCAATGGCGGAAAATCATAGTCAAAATGCCTCTTCCTGAACCCATCCTAGGTATTCAACTTTTATGGATCTTGAAGACAGAAAGGATCAGACTTTGATTAACTCCCACCTCTCCTACTCCCCACACAGACTCTCACACACAAACACTTGTTTCCTGACTGATGGAAGTGGCTAAGTTTTATGGTTTGGGCTGTTTTATTTATTGCTTGCAAGCCTGCTGAGCTAGCATGTGCCACCCAAGTACAACCTGATTAGAAAACAAGATGGTGCCTGTCGAAGGTTAGGGCAATCCCAAATGCACAAGGTCTTATCTGGCTCAAAGGAAGATTAATAGTCGATATACAGAAATGCAAATGCTGCAGATGCCAGAATCTTCAGCAAAGAATTTCTGGAGGATCCTGGCAGGTCAGGTAACATCCATAGGTAGAAATAGACAATCGATTATGGTGTTTAGGCTGCAGGCATGTAAGGGCACAAACAATGAAATTTGCCGTGACACGGGCAGTCTGAAAGGGAAAGTGCAGGAATTTTTAGTCAATTCCTGCACCCCGATTTACTTCTTTTCGGGGGAAGTCTAACTCGCACCACTAAACTCATCTTGAATTCAACATCCAGTTGATGACGCAGAGCACATTGCTCCACATAAAAGCACTGGGACTAACGCGCACAGGAACTTAAGGGGGACAGTGTAAATGACCACAAGGTGAGTAATTATGTTAATTTATGTTACATTTTTCAGACGTTGCTGTCTAAAAAAACACTAATGTTTTGGGTCTGGGCCTTTTAAAAAAAAAAGTGAAATTTACATCGATAAAGGGGAAAAGAAGTTGGGGGAGGGGCTCAGAATGGATGGAGTATATGACAGAAAGTGAAGAGACAGGTTGAGGTATTTACCATTGGAGGGGGCAGGTGAAGAAAAAAATGCTTTATCTCTTTTTTTCTTCCTGCTCCCCACTTAATGAAGACAGGAGAAAGAAGGCCCCAATCAAGCACAGGGGCTGGTGAGGTTGAGGGGGAACTGATGCACCATCAATGACTCCAAAAGACTGAAGTGGAGCAAACATATAGGCTTTTATTTGCTATAGAACAAAGGCACATCCATGCTGCTCAACTGCCTGCACTGGGGAGGGGGCTGTGGGAGGGGCCACAGGTACCCATTGGCCAATGGATGTGCCCAAACAGATACATACCACATTCATCCCTTGTTTTTTTTTTAAAGAGTCCGGCAGGGTGAAGTGGTGATATTACAGTTACAAGTCTTTCAGGTGGTCTGGTTTTCCGTTGTGACCATCGTAATACCAGCTGTGATTGTGGCTCGGTGGTGGGGTCCTGGGCAGTTTGGGACATCTGTGTGCAATCGTCGGCATTGGGCTGGTGGATGTGCGGCAAAGAGTCTGACATGTCCTCATTTGGGGATTAGGTAATGTGCTATGGCCCTTGTGTGGCTAGGGGTGAGGTGGGTATGGAGTGATCCAGAGCCCTTGAGGGTACCAGATCCCTGACAGAGACAGTGTCCTAATTTCCATCAGGGTATGGCACATAGGCATATGGGGGTTGGTGTGGAGGAGGTGGACCCTTTCAACTAGAGGGTCAGACATATGGCTCCTCACAAGCTTCCAGAGTGGGACCAGCCCTGGGGACTTCAGCCACGCCAGCAGCGCGGTTCCTGTCGCAGATTTCCTGGGGAAGGGAAACAAACGTTCATGCAGTGTGGTGCTCATGGCAATACATAGGAGGGACCTGATGGAGTGGAGCCCCTTTGGGAGGACCCCTTGCCAGAGGATGACCTTCCAGACCATGGTGTTCTCCGTTTCTATCTGCCCATTGCCCCCGGGGTTGTAGCTGGTGGTCCTGCTCGTGGCAATGCCTCTGGCTAGCAGGTACTGGCTCAGCTCACCGCTCATAAAAAAGGACCCTCGGTCACTATGATTATAGCTGGGGAAGCCGAAGAGTGAAGAGACTGCGCAGGGCCTTGACAACTGTGGCAGGTGTCGTGTCAAAGCAGGGGATGGCAAAAGGGAAACAGGAGTACTCAATACATTGAGGAAGGATACATTGTGGTCCATGGAGGGCAGGGGTCCTTTGAAGTCGATATTCAGGCATTCAAATGGGCGAGTGGCCTTTATCAACTGCACTCTGTCTGGCTGGTAGAAGTGTGGTTTACTTTCCGTGCAGACCTGGAAGTTTTTGGTCATTGACCTGATCTCTTCAATGGAGTACAGCAGGTTGCGGGCTTTGACGAAGTGGATGAAGCTGGTAAATCCGAGATGGCAGAAAACATTGTGAAGAGCTTGTAATGGTGAGGTTGAGGGGGAACTGATGCACCATCAATGACTCACCAGCCCCTGTGCTTGATTGGGGCCTTCTTTCTCCTGTCTGGATAGACAGGGTCTGATCAGGAGCACTCAACATGGATTTGTGGGAGGAAGGTCATGTTTGACCAATCTGATTGAATTTTTTGAAGAGGTGACTAGGAATGTGGATGAGGGTAGCGCAGTGGATGTTGTCTATATGGACTTCAGTATGGCCTTCGATAAGGTACCACATGGAAGGTTAGTTAGGAAGGTGCAGTCTTTAGGTATAAATTTTAAGATAGTCAAATGGATTGAACATTGGCTGAATGGGAGAGGCCAGAGAGTGGTAGTGGATAATTGTCTGTCAGGTTGGAGGCCGGTGACCAGTGGTGTGCCTCAAGGATCTGTATTGGGCCCATTGTTGTTCGTTATATACATTAATGATCTAGATGATGGGGTGGTGAATTGGATTGGTAAATATGCAGACGATACTAAGATAGGTGGAATAGTGGATAATGAAGAAGGTTTTCAAGGATTGCAGAGGGATTTGGGGTGCTTAGAAAAGTGGGCTGAAAAATGGCAGATGGAATTTAATGCTGATAAGTGTGAGGTGCTTCATTTTGGTAAGAAGAATCAGAATAGGACATATATGGTAAATGGGAGAGCATTGAGGAATACAGAAGAGCAGAAAGATTTAGGAGTAACGGTACATCGTTCCCTGAAGGTAGAAACTCACGTGAATAGGGTGGTGAAGAAGGCTTTTAGTATGCTGGCCTTTATCAATCATTGCATGGAATATAGGAATTGGGAGGTGACGTTGAGATTGTATAAGACGTTGGTGCGGCCTAATTTGGAGTTCTGTGTGCAGTTCTGGTCGCCTAATTAGAGGAAGGATATAAACAGAGTGCTTGGGCCTCCCTCTCGACAGAGGAATGTCGAATTTTGGGGCTCTGGAGGGTACAGGAAAAGAAAGCAACTGATCTGCCTACTTGGTTAAGGGTAGCAACCAGAATGAAGTTTGATGCATCACTTTCCACCTGGTTTCATCATGGCCCTGGAAATATCTACCTTGATGTGGCTGAAGGCTGCGTGGCCTCTGGCATCAGAGGGAAAGAGGTAGATTTGATGAGGGGGAGGGCCTTGTCTGTGTAATTAGGGAACCATTGGGCATAGTAAGAGAAAAGGCTCAGGCACTTTTTTAGGGCCTTAAGGATTTGTTGAAGGGGAAGTTCCAGGAGTGGGCACATGCGGTCAGGGTCTGGACTGATGTCTCCGTTCTCAATGACGCAGCCAAGGACAGCAAGGCGGATTGTGTGAAATACACACTTGGGCTTATTGTACGTGAGATAGAGGAGCTTGGTGGTTTGGAAGAATATTTTGAAGGTTGGCGTTGTGATCCTGCAGGTCGTGGCCACAGATGGTGACATTATCGAGGTGCAGGAATGTGGCCTCCAGCTCATACTGATCTACCATGCAGCCCATCTCCTGCTGGAAGACCGAGACTCTGTTGGTGACACTGAAGGCTTCCCGCAGGAAGAGGTAGAGATGGCCATCTCCTTCAAACCCAGTGTGTTGGCAGGGCTCTGGGCAGATAGGGAGCTGATGATATGTGGATTTATAGTCGATGGTAGAGAAGACCCCTACTATGTGATTGGGTTCACCAAATCAGATATATGTGGGAGGGGATACATGTCTAGTTGTGTGTACCTATTAATGGTCTAACTGTAGTCGATGGTCATCCTATTCTTCACCCCATTCCTCACTACCACCACTTGTGCTCTCCAAGGGCTGGTGCTGGCCTCAATGATCCCTTCATTAAGTAGCCATTGCACCACTCCCTGAATAAAGGTCCCGTCCATGGCATTGTACCATCTACTTTTGGGGCGTTGGGGGTGAGATTAGCGAACAATGGTGGAGGGGTGATTTTGAGCGTGGAGGGCCCGCAGATCGTGTGTGATGAGTAACTGAGTTGCTGGTTGTGTGCGATGGTGGGGGGAAACTGAAGGGTAGGTGGAGTGCAGTGTGCAATTTGAGAAATGCTGGGGCCCATCGAACTGCATCATCACACTTTTAAGGTGACATTTGAAAATCAAGACCCACTAGCACGGCAGCGCAGAGCTAAAGCATCACCAAAAGTTTAAAGTCTCTATAGTCTGTACCCCGCACAGTCAGAGTCACTTCACAGAAGCCACGGACATCTGCCGTATGTGACTTTGAGGCCAAGGAGACCATTTAGTTTACTGGCTATGCCACGAGGGAGTAGCGCTGCACTGTGTCGGGATGAATGAAGCTCTCCATGCTCCCACTATCAAACAGGCGACTTATCATGTGGCCGTTTGCCCAAGCTGATGGTGGCTGTCCTGGTCAAGTGTGATGGAGGCCAGTGTCGGAGCGTTGCATATCGCTGCGGTAGAGAGATCGCATATTGATTCGGAAAATGGAAATGTCCAAAATGGCATCCCCACCACTCACATGTGCCACTGCTAGTTCCCGGCGATGGCGGCATCCAAGGTGGCAGTCCACACAGTCCGCACGCGGTGCTGCTGGGAAGGGGTTTGGATCTATACACTTTGGCATTGTGTCCCTTCTTCCTGCAGCTGGAGACCAGACTATCGCTGGTCAACACTTCCTCGGGTGCTTGTCCAGACTGCAGAAGTAGCACTTAAGGCATTCCCGGAGTTCAGTGGCCATGGTCGGGTCATTGATGGAACCTGGCAATGGTGGTGATGGGCGATCGCGGAGCTCTGCTACCGCGGTCAGATCATTAGCGGGGAGATGCGGTTCGCGGTGCTTCCCAAGATGGTGGCACCCAAGCCAACCACGAAGTGGCCGCATTGTAAGTTGAGGAGGCCTCCATGTTCTGAACAGTCACCGCCAGCTCAACAGCTCTCCACAGGCTTGATCTCCCCTTACTCCAATAGCCTTTAACAGATGTAATTCAATCTGAATTGCACTCGGGAGTGGAGTACCTGTAATTTGCTGGTCTCTGACCGCACGATTGGCTGAAGATCCTGCAGGAATGTCTTGAAACAGCATAGCCAGTGTTCAAACTTGGGAAATGCCTGAGTGATTGAAGATCGATTTGCAGCTTTTCTGGCTTCAGGATCTGCTCCATTATAAAATTATAGCAAATAACATTGCTGCACCACCAGTGACTCCAAAAGACTGAAGTTGCTAAAGAACAAAGGCACATCCATGCTGCTCGACTGTCCTGCACTGGGGAGGGGTCTGTGGAGCACACCTTTATTCAGGAGCCTGTGGGAGGGACCACAGGTACAGTCGGACAATGGGTGTGCCCAAACAGATCAATATATACGTACAGTGGTTTACCACAGGAACACTAGTTTAAGTGGTGCACTTGGTTCATTACATAAAACTGGGAAATCCAAGAGTTTGCTATTGCGTAAGGAATGAAGTGATGTCCTCACGTATTTATGGAACTGTTACACTTCAAACACAATGGCTAAACTTCTTTATCGGAGAGTATTTTCCTCGGCATTATGGACATAAAATTCATTGGTGTTTCGAACCACATTCCATTCAATTGGACAGCACAGCTCAAACACCTTCTGATGACGCATCACAGCACAGGATTAACTCTGTCCGTCGAGGAGGGCTCTGTCACATCAGCTGAGAGTGGCAATTTTTTGGAATGCATGGAAGAAAGCCATTTCTTGAGCTTCAGTCTACCTCCAACACATCTTTCCGCAGCAACTGATCTTATGGAGTTGAGTGTTGCTAAATTTGATAGGAATTTACAATAATGATTCAGCAATCCCAGACATACCTTCAGCTCAATTTCATTAGTTGGCATTAGTGGTGTTTACTTTCTCTCAAATTGGGTGGAGTTTATCAACACCCACTCAGTGTCTCAAGTATGATATTTTGTACAGAAAGTGCACGTACATTATTCCAAGAAGTCTGCCTTATTCCAAAAGGTTTGGTCCAGTGCCTCCCACAATGGCTCATGATAATGTTTTAACTCGACTCTGTAAAGGATTCCAGATTTAGCCGGGCCTTCCTGAGTTCGGTGGTGATGTTTTCCAGATAGCCAGCTACATGTCCTTCAGTGTCAAGCTCAAATGTCACCTCTATGTCACTCAATTTCATGATAACGTTCAGTGGTTGACCAGCATTGAACAACAAATTCCTTCCCTTATATATTGCCTTTTTTTTCACCAGTTGTGCAGCTTTACCAGGCCCAATCCCACAAGTTCTGATCTTTTTTCTTTCTTGAATCAGCATTCAGGCAACTTGGTCTCACCCACCCTCCCCTCCACCTCCCATATCCCAACCACCCCCACTCCTTCCTCAACAGCGTTATCTACCCTTTGTTAAGCTCTGAAAGTGATGCTAGGTTTGCTCTTGAACCACGCATTACGGTTTAATTCCCCACCCCGCACTTGCAGGTCTTGATTTGACGTATTTGCCAATTCCACTTCTTTGACAACTTTCAGTTGTCTTTCCAAGGTCAGAGCCACCTGTGATGCCTGTCACCACTCGGCAGCGAGTCATCGTCGATTCCACACACTTACCTGTCCCGTGACATCTCAGAGAGCAAATTGCCGATTAAAGTCCTGCAACAGCTTCCTCAACCCAGCTATGAGCTCGCCCACTGTTCGGTTAGGCTTTCATAGTCACGAGCCAAGCTAGTCATTGTGCATCAGACTTGCCCTTCAGATTCTTCTTTCTGCAGGTTTAGCAGGTTACTTACTAGGTGATAATGTAGCAGCTCCCATGACATTGAAAGAGATAGGGGTTCAACAAGTCTGCAGATGCTGGGGTCAGATGTGCTGAAACATTGGAAGTAAAGGATAACCAATGTTTCCAGCCTGTGCCCTTCATCAGGTATAAGCAAAATAACAGGCAGATATCTAAATAAAAAAGGAGGAGGGAGCAGGAGAGGTGGGGGGGGGGGGGCACAGAGCACAGGCTAACATGCAAGAGGTCAACGGTGGACACAGATGGGAGGGTAGAAGAGAAAAAAGATGAGGTGATGGAGCAGTGCAGAGAACTGAAAAGGGGGTAGATCAGTGATAGAAGGAAGGGAAGGGGTGAGAATCCAAAGGAAAGGATACAAGAGGGCTAGGGAAAGAGAGAGCCTTGGAGGAAGGGGTAAGACTTTCCGTAATATTTTCATCAACTATGTCATTTTGTGGTGTCAGTTCTGAGCAATTGCTCAGCAAATGGAGGTGGAAGGCGCTCCTTCCGTCCGATACCCTACAAGTCACCTTGGGCAAGGTGTAGCACCTGTTTAGCCTCTCAATCAGGGTCACGTGAAGCCATGGATTGCTGATGGTTTTTACAAGAAGATTCTACAAATTGGAATTTATGGTTGTAAAAATGCTGGGTACATGAATCTGCCGATCAATGGCCAAGGTTATCTGTCCAGTATGGACACTGCAACTGAAGAAGGCAATGGGAAACCACTTCAGTATTTTTCCCATGTATAATCAGGAACTCAACATCAACTATGGCCTCAGCTCAAAGATGGAGCCTTCACCAGAGGAGGACAGGGGAGGCAACGACTATCATTCAGAGGGTCAGAGATCGTAACGAATGGAGAGAAATGATTGCTCACGCCTAACAGCAGGGCACCTGAACGATGATGATGTCATTTACAGCAATATGTTGCAGTATTCCTCCCACGACTGAGAATGGAAACAGACCCCTTGGCCTGCTGAGACCACCATCAAGCACCTATTTTTATGGTAATCCTACACTAATCCCACACTAGCTTTTCCCAGTTCCTCCTACCCACATGCAAAGGGGCAATTCACAGCAGCCAATTAACCTACCGACCAGCACGCCTTTGAGATGTGGGAGGAAACTGGGGCACCTGGAAGAAACACGCGCAATCCGCAATCACAGGGAGAATGCGCAAACTCCACACAGACAACGCTGGAGGTCAGGCTCAAACCTGGGCTGCCAGCTGCCCCACAATGGTGCCTGTTGGTCAAGATTATTGTTCCTGCCTTTTGTAGTTTCTTATATTATTGCCACAATCTTATACACCTGGGTGAGACTTCCCTGCTCTGCCTTTGTCCCCGCCATCTGATCTTGAAAGGCAGCAGTCTTCCTGATGTCCATCTTAGTTTAAGAACAAATCTTCCTCAGTGGCAATATGTCACCTCTCATCAAAGGAGGTGACTGAAATTTATCTGATGCGCAACATTGATTATTACACGCAGGTTTACTGAACTGCTTCCCACGCCTCCACCAACCACATCCCAAACAGACAGCAATTTCAATGAAGTACTGAGTTCCCCTCTTATCATTACAAGTCTATGAACAATGCCTCAGCCAGCTTCAGGTTTCAAGGGCATCTTGCACATTATCCTTCTTCAAAACTTAAGACAACTAAACCTGGATCTTCCTTGCATTCATTACATAATGAATGCAACGAAAGTCCTGAACAGCTGCATTTACTTCTGAAACCAAGGCATTGTTCGAGTAATTATTACATTTTTCTTACATTATTTTGAAAGAAAATCAATATTGACCCATTTCTCAACACTTCTGGAAGCATCCCTTCATGTATCTGCACTAGGTAGCACGATTCATACAGAGCAGTGGAATACATTACTTACTGAGTCTGGTGGGGCATCATCATGGATGGTTTCTGCTGGACACTCAAGGATATGTGGCCCATAGGATTAATCTTTGAAGGAAGTCGCAGCACTCTCTGGGTCAAGGTCTGCTGAGGGACCTGTTGAGGAAGAGGCTGGGCGTGTGTCAGGGTGTCTTGGTTGTTTGCAGAATATGTGCTAGTTGACGTCTCCTCACATGCTTTACCCTTGGTTCCTGGCTTACACACACACAACTGGGGCCGCAGACACATCCCTCCATTTTGGCACTGGGGAGAGCAACTGGCTGCAAGAAAAAGAACACACATGATATCTAGTTTTACTGACAGGAGATTTACATGGCAAAAATCTGCAGGAAGCAAACTTGGTGAATTCCTTTAGAAATGTCGGAACAGGAATAGGCAAATCAACTCCAAGAACCGATCTACAATCTCACTCCTGTTTCACAGATTCAGTAACATCTTTGGTGAACGGAAGTCCATCAACCGTGCTTTCCGATTACCAGCTGCCCAAGGGTGAGATCACTTGCACGGCAGAGTTCTCTCCTATAGTCCTTCCTAACTTCATTCCAGACATTAATTGTCAAACAAACTAATGTTCAAACAAAAATCAAGACTTCCCAAAAAGCAGAAAGAGCTCCTCATTAAAATTCAAATCCCATCCCGCCTTAATGAATTCCTTCGCACATACACCGCCCTAATTCCCAAGAAGTTATATAATTTCTCCTTATGGGTTTCTAAAGTCTAAACAAGGTGAATTTGCACATTGAGCATCAGTGTGCAGGTGAAATTAAGCCTCGATGAAGAATTCTGACATGAAACATTGACCATTCTTTTTCTCCCATTGATACTGAGTTCCTCCTGCAGACTGTATTTTGGTGTTCAACAATTGGCTTGATCTTATTGAGAGTTGTGAGTGGAACGGGCTGCCAGTTGAAGTGGGGAATGCAGACTCAGGAGGTTAAATCTCAACATTGTGTGAAGAAAGGGATGTAGAAGAATGATGGAGGATTTGATCGAGGTATTCAATAGTATGGGGTATGGATAGAGGAAATACAAGTAGGCTTATTTCCCCACCCACCTAACTGAGGTTACGTGAGATACAAACCAGAAGGCATAGGTTAAGAGTGAAAGGTGAGAAGTTTAGGGGGAATATTATGGGAAATTTCTTCACACAGAGTGCAGGTCCAATTTTAACATTGAAGAAATATTTGGGCAGGTACATAGATGGGAGAGCTTGGAGGGATATGGACTGGATGCAGGTCAGTGGAGCTAGGCCAAATAATAGTTCAGCACAGAATAGAAGGGCCTGTTTGTGTGCTATGGTTCTCGAGAAAACATGCATTCCGGTGACTAGTGAAAGTAGGTTACATTTCGTTCCAGTATTACTAACATTAGTGATTTAACCCATTCGTTAATAGTGTCAGATATATTCTAACTGGTGCCAAATTACACCCACTGGTTCTACCTCAATTATGTATCATGAAAATCTGGCAGTTTAGTTACAAGTGAGCAGATGTTGGATTGAGCTGCCTCCGTGGGGAGAGGACAGTGCTTGGGCTTGCTCAGGGAATTCTTTCACACCTGTTTTCCATTGTGATAGACATTAGAAGCCTAAAATTGCTGTTCTGTTCAAGCAAGTAGGTATTGTAAAATACTGGCGTAAAAACACAGAAAGGCTGGAGGAACTCAGCAGGTCTCGCAGCATCCAAAGGAGATAAAGATATACAGTAAAATCCCTGTTATCTGGAATTCAAGCAACCGGCAACCTCAAGTGACCAGCAAAAATTTTTTTTAAAAAGAGGAAATAAATAAATAAATAAATGCAAGTTCAAACTAAATAACAAAAGCTTAAAATTGTACGAGGAAATGTTCTCTGAAGTAACACGTAAACCTCTGGTGAAGATGGGAGCAAATATTCAGCTAACGGAGCTCATAGCAGCTGTTTAAATAAAATGGTGTCACCCAGGATGAAGAGCAGGCTGATGCCGCTCACAGTTAGCTCTCTGCTTATTAAGTCTCAGTAAGAGGCTCACTCCCTTTGTAGTAAGAGTCTTTATCTTTATTAGTATATTATTAAGTACTGGTATATTATTTGTAAATTTGTGGGGGGGGGGGTTAGTTATCTATAATGTCATTGTTTATGTTCTCAGATGGCTCCGTGGAAATGCAGCGACGGTTAAATGTTTTCAAAGAATGTGACTGATAATAAAGCAATTTTTAAAATATATTCATGCAAATAAAGTTTGTTCAGTCCAAGTACAGTGTAGAAATTTTGTCTTTTAAACTCTTTACCCTTAATGTTGGTGCATTAGTTAGGCATTGCGAGAGGGAGTCGCAAGCAATCATAAAATTCATATATCCGGCATTTACCAATGCATGGGGTTTTACTGCATTACTGACATTTCAGGCCTGAGCTCAACTTCAAGTTACAAGTAAAAAGCAAGCTAGTGAAAAGGGAAGAATGGGAGGGGAAGAAGTACAGACCAACAGACAAAAAGTATTAATTGGACACGATAAGAGTAACCCAGCATTTTGTGTGACAGAAACTGGCAAGTTGTTTGGGTTCATGTTTCTACGTGCAGAACGTTGCTGCCACCTTTCTTCCTCAAATCAAAAGAGACGCAGGAGTATCGGAGCCAGCGCCACCAGACTGAGGAGCAGCTTCTTCCCACGGGCAGTGAGAACACCAAACGACCAAAGGAATGGCTCACACTAACCATCTGAGACTCTCATATTCATTAAACAATATTTATTTATTTGTATTGATGAAATAATTGTCCTTCAGGGGTATTGCTCGTGTGTACGCATGTTGTACCTGGTTGTGCGTCTGCGTCTTTTTGGACTGAGGTCCAGAAAATGCAGTTTCGTCAGGTTGTACTTGTACAATCAGATGACAGTAAACTTGACTAATCCTACCAACATTTTGTTTAATTCACTGATCCATTTATCCAGATCCCTTGATGTAGATGAGAGGGTGGAAGGGTCTGTGTTCTGACTTGAAGAGAATCAAGTCTCCCATGAGCAGCAGTCACCACAGACACCGCTTTCTGAAGAAAGAAATTTCCCCCAAGTTTCCCAGTGGATTCCTTGGTGACTATCTTTTCTTTATATCTTTCACTTTGGTTTGGATTCACACCTTGGGCCTCTCTACACCCAAATATTTAGTTCTGTTGTGAAGAAAAACCAAGCGTGGCACAGTAGATGTGGTGGTTAGTGCAACACTGTCACAGCCCCAGTGGCCCGGGTTCGAATCCGACATTGCCTGTCAGGAGTTGTTACGTTCTCCCCGTGTCACTGCGGGTTTCCTGGAGGCATTCCAGTTTCTTCCCACCTTTCAAAAATGTACAGGGGTTATAGGTCAATTGGAGTACACGGGCAGCGGGGGCTCATGGGCCAAAAGGGCCTAAATTTAATCTTTTGTCTTGCGTTTTGGCATCCAGGCCAATCTCGACTCATCCAGCTATTGGTTATCAATGGTCATCAAGAGCAGCCCTAATATTTGTAATAGTTCCATTATTTAAATCAATAAAAATCCTTCATTGCATTCTACATTTTCACCCTCTCAAATTTTCAATAACTCAATCCATTCAGTATTAGTAAGTACTGTTCCCTGTAAGTAGGTTCGCTCCCAATGTAACAAAACAAAGAACATTTTCATTGCTTTTGATTCTTCCCTTTTTTCATGGAAATCAACAATTTTCCACACCAAATTACAGAGTCTCTGGAACATCTGTGCTTTAAGTCCCACAGCTATACTTTGTTTGAAAGCAGCCTATTACAATACCTCAACTTTTACCATGCAGACACCTGCTATGAATAACGACCTAATAATCTGACAGGCCATCAGAATTGCTCCTTCGACTTCTTGTATCTCTATTTTATTCCATTTCCTGACAGTCGGAGAATGAACAGGAAACATTTGCAGACGAACATCTGGGGTACATTTGTCAAAGTATACACAACTCCGTAGCCAACATTCTGCTTATGAAGCAGGCATAAATTTCACCCCAAAAATAACTGTTTGTTTTACAGTAAGAACATGCTCATTTTGGGTTTACCAGCCAGATGTGGTCATAAAAAGAGCAAGACAAAGAGAGACATGATCATCTGCTTTCCATTCAATAACTCTGTAGTGGAGAGAGTGGAGAACACCAAGTTCCTAGCAGTCCACTTCGCTAGTGACCTAGCATGGATAGAGAACATCTTCTCACTTGTAAGGAAGGTGCATTAGCATCTGCACTTCCTGAGAAGACTGATGCAAGCAAGGCAACCATACACCATCACGTCGACCTTCTACAGGAGCTCTATCGAGAGCATCTTGGCCGGCTGCATCACAGTGGCGTACGGTCGTTGCAGAGAAATGGATTGGAGGTCAATCCACAGGACAATAAGAGCGGTAGAGAGGATCACTGGAGTCTCCCTCCCACATCCCCCCCCCCACACACACACAGCCCCCTTCCCATCGACATGATCTACCGGGATCAATGACTGAAGAGGGCACACAAAATCATTGAGGACCCCTTCCACCCTGTAAACACAGCATCTTTCAGCTGCTCCTGTCGGGAAAGAGATACAGGAGCTTCAGAGCCAGCACCACCAGGCTGAGGAACAGCTTCTTCCCCCACAGGCACTGAGAATGCTGAATGACCAAAGGAGCAGTTCACCCTAACCATCCAAGACACTCATATTTACAAAACAATTTTATATATTTAGTTTTATAAATTAATACTTGCCCTCCATATGTATTGTTTGTCTGTATGTGTGTTATGTCTGGTTGTCTGTCTGCATGTTTTGCATCGAGGACCAGAGAACGCTGTTTCGTCGGGTTGCACTTCGTGCAATCAGGTGATAATAAACTTGGCTTACCTTCATATGCTGAAGTTTTAGGTCTACCCATAACCTTGGGCATTATTGCCCAGACATTAATTACACAACACCCATGTTTTTATTATGTGATAATACATAAATTGTGTTGTGCTAGAATTATCCTGCACTGGCTCCAATATCTGGGGCTAAATTGAACTAAGTACCTCCATATACTATTCATGGATGTTGTATGTAAGATATATACCAGATGTTGCCACTATTCATGAAACACCAATTTCCACCTTGACCAGCATAAATCAGAGCTCATGGTTCAACCAATGTCCGTCCGTGAACAATTTCAATGCAAGTTGGAGCATTTCACCTTCCTGTGTTGCAAGAAGGTCCTCTGATGACATAAGAAGATTCGAGTGGCTTATGAATTGACTGCAGGCTGCTCGAGCATCTTCCTAAAATCTACAAAACAAGCCCACCATTCAGTCGCTGCAATACTCATTCAGCAGTCATATGAGAGGCAGTGATCCACTTCTGATCACGCGATGTAGGTTGGACAATTTGGGCAAGAGATAAAGCTGGAACCATCTGCAGAGACTCCACTCAAAGGCTCCACCAAAATATTGGAGCCAGTGGCTCTCAGGAGCAAATTCGCTGAGGCAATGGACACAAGGCCAATGGATACCGACCGGGGCCAAAAATACCAGGAGCAATGAATATCAGGAACAAGGAAATATGGGGCCAAGAATCGTGGCCTTGCACCAGCATAAAAACAGGGCTGCAAATTTGCCACTCAGCAGGAGCTTAATTCCGTCAACATTCTGACAACAGCAGTATTCTTCTCTTTGATTAATGTTTATGTTGTCTCAAAGAGCTCTAGGATTAAAACACTTAGGACAAACTTATTTTTCTAAGTACTTCACTTTCATAAGACTTGATTATATATTCACACAGGAGCCTTACAGAATCAGAATGATTGCAGCATTGAAGGAGGCCAATCGAGCAAGTGTAATCATCCCGCTTAGACACAAAAGCAATCCACCTCGTCCCCTCCCCACAGCTGTGAAAATTGAGGTACACGTCACATTCCCTTTTGAACAGTGGAATCTGCTTCCTCTACTACCTCCTGCACACGAGACCCAAACCACTCACTGCAATGTGACAATTTTCTTCATGTCAGCTTTGGTTCTGATACCAATTACCTGTGTGTCCCTGCCCTCCCCCCCACCCCCCACCTACCCCCAGTCCTTGATCCCTCCACCAGTGGGAACGGTTACTCACTATCTGCACTGTCTGTCCTCTGAATGATTTCAAAGGCCTCGGTCAGATCCCTTTCCAACCTGCTCTGTTCCATTGCCAATAACAAAAAATCTTCAGAACAAGTGCAATCTGAACTAATAGTATTTTAGCTTCAGTAAAAATAAATTAAATTGCTGGAGGAACAGATAGCATCCGTGGAGAGAAATGAAGAATCAATGTTTCTGATGTGGACCCTTCATCAAGACTGCACCTGAAATGTCAGCTCTCTGTTTCCAGAGTCTTGATGAATAGAAACGTCATCTCTTCCATCCTCTCTACAAATGCTGCCTGATTCACTGAGTTCCTTGGTAGCTTTTTTTTAAAAAAACCTCTGGATTCCAGTATCAGCTCCCTCTTGTGTTTTCATTACCTAATTACTGTAGTACTTAGCATAACTACATTACAGCACTGGGTTCATATTCAGCGCTGTATGCAAGGAGTTGGTACATTCTCTTCGTGTCCATGTGGGACACGCAGCATTCTTTATGCAAAGATACATAACCATCGGTTCAGACTTAACCCCTTCATCAAGGTCTGAGCAAAAAGCAGGCAGGTACCTAAACTAAAGGGTGGGGGGGAGAAGAACAGAGAGAGGAGCACAGGCAAAAGGTCACAGGTGGATGAGGGTAAAAGAGAAAAATGATAGGGGGAGGGGGATGGAGGGATTTCTAGGTCAATTGGCATATGTGGTGGCACAAGACTTGTGGGCAGAAGGGCCTGTTACTGTGCTGTATCTCTAAATTAAAGCAAAGATGAGCCTCAAAGGGTAGGGAGAATAGCTCAGCGTTCATCCAAAATTTGTATTAAGTATGTGTTTGCAGGAGCTTGCAGTGGTTGAATCGCCAGCCATGGCACCTACATTGTAATACTGTACAGTTGAAAGAGTAATTAATTGGCTGAAGAAAGGCTTTGAGACAAGATCCTAAACAGTCATTAAAGGGCGAGTCTTCTTCATATATATTTAAGATCAACATCTACCTCAGTCTTTCCCTTTCTGCACATCCTTTCTGAACCTTCTCAGATCAGTACTTCATAATCCATTTGACCCTAACGAGTACTCAGCTCCGGAACAGGTCGGATCAGTAAATGACATACATGTGCACGCTGTTTCTGCTGTTACTCAGGGAATTCCCACTGCACGTCAGAGCAGTGAGACTTTCATTTTGTGACGGGCCAACAGCAAAGAACAAGACTGTTTTCAAGGGAATAGACCAGAATCAAGGCCATCACCACTTATTTTGTGAGGGAAGAAAAACATCCTTACTCAAGAATTGCTGGAATGAAGGACGAGAAAGAATGAGGAAGATGAGGACAAGAAATTTCTTCACAGAGTGTGATGAAACTGTGAATTTTGCTGTCATAGAGGCAAACATTTTTAAGGAACAGACAAACTATTGGATGTAAAGGGCAACACAAGGTATGGGGAGAGAGAATAAGAATCGGTATTGACAAAGATTGATTGAGGAGTGGAGCAGACTTCAAGGACCAAATGACTTCTCCTCCTCCTCCTCCTGTGTTCAATGCTTCCACAATTTTTTGTCACAACCCCCTCTTCCTCCACAAGGTGGATGGGTGTTCCACTTTCGCACCATTCTCAATATGGAGAAAGATGATGCCAAATTTCCCATTTGACTTCTGGGCGGCTACCTTTCATCGAAGGCCTCACGATCTGCTTTTCCCCTTGTGCATCATCCAAAAGGTTTTTGCCATTTGCAGTATCGCTCAAATATCACCACAATCTTCTCATTCCAAAGGAAAACTGAGCCAGGCAGTTCAGCACAGACAACAATCCCGTGGAGCAAGTGGGCCCAGTTACCAGTACTGTCCTGATTGGTGTCCTAATTACTATTGACAGATGTGAAGGGGCAGTAGTATGCTAAGAGCATGACCTGGTTCTCGCTCCTACTTCAGATCAGTGGTGATTGGCTCCGGCTCAACAGTAGTGACAGCATCCAATTGGTATTGTGATTGGACCTGCAGCACCTCTCGGCACTGGGGGGAGGGGAGTCTCACTAAGAAGTAGGTAGGAGGTGTTATGGGCCTTGGAGAATTTTATTTTTGACTGAGGACAGGGCTGAACCTTCTGCGGGAGATTTGACACCTGCTAAGTGCTGGGCTACCACTAGGGGACTTTGACAGCTGTAGAAGCTGTAGAACCACACGTTAGAAGTCCGTGGGCTCGCAGGAGAGTGAGCCCCGTGGCTGTTAACCTCTCTCCACCAATGGGGAGAGCTGGAGACACATGCTGGGCAGTTTAAAAAGCCCAGCCCGCTTGTTTTGGAGAGGTTAGTTGGTGGATTGTACTCCAGGCAGTTGGTCTGACTGGACATTCTCACCTGGCAGCTTCAGCAGGCCACACACACTGAGTTGCTTTGTTCACGGATGCTAGCACCGTTGTCTGGAGTTGTATTTCAGTGTGCTCACCCAGTAGTTTTAGTGGGAAAAGGAAGACTGAGCTACTTTGTCTATGGTGCCAGCACTGTTGTCCTGACAGCAGTTGGGGAACTCTGATATCCAGAGTGTGTGGGACTGACCAATGCCTCTTCCGTCCCTTTCAAGAGGGGGAATTTATGTGACAGGAGTCACAGGACCACTCAAGCCAGGGTGTCCAAAGGAGAGGACTTGTGCGACAGAAGGTCACTTGTCAACCCTGAAGAGGGCTTCGGAGGACTGAACCTCAAATTCCCAGGTGAAGGAAGTAAAGGTGGTTGTTGCCTCATTCGAAGCTCAAGGCAGTCTGGTGTTCCCCTGACAAGGTTGAAAATCAATAGGGACCACGGTCATCTGGATACAGCCTCAAACTAAAAGACCCGTGGGGCAAGGAAACAAATAATCCCAAGCCTGCAGACCAGAGCTGTTCCTTCTTGACTGGACATGACTGACGTGGGGGTTTTCTTCTGGGTATTTTGGTGATATTTTTGGGGGCATTTCAATCTGGACTGTAATGGTTTGGGTTTTTTTTCCCCCACATACGCTGTATATTGTTTATCCAGAGTTGCCATAAAGGCTGGTGTTCGGGTGTTAAGTTTATTGGGTTAATTCCATTTATTGTTAGTTTGTTGATAAATCTGTGTGCCTCCCAATTGCTGCTGGGGAATGTAAGAGAGATTTGTCCATTCAGAATTCAACAACAGCTCTGACCTGCTTTTCAATCTTCGTTCATCAGAAAGCTCCATAAAGAGCAGTCACTATAGCAACCCTAACTTCACCCATTCAGACACATTCTCTTTGTCAGCTCTCACTCTCACCTCAATAGAATTCAGGCTCAACCTACTCTATTGATGATATTTCCATCAAACTAGGAGCCCATTTGGTGAAGCTTTGCTGCATGCCCTCAAAGTGAATATAAATTAATCTACAGACAGTTACTCTACCCCTTGGAGCCCCCACATGATCAGACTGGTAGAGTTACACAGCACAGTTTTGGTCCTTGGGTCCAAGTCGTCAAAGACCACCAAGTTGGTCCATACTCTTCTAAACGCAGTTTTTATTTTTACTCCTTGAGATTTTGTGTGTCTGGAGTTTTCCGTAATAAATTAGGGCTAGAGTACTCTTACCCAACCATACTGTTAAATAATTAAAACTGCGGTGAGATGAAAAGGAAGTTCAGCATTAATTGGTTAAATATGAACATGTGCATACAGTCAAGTAACCTGAAATGTCTCTCACCAAATGTGTGTTTAATTTGTTTTAATACTGCTGAAAAAAGGGCCAATAATCGTGCGTGGGTAATGGGAAAATGGGTTGTGGAGAGCACCAAGTTCTTTGGTGTTCACTGAGCTAGTGACCAATCGTGGACACAACTTCTCCTCACTCGTCAGGAGGGCACAACAACTGCACTTCCTGAGAAGACCGAGGAGGGCGAGGTTGCCAGCCACAATCCCATCAACTTTCTACAGGAGCTCCATCAAGAGCATCCTGGCTGGCTGCATCACAGTGGAGCGCAGTTGCTGTCGAGCATTGGATGAGGCCAATCCTCAGGACCATAAGAGCGGCACAGAGGATCACTAAAGCCTCCCTCCCCACTCGCCCCCATCAACATGATCTATCAGAATCGTTGTCTGAAGAGGCTGCGCAAAATTGTTGAGGACCCCTATCACCCGTACACAGCATCTTCCAGCAGCTGCCACTGGGAAACAGATACTAGACCAAGCACCTCCCGTCTGAGGAACAGTTTCTGCCTACGGGTAGTGAGACTGCTGAACGATTGATGAACTGCTCATAAAAACCCTCTGAGATTTAACTGTTTATTTAACAGTATTAAGTTTAGATATGTACATCCATACTGCATGGCCTTTGTTTATCTACATCTGTGTTCTGTCTGCATGTTTGCATTTTTTTTTACACCGAGGACTAAAGAACACTTTCGTTGGGTTGTCCTTGTACTATCAGATGATAATAAACTTGAAAATAAGGTGAAGACCTCTCAAACTCTCTTTCAGGGAGTGCTCTTTTTGCAGCTTTCCTCCTTGCAAGACTTTCCCACTGAGGATCATTTGTCCTCTCACTGCCCATCAGCTATAACTCCTTTGCTTTGCGTCAATTAACTGTGGCTTGAGCCCATGGTTCACAAAGATTTTAATCTATGCTCGAATGCAGAAGGAAAGGAGATGCTGCATTAAGGAAACCCCCACCTTTCTGATGCAACCCAAGGTCCCTTCTGCTTCATCAGGTGGAGGTGACGACACTTCTTCCAAGAAACGCAGGGGGGCACTTCCCCAGGGTCTTAGCCAGTATGTACCTTTTGCAAAACATTACTGTCACAGGTGTAACTGATCGTTGGGGGCAGTGGGAGGTGGGGGGGGGGGGGGGAATGACACTTATGTATGAGGATCAGATGGTACAACAGTTTCTAAGATGTTCTCAAACTGAGGCCCCATGTACTTCTCCTGACGAAGGGTTCCAAAAGGTCAACCATCCCTTTGCCTTCACGGAGGCTGCCTGAGTTCTTCTAACAGTTTGTTTTTTGCTTCAGATTCCAACATCTGCACTCTTGTGTGCTCATCCATTCCCTCAAATGCCATGAAACAATATCACAGCACTTGATCCAAGAGGAGCATGGAAAGCCTTCCCTGCGTCCTGAACAGTACCTACCCCTCAATTAATATCATTATTACTTGTACATAACATTTCTATTTGCTGCGGGGAAAAAAAAGCTACTTTGTTTGATGCTTAACAACTGTGATTATTTCTCAAAGTACTTATTTGGCTTTAAAAAAAAATCACTCAGGGATGTCACGAAAGGGATTCCAAAGGTGCTATGCAAATTGTGGGCTGTTCTTTTTGAAAAAGCACCCAATGTAAGGCATCTTTTCAACTTGGCTACTGTGACCACCACTCAGTGAAGGAGGGAAGGCTAAGACAGTGTACAGTTAACACACAGAACACAAACATGACCAAGAGATTAAGGCTGTGAACTTTGAAATGGGCTGAGATAATGCTCAGCCTCGTGTGGTACCTTGGGGGGAGGTCACCTTTGCTTTGTGACCCAGAATTCGACAGTGTAACTCATTTTGGAAAATGAAATCTGTTCTGCCGTTTAAAAGGTGGATTCCCAACATTGGATCTCCTTTTAGGGCACGAGACAGAACAGGTGACAGAAGTGCGTGTAGGGGAACATTTTGGGGTCCAGTGATCATAATGCCATTGGTCTCAAGTTAATTATGAAGAAGGACACGTCTGGGCCTCGGGTTGATGTTCTGAATTGGAGAAAGGCCAATTTTGAGGAAATGAGAAAGGATCTAGAATATGCATGAATTGGGATGTTGTTTTCAGGCAAGGATGCACGAGGTACAAGGAGAACCTTCAAAAGTGAAATTTGTATGTTCCTGTCAGGCTTAAAGGCAAAGTTAGCAGGTATAGGGAACTTTGGTTTTTGAGGGATATTAGTAACCTGGTTCAGAAGAAGTGTACAGCAGGTATAGACAACATGGAGCAAATGACTCGTCAACTTGTGACCTATGTGACTTGCGTCCATCTGCACATACGACTGAATTTTTTTAAAATAAAAAATATAAAATTTACACAGATTAGGTTTTATTTGATAAACTATAACAGGGATACAGGGCAAGTAAGAGCCAAAATGTGCATACTTACCTTGTTAGTTGGCATCCCGGGGTCCGTAGGCTGGGCGCAGCCATCTTGATTCCTGTGTGCATGTCTTCAATTGGCCCATGTTGGCTTGCATCTTGGAATTTGGTTGGTGCGTGTGCGAGAGTTAAGGGCATGAATTCAATATTGTTAAGGCACTTAACTCTCACAGATGCACCAAATAAACTCCAATACACGAACCCACAGCGCATGCGCCAACCAAAAATTCGCCCACCGAAAATTCACCCATGCGCACAGGAATCCAGATGGCTGTACCCAGCCCACAGAGCCTGGAACACTGACTAACAAGGTAAGCATGGACCAGAATGTAGAAAGATTCGCCAAGGTTGATCGACAAATTCAAGGAGCTTTAAGTTGTTATCATCAAATCTCCGATGAAGAAAAGATTTGAATAAAAAGTTTGCTTTAAGACTTCTGTACTCCACACATGCAAGCAAAATTCTAACTTACTTTATTTCAAGATTTGACCATTCTTTTATGGTCGAAAGTCGTAGAGTACCTGTACTTGAGGAGTATCAAAAATGCAAGATAAACCTCAAGAAAGAAATCAGGAAAGCAAAAAATGCAAAGGAAAATTCTAAGGGTTTCTACAGGTATATTAAGAGCAAAAGGATAGTAAGGGATGAAATCGGTCCCCTTGAAGATCAGAGTGGTTGGCTTTGTATGGAGCCAAAGAATGGGAGAGATCTTAAATGTTTTTTTTCCCATCAGTGTTCACTCAGGAAACAGGCCAGTGTCAGTAGTCAGTAAATTTTTGGAAGATGTTCTAAGAGATTAGATATACAATTATTTGTATAGATGATTGGGGATAGTCAACAAAGCTTTGTGCGTGGTAGGTCATGTTTAACCAATCTAGTAGAGTTTTTGAGGAGGTTCCCAGGAAAGTTGACAGAGGAAAAGTTGTGGATGTTGTCTATATGGACCTTAGCTAAAGGTCCCACATGGAAGGTTAGTCAGGAAGGTTCAGAAGCTAGGTATTCATGGTGAAGTAGTGAACTGGATTTGACAATGGATGGATGGGAAAAGCCAGAGAGTTGTAGAAGATGATTGCTTCTCAGACTGGAGGCCTGTGACTAGTGGTGTGCCTCAGAGATCAGTGCTGAAACCATTGCTGCTTGTCATCTATCAAATGATCTCAATAATAATGTGGCAAGTTGGATCAGCAAGCTTATAGATGGTACTAAGATTGGAGGCGTTGTGGACAGCAAAGAAGGTTTTCAAAGCTTGCAGAAGGATATGGGTCAGCTGGAAAAATGGACTGAAAAATGGCAGATGGAATTTAATGCAAACAAGTGTGAGGTGTTGCATTTTGGAAGAACACACCAAGATCAGATGTACACGGTGAATGGTAGGGGCTGAAGAGTGCGGTAGAACAGAGGGACCGATAGGGCTGTAAAGAGAACTTTTAGTATATTGGCCTTCATAAATCAAAGTATTGAGTATAGGAGCTGGGATGTTATGGTAAAGTTGTATAAGACATTGGGGAGGCCAAGTTTGGAGTATTGTGTGCAGTTTTGAACACCCAACTACAGGAAAGATATCAATAAGATAGAAAGAGTGCAGAGAAGATTTCCTAGGATGTTGCCTGGACTTTGGGAACTGAATTACAAAGAAAGGTTAAACAGGTTAGGACTTCATTCCCTGGAGCATAGAAGAATAAAGGGAGATTTGATAGAGGTATTTAAAATTATGAGGGGTATAACAGAGTAAATGTAGGTCAGCAAAAGTTTACGGGGAATGTGAGGGGGAACTTCTTCACACAGAGAGTGATGGGAGTGTGGAATGAGCTGCCAGCTGAGGTAGTGAATGTGGGCTCAATTTTAAAATTTAAGAATTTGGGTGGAGCATCACATGATATAGAGGAGGAAGGAGGTGGCCTCCTGAAGCTCCCGGGTAATTATAAAATAAAAGGAAAATATAATAACACAGTAATTTAAAGAGGAAGGAAAGGAAGAATATATCTTTATGGTGAAGATGTTGAAGAAGAATCAACAATTGTTGCCAGCTTTGAGCTCCCAACGAGAAGCACAGTATTTCAACAGTAAAGGGCCTACTAACAGGAAGAAGCCAGGGGTTATGGCTTGTTCTGCCTCCCGTGCAAACAACCTGATGCCTGGGAGAAATGATTTGGCACAGACTAGAAGGGCTGAAGGGGCCTCTTTCTGTGCTGTAGTGTTCTATGGATCTTCTCTGGTTCTATTTAATCTAATAGAAATGGAAGTGCATCAAAAATAATTCCTGAGGTTATTGAATTCTAGATCTACAGTTTACCCATTTATTTACAATGTGATTTTAATATACATGTAAAGTATATCAATTTCCGTCATGATAGGCTAATCACACTCACATATGTTTGATATAAATGTGAAATAATTTACCCCTCATAGTTGTTTCCTCTAGGGGACAAACCATGCAGATGACCATCACGTCCCACACAGCCAGGTTGTGTCAATAGTCCAAGTGGAGTCTGATCACCACCGAAGAAGGCTCCTTCCAGAAGGAAGTGTGCTGTTTACCATGGCATTCTGCCTTAATTACCTTGGCCCATTCCCAGGGATATCAAGCCAACAAATCTCAGGAATCCTCCACCAGATTTGGTAGTAACATGTTAAACTTGGAATGCCAATTCATATGAGACTGTCCAGACTCCAGGACGTTTCAAAGTCTATTGGAAAAGATATCCCTGTCTTAAGGGTTAAGGGCTTCAAGTTCCTGGATGTCAGCAGGTCTGAGAATCTGCCTTGAGACCTCCATGTTGATGTAATCATGAAAAAGGCTCACCAGAGGCTCTACTTTGTGAGGAGTTTGAGGAGATTTGGCTTGTCACCAAAGACTCTTGCAAATTTTGTCAGGCGTACCGTAGAGAGCATTCTGACTGGTTGCATCATTGTCTGGGATGGAGGTGCCGATGCACAGGACATCTACAAGAGGCAGTGTCTTAAGAAGGCAGCCTCTATCCTCAGGGACCCTCACCACCCAGGCCATGCCCTCTTCACTCTGCTATTGGGAAGAAGGTTCAGGAGCCTGTCAAACACCCAGCAGCAAAAAAACAGGTTCTTACCCTCTGCCATCAGATTTCTGAATGGTCAATGACCCACAGATTTTTGCTCTAATTTATCTATTTTCAAATGTAATTTTTTTTTCAATATTTGCACAGTAATACTGCAGCAAAACCATGAATTGTTATGACATGTTCATGACAATAAATTCTGATTTTCATTCTGTCCTCACATCCTTAAAGCCAAGCCAACGCACATCACAACAGTCATCAGATTGTTTTATGCTGCTCTCTGCCTTGTCAAATTCATGGTTATGACACCCATTATTAAAATAGGCTAGCCACATTCCAGTGCTGAATAATGCCAATAAACATTTCAACGCTCCAAAGAAGTTGGTGTAGAATACTTCAGTTCCTGAAGGCCAGGTTCGTCTTCAGATTGGAGAGATTATGTTGGTTCTCCCCAGCTCTACCTTAGGAAAGCTAACTCCTATGACACTTTCAGTCCCAACCAAGCCAGAGAGATGTTTCCAAGGCAAACTACTTTTGAACACTTGGTGCTTTCATCTTAAAACTACCCAATCCGGAGCTAGGAGATGAAAGCACTTGTTTGACTGACATAAACACAATAGGATGAACTTCTTTCCTCCATGCTGTGCGTTTTTAAATGAAGGGAAATGTTCTTATTTTGAAAGGGAGACAGGAAGTGCTCCTGCATGTTCCCTAATACTTCTCCGTGATTGAGTGATAAGAACACTCCAGCTGCCTCCACATAGTCAGAGGAATTCCATAATCATTGAGCTCTCAATATAAGGGCCAAATCCAATGTCCACGCCATGAAGGGGGGGGGGAGAAGAGATGGAAAGGGGGAGACAGAAAGGGGGGAGACGGAAAGGGGGGGGATGGAAAGGGGGGGGATGTTAATTTGCACCCTTCTGTTAGAAATCAAGGAGGGGCTCCAAAGGTAGGTTTACAGAATTTTGTCACTAAGCCCATTTAACACATGCATCATTTCCCTGTTTATCAATAATTGGTATATAGATTTTTTTGACACACAGAACAGTAACAGGCCCTTTCATCCCACAAGCTTGTGCCACCCAATCACACCCAATTGACCTTCAACCCTGGTACGTTTTGAAGGGTGGGAGGTAACTGGAGCCTCCGGGGAAAATCCATGCAGATGCAGGAAGAACTTACAAATTCCTTACGGACAACATTTTCTGCATAATACAGGCCCTACGACTCTTGATGTTGTGCTGACCTATATAAACCTACCAGAAAAAAAACTAAATCATTCCTACCTCATAGCCCTTTATTTTTCTTTCATCCATGTGCCGGGTCTCTTAAATTACCCTATTGTTCTAGCCTCCACCTTACCCCTGGCAAGGCATTCCAGGCACCCACAAATCGCTGCATAAAAAAAAAACTTACCCCAGGTGTCTCCCCTAAACATTCCTCTTTTCATTTTGTAGAGATAACCCCTGGGGTTTGCTATTCTTGACCTGGGGAAAAGACCCTGGCTGTCCACCTTGTCCCTGCTTCTCAGAAACTTGTAGGTCTCTAATACATCACCTCCCATCCTTCTTTGATCCAAAGAGAAAAGTCCCAGCTCTGCTAACCTGGCCTCGTAAAACATTTTCAAATCCAGGAATCGTCCTGATAAATCTCCTCTGCACCCTTTCCATAGCTTCCACATCCTTCCGATAATGAGGATATTTGTTTTTACAGTGAGTCAGCCCTCACTACTTTGTCCCAGCAAAGGTATATGAACATCCACAGGTGCTTTGTCAGTTACAGAGTGTTCCCATTGTAATATATAATTCGATTGAACCATTCATTGCAGTCAAAATATTGAAGTAAGCTTTGCAACTGTGACTATTGAAATTGCATTCCAGCACCCTACTGCAACCTTTCTCAACAAAAACTCAACATATTTTGAGTTCAACCGGATTCCACAGAACGCATTTCCAAGAGAATGCATGCTTGAAGTGAAGACATTTTACATTTACCACCTTCAGTTTCCACATGGCATAATATGGGGGTTAATTGGGAGCTATAAATTGGCTCGGTGTGTAGGTCAATGGTAGAACTTGTGAGGGGTGGTTGGGGAATACATGAGGGCTGGTTGGGGAATACTTGAGGGGTGGTTGGGGAATACGTGAGGGGTGGTTGGGGAATATGTGAGGGGTGGTTGATGAGAAAGTGGGTAGAATAACATTGGATTAGATTTGTGAATGAGTGTGTGGTTGGCACAGATTCATTGGGACAAAGGTTCTTTTATTCTGATCTCTCATTCTCAGACTCTGAGGGGATAAATGAATTTCCATACAAATAGAGTAGAGAAAGGTTCATCTAGCCCTGCCCTTTATTTATAACTGGGTTAGATTGTATTTTGAATATTGTGTACAATTCTGGTCACTATAATGTAGGAACACTATGGTAGCAATAGAGAGAGTGCAGAAGAGATTCACCACCATATTGCCTGGAATTGGGAGTGTAGTTGTAAGGTGAGAGTTAATAGGTAAAACGTGAAAATTTGTAGACACCGTGGTTGAAGTAAGAACACATAATGCTGGATAAACTCATCAGGTCAAACAGTGTTCTTTACATAGCAATGGTAAAAATACATGATTTAATCAGGTGGGTTTACATTCATTGCATTGGAGGGATGACCTTATAGAAGTTTATAAGACTGAGGGACACAGATAGGATGCTCAGTTGCTTTTTCCCCCCAGAGTAGTCTCGAACTGGAGGGCACAGGTTTAAGGTAAAAGAAGAGAATTTTTAAAGGAGAACAGGAGAATGACTGGAACAAGCTGCCAGAGGAGATGGATACAATGACAACATTTAAAAGGTATCATTCAAAACAAAACCCGAACGTTTAACTCATTCCAGAATAGACAACAGAAATAACTGATGAGGACTGGGTCATGTGCCCCTGGCTCCCTCCTGAAGTTCATCTCCTTGGTTTTCCTAACATTGAGCGGAAGGTTGTTGATGCGACTCCACTCAATCTCCCTCCTGTACGCTTTCTCAACGCCGTTTGTCATTCTGCTGACAACTGTGGTGTTATTGGCAAACTTGTAGATAGCATTAGAATTGTGCCTGGCCACACAGTCATGGGCATATAATGATTAGAGCCGCGGGCTAAGCACAGACTTTGGTGTGGATTACACATGGTGTATCATTTGAAACCAAATCATACTTCATGAGAAACTGAATTTGATGCTGCACTTAGCTTTATTCAGTAAACACAACAGTTGAAGGATTACCTTGCAAGTCCTCTCACAACATATTGTGCCCCACTAATTGGATAATAGTTGTTCAAAGGAGTCAATAAATACAGGGCTTCAAGTTTCTATTTCAAAGGGATAACGTAGACACATGTTTCATGAATGATGTAATTTGGTGAGCAAGACTAGCATAGACCAGGCCTGCTGAAACAATGTCCAATCTCGCCTGATACTGAGTGAAATGCATAGAAAAATCTATCAATTATGTTGACACCCCTGCAGTGTTCAATTTTAAAATTTCTCAAACTGGGATTCAGTTCAAATTTTCAGAATAGCCAGTAGTTTCAACTTCTACATCTTTTAAAAGCTTTTCCTTTTATTTGTGTCTGTGTTTCAAATTTGAGTATTAAAATAGCTTTAATTTTGTTACACTTGGTCCTAAACACTTCTTGAATTGCTCTGTTATGACCCCATAGCATCTCACAGCACTGCAACTAGACTTTAGTGGGGAATAGACTCATTTTAATCATAGTTTATTCTTCCAAATAGCAACTGTGTACATTTTTGAACAGATTTTTATTTCACTATCACCAAGGTAAAATATTTAAAAGACCCTCTCTCTCAAGTAGAAGCAAAAGATACCATATCTCACTGCCTTGGTCAATCCAGTAGTTCTCAACCTTTTTATTTCCACTCACATAACATTTTGAGTAATCCCTGAGCCATCGGTGCTCTGGGATTAGTAAGGGTGAAATGTGAGTGGGAAGGGAAGGTTGAAATCACTGCTCTAGACCCAATTGTTACTGAAATATTTTGCTGGAGAAAAATTGTCATTGGTCCATTTCCTTTGGAGTTATGAAACCGTGCACATAACAAGTCAATTAGGTACGATTAAAATAGTGGTTTTCAAACATTTTCTTTCCACCCACATACCACCCTTAAGCAATCCCTTACTAATCACAGAACACCTATGGCATGGGGAGTGGAAAGAAAAAGGTTGAGAACCATTGATTATAAACCCTCTTCCACCAATATTCCAAAAAACAAATGAATCTGGTAATTATCATTATATTGTCTGAGCAAAATTGTTGCACAAAAATGGACCAATCATTTCCCACTTTATAATAGTATTTCATTCCTTGACTGTTTACTTTGTGATGTCATGATGCCACCAAAGGCAAAAACCTTTGTTGCAAGAATGGAAAGGATTCAGCAATTGCAGGCACTCACACAAGCGATGCTGTGGAAGTTGATTCACCACAAGTAGTGTATTGGTTCACAAAGACACTTCATCCAGAAGGCAGAGGGATGGGTAATATATTCTGGCCTTGCTAGCAATGTATATAAATAATTTCATATTTATTGTCAAGGTTGCAGTGAACTGGGATTCACTGGTAGGGTGCTGTGCTGATGGCTGACTCCGCCCCATCTGCTCACATATAACCCTGGTTTCCCACCTAAACCCAGAACCCTTCAGAAGACCACTGTGCAACCCTACCCATAGTTATAAGCTAATAAAAGTCTTTCTTCTCTCTCCAGTTGTGAGAACTTTTATTCGCGCTACAAGAGTACATACATGACATCACATGAGATTCCTTTTTCCTGTGGGCACGGCAGAATTACCACTAATTGGTAGTGCAAAATAAACTGTACACAGTGTAGAACATGTAAACAATCAATGAACTGCAAACAAACTGCAAACATACAGAGAACAAAAAGAAAATCAATAGAGTGCACGAGTCCTTAAACGAGTCTCTGAGTTTGTCATTGAGGAGTGTGATGGTGGAGCAGCAGTTGTTCCTGAATCTGGTGGTGTGAGATTAAATTATATTTAATACATGGGTGCCATGGTTAGCACAATTCTATTACTGTGCCAGAAACCCAAGTTCAAATCCAGTGCTGACCGTAAGGAGTGTGTACATTCTCCCCATGTCTGTGTGGGTTTCCTCCAGATACTTTGGTTTCCTCCCACCTTTCAAAACCTACCAGGAATGCAGGTTAATTGCGGTATTTGGTGGCATGGGCTCATTAGCCAGAAGGGTTTGTTACCATGCTATTTGTTCAAATTTAATTTAAATTAAAGAGCTAGAGAAATTCATCAGGCCACACAGCATTCTTTTTGCAGCAAGGATAAATAACCAGCTATTTGGGCCTGAGCCATGCGTTAAGGTATGAGCAAGAAGTATACAGATGCCTGAATAATAATGGTGGAGGGAGGAACACAGACCCACAGGCAAGAGGTCATGGGTGGATATGGGTGGGAGTGCGAAGAGAAAAATGAAGAAATATATTAGTGTTGTTTCACCATTGTCTTTATGAGTTCTGTTTGGAAACACTCCCCATTTGTCTCCCTCTGTAATTTGTAGGATACTTGGGATGTAACTTTACATCAATGTAACTGACACAAAAAGATGATGTCACTCATAAACCATGCAGTGAAATTATCTCAATGCTTAATAAGTCTGAAGTCCTGCCTACTCTGTACATTCCATCTCCACTCAGCCAATCTAAACTGCTTTGAATGGTTAAAATCCAAATTAGGCAAAAATATGTGAAGTTCTGGGTGCAGAGGCTGGACTGCGTCCAAGAAGAAAATCCCAATACTCGGGTGAACAGCGATTATTGAAGTTTAACTTTGAGCCCACGTTAAATGATAGCCTTCAAAGGGATGCACAAATGATTTTGGTGTGTTGTGGATGCTCTTTATCTTGGCCATTTGCAGCAAGTCCAAAAGACAAAAAGGGACAATATCTGCAACATTTCAAGTCTGACACAATTACTCAATTACACAATACTACTATCTTTACCTCATAATACCTTAACTATTCAACCATAAGAACTTATTCAGCTCATGGAGTCTGCCCTGTCATTCAATCATGAGCTGGTCCATTTTCCCACTCAGCCCCACAGCTCAGCCTTCTCCCCATAACCTTTAATGCCCTGGTAAATCAAGATCCTGTCCATCTCTGCTCGAAATACACCCAATCATTTGACCTCCACAACCCCTTGAGGCAACAGATTCACCACCCTCTGGCTAAAGAAATTCCTCCGCATCCGTGTTCCAAAGACGCCTTTCAGTCCTGAAGTTGTGCCCTCTTGTCCTAGGCTCCCACCGTGGGAAATAATCATTCACCATCTACTCTGTCCACGCCTTTCAACGTTTAAAACTTTTCAATGAGCTTCCCCCTTCATACTCCTAAATTTCAACAAGAACATGCCAATAGCTGTCAAATATTCCTCACATGATAACCCTTTCATTCCTGAAATCATCTTGTGAATCTCCTCTGAAGCCTCTCTAATGTCAGCACATCCTTTCTTAAATATGAAGCACAAAACGGCTCACAATACTCCAAGTGAGGTCTCACCAGTGTCTTATAAAGCCTCAACATCACATCCCTGCTTTTACGTTCTATTTTTCTTGAAATGAATGCCAGCATTGCATTTGCCTTCTTCACCACCAACTCAATCTGCATGTTTACCATCAGGCTATCTTGCACGAGGACTCGCAGATCCCTTTGCACCTGGGAATTCTCAATGTTCTCCCCATTCAGAAAATAGTCTACCCATTTATTTCTTTTACCCAAGTGCACAACCATACACTTTCCGACTTTGTATTTCTTTTGCTACGTCTCTGCCCATGACTCTGACCCATTTGGACATATTCCTTTACACTTAACAATCATTGCTCTTGAAGAATTTCTACCGCATTCCTTCATAACTGACACATTGTCATCTAGTTTACAGCAGATTGAAGGTGGAGAACAGTTATCTGCTCCCATAATCCCAAATGCTCACTAAGAATGCCATCTAGTGGTTACTTCAAATTAAATCTACCTGTGCAATGCTCACAAGCAGAGAAATAGCCCTGCATAAAGTTCCAAAGTATCAGCTTTTCATTCCATAATCATGTTTTTGAAATATTTTTCAATGTAACTAGTTTCCTTTATAATGTGCTTTCTAGATTACAGCCACTGGGAAAAAAAATATTTTAAAATGCAGCTGACCAGCATTTACATCCTTTAATTCTTCAAGGTGACTCCTCTGCTATTTTTCAAATGAAAAGCACACTATATTTGCAAAAAGTAAAATTCAGAGACCTATGGAAACCCTAGAATTACACCGCAGCTCTCTCAGCCAAAACAAACTTCACTGTCTCCCCAAGACACCACCGCATAGGTCTCAGTCGCACAATCAAGCTGCAATATTGACTCAAAATTCAAATCCACATGACAAACTGGTAGTGAAGAGCCCCAAATGATTCTAAATTTACTGTTAAGACCCATGTGGAATATACACAGATAGAACCACAGTGAGAGAGACAGAAACAGAGATAAAGGACAGGAAAGTCTTGGCGAGACAGACAGGATACAGGAGGAGAGAAAGTTTGCAAGTGTTTTTTATTTACTGATTGATATATAATATATACACACACATATATATGGCATTTATAATGTCCTGCAGGGAATGAGGTTACTGAAGTACACCACCATTGCGGTAATGTGTGCAAGTGATTCATTTCACTGCAATATCCTCTAATCTATTTTAATCCACTATGTTTAAACCTTTTTATTAATAGAGGCTTCTTGGGCTGAATCATTGCTTACTGGTTTTTTTGCACTCAATCTTCAATTAAATCACAACCCACAAACACAGGGAAAGGGTACACTGGGATACAGTTCAACTCCACACGATATTCCATCCTTCAATGTGGATTGATGGAAAAATGCGTCCCACAAACTCCTGAAATGCATTCCTGATGAGTGAAAACCAACTCCATCGCTAATCACTAGCACTCCCTCAGAGGACCTCGGTGAAGGATGAAAGTGTGGAACGAGCTGCCAGCAGAAGTGGCGGATGCCGGTTCATCTCAACTTTTAAGAGAATTTTGGATCTGTTCGTGGATGGGAGGAATATCGATGGCTGTGGTCCAGGTGCAAGCCAGTGGGACCAGGCAGAATAATAGTTCGGTATTGTGATAGTACAGGTCTATCACCAATGTACATAGTGTATATAGTTACTGTATCTAGACTGTGCTTACAGCGATTGGCTGAGAGCTAAGCCACGCCTATTGTCTGGGCCTTAAAGGGTTGTGTCCCTAGCCAGGTCGGATCATTCCGGACTGGTCGGCCACCTGTGAAGAGCTCCGGTCTTTTGCTAATAAAAGCCTTGGTTTGGATCAACAAGTCTTTGATTCTTTCGACGAGCTCTACAGGTATGGACTAAGAGGGATGAGTGGCCTGTTTTTGTCACGTTCTATAGTTCGTTAGCTCATACCTGCCAATTTTACAATTTTAATTTACAAATTACACCCATCGATGAAGTATTAGTATTTATCATGCTCCAACATGACACATGTGGACCAACGAAAGCAGAAAAAATAGTGATGGAATTAAAACTGCCCCAGTGACTTCCTGAAACAAAATAATGAAGAGAGGGGAAACAATTTTACCTCTTCAAGACAAAACAGTTTACAAAGTCTTTACGGTGGTATTCTCCTGGCTTAGGATGTGACAGAAAGTATCAATGAGCTTACATATCCTGGCCAGCTATTCACTTCAAGGTTTTATGAACTTTTTTTTTTATAAACCATTCCTTATATAAATACATGGAACTGCACTCCTTGCAAGCACTGCTATTTCACATGCAGGCGGGTTGAACACTGCAGCTGCAGCCACAGCTGCCGCCCACCTGCACCCAAGGCCTCTTTGTCAGGAAACACCATTCAGACACTGAGGCAAAATTCAACCTTTCCCACCCAAGCCTGCGGGATATTTTTCCAATCATAAAATGATGGCACATTACACGATGCGGTTAAATAACACCATATGGTCATAATTAATTGCCAAGTCCCTCACTGCAAGCAGAACCTCAATGAAAGGTGAAGATTTTACAAGCTGAAGCTCACACCTCCAGGTACTATAAGACAAGCAGTGAAACTAATAAATGCAGCTTTTGAATTATGGTGCAGAGTGTAAGGAGATAAGTGTCTTTCCCTGCTGTATGAAGGAGGCATGGAGTCTGGATCTGATCCCATCCCAGAGAGAAAAAAAAGCACAAAGAACCTCTAGGTGCTAGAATCTTGAGCAAACAGTGAGAAGCTGGAAGGACTCTACAGGTCAGGAGGCATCTGTGGAGAGAAGTGGGCAGTCAATGTTTCGGGTCAGGACCCAGGATTCAAAAAACTGGATGCAGTCTGTGTTAGAGTATGGGAGTGACATTGAAAGATTATCCGACTGTGTTACAGAGAGATATGGAATCAGGAGTGATGCCAATACAGGTGGCCCCACACATCAGTGATGAAAATCTTCCCATTTGATGGAGGAGGCAATTCAACCCATTGAGTCTGCCCCGCCATTCGATCATGAGCTGATCCATTTCCATACTCAGCCCCACTGCTGGTATTTTCATTTAATGCCCTGGCTAATCAAGAACCTATCAATTTCTGCCACCCAATGACCTGGCCTCCACCATTGCCTGTGGCAACAAATTCCATAGAAATTCCTCCGCATTTCTGCTCTAAGCGGACACCCTTCAATCCTGAAGTTGTGCCCTTTTGTCCTCGGCTCTCCCACCATGGGAAACAACCTTTCTACATCTACTCTATCTATCTATGCCTTTTAACATTCGAAATGTACACAGAATTCATTATCCATTCAAAAAATTGAGATGTGGTATAAAATTCACTCTCCCAGAATTTATATGATTAAAAAGTAAATGATTAAACACCATCTTTCTCATTTCTTGATGAATGCACAGACGATACGCCTCCACATCACAGAATATCACAACACAGACCATTTTCTCGGAGCACAATATTCACTCCCCTCATAAAGACAGTGAAAGAATTTGGCACAGTCCATGTGAGGTGCAGTCTAGACCTGAGCATGACAAAGATGGCGCTGTGGATTCTGGGCATGAGCCAGGATCTCAGTTGACTAGCAATACAGTCATTATTTGGAACCAACATCTGACTGTGTTAACAATGGTCATGTGGCATCAAAGTGTGACGGGGACCTCTGGTAACATCAAGTCTGAGTATGATAACACTACAGATGGAAATATGACATCTGTGTCTGGAGATATAGAGATTGGGTCTGATGGAAATACAGAATCGGAATCTGAAAACATTGCCACATGACTCGCACTCAACTGCGGTGGTCGCCATTAGATTTTCTGTGACTGACACTGTCACAGACTGCACTGTGGAGTCTGGTTCAAATATTGTTGTAAATGGAAACTGGGAGTATCTGAGTATCACCGAGCCCGGGTCCGCGTCACAGTCGGAGACGAGGGGCCCGGGTGCGCGTCACAGTCGGAGACGTGGGGCCCGGGTCCGCGTCACAGTCGGAGACGTGGGGCCCGGGTCCGCGTCACAGTCGGAGACGTGGGGCCCGGGTCCGCGTCACAGTCGGAGACGTGGGGCCCGGGTCCGCGTCACAGTCGGAGACGTGGGGCCCGGGTCCGCGTCACAGTCGGAGACGTGGGGCCCGGGTCCGCGTCACAGTCGGAGACGTGGGGCCCGGGTCCGCGTCACAGTCGGAGACGTGGGGCCCGGGTCCGCGTCACAGTCGGAGACGTGGGGCCCGGGTCCGCGTCACAGTCGGAGACGTGGGGCCCGGGTCCGCGTCACAGTCGGAGACGTGGGGCCCGGGTCCGCGTCACAGTCGGAGACGTGGGGCCCGGGTGCGCGTCACAGTCGGAGACGTGGGGCCCGGGTGCGCGTCACAGTCGGAGACGAGGGGCCCGGGTGCGCGTCACAGTCGGAGACGTGGGGCCCGGGTCCGCGTCACAGTCGGAGACGTGGGGCCCGGGTCCGCGTCACAGTCGGAGACGTGGGGCCCGGGTCCGCGTCACAGTCGGAGACGTGGGGCCCGGGTCCGCGTCACAGTCGGAGACGTGGGGCCCGGGTCCGCGTCACAGTCGGAGACGTGGGGCCCGGGTCCGCGTCACAGTCGGAGACGTGGGGCCCGGGTCCGCGTCACAGTCGGAGACGTGGGGCCCGGGTCCGCGTCACAGTCGGAGACGTGGGGCCCGGGTCCGCGTCACAGTCGGAGACGTGGGGCCCGGGTCCGCAACACAGTCGGAGTCGTGGAGCCTGGGTCCGCGTCACCGATAGAAGCGCCCGAGTCCGCGTCACCGATAGAAGCGCCCGGGTCCGCGTCACCGATAGAAGCGCCCGGGTCCGCGTCACCGATAGAAGCTCCCGGGTCCGCGTCACCGATAGAAGCGCCTGGGTCCGCGTCACAGTCGGAGGCGTGGAGCCCGGGTCGGTCGCCGATAGAAGCACCTGGGTCCGTGGTGCAGACGGCGACGTGGCGCCTGGGTCCGGGGCGCAGGCGGCGACGTAGACAGTTGCCCCTGTAAAGTCTTCGTTGGAGTCATCCTCTAACGCTCACAGTTTATCCCATCTTAAAATGCTAAGTGACAGCTCGCCAGGAAGGGTGGAGGGTATTCTGAAGTAACTTACGTTTGATGCACCTTAGGGAGCCGGGAACTTGAGACCATCCGTGACAGCACTGACCACCACACACGTTAACTCTGTAAACCATAATGCGGCAGATTAATGATAAGAACAAGATGTTGACTGACAGAACATTTATCTTCCAGTAATCTGCCTGGCAATGAAACCTTCCTGTGAAAGAAAGGCCTGTATTGAGACTTTGTGTTAATTCCATGCCTGTGCCTGACAGATTATTTTGGGTCGTCAAAAAGGAGACATAAGATCACATATCCTTTCATTTAATAAAACACCTCATGCATCTAAGTGCTGGGCAATTTTCTGCATCAACAGGAAATTGCTTCCTTGTTTCAGTGTGTTGGGGTTGGCCCACATTGCAAAAGAAAAGTAGCAGTGTCTTACTCCCCGCTGTTGCATGGAATCAGCTAAGGTGCATCCCCGTCTACTATACAAGAGAAGAAGAAACCTCGGGGCCCAGATTCTTTGCAGCTGGAGGCTTAAAAGACCCCCACAATGTCAACATTTTTTAAAAAAAGGATCACCAGCAGGAACCCCTTCAGTCAAGATTCTGCCCATCATCGGTCAATGACCAAGAGAGAGAGAAAAAAAGTTCTGCAAAGTGCAAATCCCCTGCTGGCATCGGGATTCCCGAGGGCAACCCCTGGGCCAAGATCCCCTCAACCCAACACGCCGGAGTTCTTGGACAAGAGCTTGGCTGCCTCGGGAGCGACGAGCCGGCGGGAAGCGACCGTGCGGTCCCGGGAAGACGGGAGCAAGTGCGCGCGGCGGGCGAGGAGTTCCTGGGATGTCCCAGGAAAGAAAGGAAATCCGTGACTCGCTGGGGAGGGGTTGGGACTCGGGATCCGACATGCGAGGTATCCGATTGCCCCCCCACCCACCCACCCTCCCTCCTGAAGTGAGTTTCTTTGGCGTAATTACTGCCTGGCCACTGAACGACCA